>NW_026061746.1:1009906-1346541 GCF_023897955.1 Schistocerca gregaria
TTTTACACCGTGAAGGGAACACGACCTCTGTATGTGAAAAAAATTTCAACTTGATACGTCTCCCCGTTCCCGAAGCAAAGGATCTGCAACAGACAGACGAAAACAAGGGTAAAAGATTAAGTGGTATATTTAGCCAAAAACATGCCCAGATAACATACACGTAAACGCGATCCTGTTGCCAGTTACAGAGCAGTAAAACGCCCAACTCACATCAGTATATTGCTTTATTTGTATCAAATATTCGAGCACAATTTCCATCTGTACTTGTGTAAACTTTTAAGAAGCGAATCGCCATAACTACGCTTACGTCTTTGGTCACGAGATATTTTTTGTACGCCTACTGTCAAACTCCGTATTACCTTTTGCGTCGGTAATCACGTGCTGATTACCAAGTAGCAGCCGACAGTTAATAAATGTTTTACTTTTTATCAGCGCACCTTGTATTCACGCATACGACTGTGTACAGTTCTCAGAGATTATCAGCATTAACTTCCAAGCTATCCACAAGGAATCAAGAGTGGCATTAGAGCCACCCTGAAGTCTAGGCTGGTCTTCACGGTGGCACGAAATCTTGGTCAAGCAGAAAATTTATAATTCTGAACTCAGGCGTAACGAGTTACCTCAGACAGAATGAGCTCCCCCCTGCTAAGCAGCATGGATTCCGAAAACATCGACTACGTGCAACCCGACTCGAACGACAGTCTGAAAACCAGAGATCAAGGCAGACAGGGGAAAACGGTGTTTACTGATTTCCGAAACGCATTTCACTCACCAGGACAACTGTGCTTTTTAAGTGAATTGGGTTTTGCATGATCTATATTCTCGAAATTCATGCTAGCTCGCGTTGAGGTCGTTCTGTTTGACCTCAGAATATGTTCTAAGGTACTACAGCAAATCGATAGCGAAAAATAAAACTGTGCAGTTAAACAGGCGAAAAAATGCCGTACCCTATTACCGTGATGCCAAAGAGTCGCAGTTGTAACAGCTGAAATCATACAAATACATTGTTGCAACACTTAATAGGTACAAGAAATGTCACGACCACAATAGTCTGAGTTGTAGGTAGAGCAGCAAAACAGTGCAGCTGACTATCCCCGCGAATTTCCGCTAGCCCCTTGTAACTCAGGGCAGGCTGCTGCTTCTTGTGGTCGAACAGCCAACCCCTTACTGCATTCCACGGTTACGCCGATGGCGAAGGCTGTGGTACTGAGATGAGAAGAATTTAGTGCACGAAGGCTGAGGGCTTACACATCCACACTATGTTCGTTTAGGACTTAAGCTCACGTTCTCTAAACACTTCCATAGTGGAAAATGATGAAAGGTTTCTGTTCCAGTAGTGTGCTGCAGCGTTGGCTCTTGCTATACCGTGCCCAGTTGGCTGTGTTTTGCCTTGCAATGCATAACACACTCATCCACTCGCCACTTTTATTTATCATCATCCCAATGAACCATGAACCATGGACCTTGCCGTTGGTGGGGAGGCTTGCTTGCCTCAGTGATACAGATAGACGTACCATAGGGCAACCAAAACGGAGGAGTATCTGTTGAGAGGCCAGACAAAGGTGTGATTCCTAAAGAGGGGCAGCAGCCTTTTTAGTAGTTGCAGGGCAACATTATGGATGATTGACTGATCTGCCCTTGTAACACGAACCGAAACGGCCCTGCTGTGCTGGTACTGCGAATAGCTGAAAGCGAGGGGAAACTATGGCAGAAATTTTTCCCGAGGGCATGCACATTTACTGTATGGTTAAATGATGATGGCGTCCTCTTCGTTAAAACATTTCGGGGGTAAAATAATCCCCCATTCGGATCTCTGGGCGAGCTCTACTCAGTAGGATGTCGTTATCAGGAGAAAGAAAACTGACGTTCTACGGAACGGAGCGTGGAATTTCAGATCCCTTAATCGGGCAGGTAGGTTAGAAAATTTAAAAAGGGAAATGGATAAGTTAAAGTAAGATATAGCGGGAATTGTTGAAGTTCGGTGGCAGGAGGAACAAGACTTTTGGTCAGGTGACTACAGGGTTATAAACACAAAATCAATGAGGGGTAACCAGGAGTAGGTTAAATAATGAATAAAAAAATAGGAGTGTGGGTAAGCTACTACAAACAGCATAGTAAACGCATTATTGTGGCCAAGATAGACACGAAGCCCACGCCTACCACAGTAGTAGAACTTTATATGCCAACTAGCTCTGCAGATGACGAAGAAATGTATGATGAAGTAAAAGAAATTATTCAGATAGTGAAAGGAGACGAAAATTTAATAGTCATTGGTGACTGCAATTCGGTAGCAGGAAAAGGGAAATAAGGAAACGTGGTAGGTGAATATGGATTGGGGGGGGGGGGGGGGGGGAAGAAATGAAAGAGGAAGCCATCTGGTAGAATTTTGCACGGATCATAACTTAGCTATGATTAACACTGGGTTCAAGAATCATGAAAGAAGGTTGTATATGTGGAAGAGACCTGGAGATACTGCAATATTTCACATTATATAATGGTAAGACAGAGATTTAGGAAACAGGTTTTAAATTGTAAGACATTTCCAGGGGCAAATGTGGACTCTGGCCACAATCTATTGGTTATGACCTGTAGAAACTGCAAAAAGGTGGGAATTTAAGGAAATGGGACCTGGATAAACTGAAAGAACCAGTGGTTGTACAGAGCTTCAAGGAGACCGTAAGGGAACAAATGACAGGAATGGGGGAAAGTAATACAGTAGAAGAAGAATGGGTAGCTTTGAGAAACGAAGTAGTGAAGGCAGCAGAGGATAAAGTAGGAAAAAAGATGAGGGCTGCTAGAAATCCTTGGGTAACACAAGAGATATTGAACCTAACTGATGAAAGGAGAAAATATAAAAAGGCAGTAAATGAAGCAGGCAAAAGGGTATACAAATGTCTCAAAAATGAGAACGACAGGATGTGCAAAATGGCTAAGCAGGGATGGGTAAAAGACAAATGTAAGGATGTAGAGGCTTGTCTCACCAGGGGTAATATAGATACTGCCTACAGGAAAATTAAAGAGAACCACTTGTATGAATATCAAGAGCTCAGATGGAAACTCAGTTCTAAGCAAAGAAGGGAAAGCTGAAAGTTGGAAGGAGTATATAGAGGATCTATACAAGGGTGATGTACTTGAGGACAATATTGTGGAAATGGAAGAGGATGTAGATGAAGATGAAATGGGAGATATGATACTGCATGAAGAGTTTGACAGAGCAGTGAAAGACCTGAGTCGAAAACCTTCCATTAGAACTACTGACAGCCTTGGGAGAGCCAGTCCTGACAAAACTCTACCATCTGGTGAGCAAGGTGTATGAGACAGGCGAAATACCCTCAGACCTCAAGAAGAGTATAATAATTCCAATCCCAAAGAGAGCAAGCGTTGACAGATGAGAAAATTACCAAACTATAAGTTTAATAAGTCACAGCTGCAAAGTACTAACGCAAATTCTTTACAGATGAATGGAAAAACTAGAAGCCAACCTCGGGGAAGATCAGTTTGGATTCCGTAGAAATATTGGAACACATGAGGCAATACTGACCCTACGACTTACCTTATAAAGTAGATTAAGGAAAGGCAAACCTACGTTTCTAACATTTGTAGACTTAGAGAAAGCTTTTGACAATGTTGACTGGAATACTTGCTTTCAAATTCTAAAGGTGGCAGGGGTAAAATACAGGGAGCGAAAGGCTATTTACAATTTGTACAGAAACAAGATGGCAGTTATAAGATTCGAGGGACATGAAAGGGAAGCAGTGGTTGGGAAGGGAATGAGACAGGGTTGTAGCCTCTCCTCGATGTTATTCAATCTGTATATTGTGCAAGCAGTAAAGGAAACAAAAGAAAAGTTCGGAGTAGGTATTAAAAGCCATGGAGAAGAAATAAAAACTTTGAGGTTCGCCAGTGACATTGTAATTCTGTCAGAGACAGCAAATGACCTGGAAGAGCAGTTGAACGGAATGAATAGTGTCTTGAAAGGAGGATATAAGGTGAACATCAACAAAAGCAAAACAAGGATAATGGAATGTAGTCGAATTAAGTCAGGTGATACTGAGGGAATTATATTAGGAAATGAGACACTTAAAGTAGTAAATGAGTTTTGCTATTTGGGGAGCAAAATAACTGATGAGAAGTAGAGAGGATATAAAATGTAGACTGGCAAGGAAAGCGTTTCTGAAGAAGAGAAATTTGTTCACATCGAGTATAGATTTATGTGTCAGGAAGTCGTTTCTGAAAGTATTTGTATGGAGTGTAGCCTGGTATGGAAGTGAAACATGGACAATAAGAGAATAGAAGGTTTCGAAATGTGGTGCTACAGAAGAATGCTGAAGATTAGATGGGTAGATCATATAACTAATGAGGAGGTATTGGATACGATTCAGGAGAAGGCGAGTTTGTGGCACAACTTGAGTAGAAGAAGGGATCGGTTGGTGGGACATGTTCTCAGACATCACCAATTTAGTATTGGAGGGCAGCAGGAAAGGTAAAAACGTAGAGGAAGACCAAGAGATGAATACAGTAAACAGATTCAGAAGGATGTAGGTTGCAGTAGGTACTGGGAGATGAAGCAGCTTGCACAGGATAGAGCAGCATGGAGAGCTGCATCAAACCAGTATCAGGACTTAAGACCACAACATCCCAATGATCAAATTTGTGCTGTATTCATATTAATTTATCTCATTTTTATTACAATATACAACAAATAACTGTTTTTATGACACAAGAAATTATGTGCTGGACAGACCTATTCCTTGAAGTTGTGATTTCATTTGCCACATCATATATTTTTCTACAGTTGGGCAGAGCTATTCACTTATACTTTAGTGACATTTGTTAAGCATGTGGTTATTGATCTTCTTATGGGCTTGCAAGACACATTCACTGATGAAATTTTGTTATTGCCAATAACAATGAACATGAAGGAGTTATAAGTCTGTCTTGTATCAATTGGCCAAAATTGAAAACTAATCGGTTAATGTGAGAACAAGGGGACATAAGTGACAACATAATCTGGATCTTGGTGAAACAAACTCAAATGAATACAGATATTATTTAGTTACATTTACTAGCTGTTCTAGTTCCCCTCAACAATGTACAACTGCCTTTGGCTATGAGATTTAGCTTTATTGCAGCAAGAGAGAATGGATGCAAGGTATTTCAGTGTGTACTACAAGTATTTTGATGAATTTTCATTTCCAACAAGTGGTACATTCTGGCTGTAGGCATACAATTTTAAATGTATTGGGCCTAATTATTGTTTCTATTGTAAACATGACTAGCATTAGTTGTCATGTAAAAACAGTAGCACATATTATGTAGCTCTATTTGCTGAAGAGCTACTCAGGTCAGAATATTACAACCTATTTGTAGCCCACCTTATTGGTGAAATTACTGTAGCTGTGAAGTTGTCATTTGGAAGAGAAGTGCACAATAAAGTATTTTGAGACCAGCAGAACTGCTTTTCACCAATGTATGTAGGTAGTTCTAACAATTTTTCGTCCAGTGAGTCTTCCACCTAGCTTATGGTTTAACACTATGTAGCAGTGAGGTAACAGGTGACCATCGGCATGATTAAATGTTTCTTAAACTAACTGTTTCTGTAAGTTGATAAAATTAACCCTTAAGTAATAAAAATGGTCATGTATATAGTTGCACACTGAAGTCCCAAATTATATTTATAATGCAGTGTTTCTTAATGTTGTAATGTGCCTACGAAACATTTATGGCTGAAATTTACTGTAAAAGATAGATGAATTAAAAAAAAAAAAAAAAAAAAAAATGCTAATGGTCTTCTTAATTTTGTTGGTTCCATTGTTCCCATTACGTATGTGAGAAATATTAGCAGTGAGGCTGTTTTGTTTTTTCGTATGGCATCGAGTAATTACTTCGTAGCTTATCCCAGAGGTTAAAAATGTTGTACTGCATGAAAGGCTTGGTAATTCTACAGAGTTGCAGTTGCACTACCTTTGAGCTGTGTACATTTTTAAAATACAAGCAGGTATTGGTTTTATGCTGTAAATGTCTTGGTAAGCTTTCCAGTGGAACAACCAGAAATCTGTATGCAAATTAACACCATGCAAGCAGTGTAGGTAATGGTGACAGCTCTTTTAATGCACCCTGTATATGAAAACAAACTACATACACACAATTTTCGAGTGTTTAGGAGAGGAAAAGAAGCTTTTTTTATGTGACTGCCTCTAAATTTCTTTTTTTATAGGGGGAGATGATGATGGTATATGAAGCACTGGTTACCAGTTCAGCTGAATGCATTGTCACTATTTCAGCAAGCATATTCCAGTTGTGCCGTAATGTAGACAGGCGATATTTTCTGAATTGCCCCTATACCAATAGTCACACCATATCTTGAGAATTACTAACATCTCTGACCCCACAAATTCTTTGTAAATGTAGATTTTTGTACACAATGTATGCAATTTTTTTTAGGAGCACCTGCTGGCCAGGGAGTAACAACCTCAGGATAAAAGCAAGTAGCTGTACAGGACAGAAGGGTTGGAGCTTGACTAAGGTAACTCAGAAAGTACCTTTGTCCTTGATTCACATTACCTGTCATGACTAGAGAGAGATAAACAAAACAAAGATAGTTCAACTGTTAATTACCCCCCTTGCCACACACACAGCTTAAACATAGTTTCCATCATAAGCAAAAATTTACATTAAAAGGTGACAGGCATTTCCCTTGAAGTCCTAAGTATGAGGTGCATCCTGAAAGTAATTGCCAAATCATTCTACTGCCACTGCAGCACTTGTGTTGTAGGTTCACACATTTCTCTGGTTCATTGTCTTGACACTGCAGCTCAATTTTGTGGTATTTATATTTGTTAGTGATCAGTCAAAATCTTTAGGACAACCTCTGAGCCCAGTGACTGTGAAGTGTGCTCTGTTATGTTTAGTTCCAACACACAGAACATTAAGCCAGCTGAAATTCATCAACTTGTAGACATTTACGGTGAGAAAGTGGATGAGACAGTTGAAGAAACACTCATGACGAAGCATGTGTTGGACAGCCTTCTGTTGTCACTGATGGTATGGGTGAGAAAACACATGGTTCACAATAAGAATGTATTTCAAAAACTGTTTTGCATGACTCAGTCATAAATTGCTTAAATTTTTGTGAATTGCGTTTGAAAAATGCTTTCAAAATTATGTACCTTGGCAGAGTTTTGACATTTCAGCACTGAATACAGTGATAAGGAAGATGAGTTCTTAAATAGAATCGTGACTGGTGATGAAACTTGGGGTCTTCATGACACTCCAAAATAAAATCAACAATCTATGGAGTGAAGGAACTGACAGTCCGACAATCCTCCACCACCCCCAAAAAAGAAATCATAATGAAGTTGCAAGTGCAAAAAGTCAGGTGAAATGGATTCTGCGACCAACAAGGCATTCTGCTTGTTGAGTTCCTTCTCAGAGCTGAAACCATGAAAGCTGTATGATACTGCAAAACACCGAGAGAACTCCATCACACTATTCAAAACAAAAGATGCAAAACTCTCAATCGAATCATTATGATGCTTCATTTCTGCTGGTGGCACTGAAATCCTTACTAAACAATTCACTTGGGAACAGTGAGACCACCTGCCAATCAGTGCTGATCTCACATCTTCGGACTACCACTTTTACTTCATCATCAGTCAGGATGAAGGTGCTTGAACACCTATGATGATGTAAGCAAGTGTGATCAGTATTGGAGGTCTTAACTGGTATTATCTTTCTATGAAAAGGGCATAGAAAAGTTGGATTACTGCTATGACAAGTGTCTGAACAGTGGTGGCTGTTACGGTCTGAAGAAATGTTTTCATGAGTCCTTTCCCACAATGGTACTTACTTTTCTGGCATGCCTTGTATATTTTAATGCCTTTTGCCATACCAGTGTGGGTGTAAAAGCTGACGGAGAACACCCCACATCCTCTTCTTTACAGCAGTCACATAATGGGGATACTCAAGCCAATATGAACCACCTATTTTCTATCAGCAGCCATGTTTGACCAGCATGTTGTTGAATCTTGTGGATCATACACAGGGTTATTCAGCTGCCCCTGCCATAAAGTTTTATGGAACCTGCAACATCTTCAAGAACCACACCCATGATTTTAATCTTCTCTCCTCCCTACATGCTCACTGTTAGTCCTGCAAAAACAATGAACAGAACCTTTTTGTATCAAAATTAACTACATTACATTTTGTACTTTGTTGGACACCACACTTTCTGTGGCATTCAAGAAAAAAGGCATTTGAATGCCTGTCTTGTACTTTTTGTTAAATAATTCAAAAACTATGGCTTCTAGTAAAAATGTATCCCCTCCCCTCCCAAAAAGAAATGACTACATTAAATTTCCCACAAAAAGATCCTGTTCATTTTTTTATGTAGGACTAGTAATTTGCACGTAGTGGGTGACAGAAATGAAAATCTTGCCCATGACATTTGTAGGCATTGCAAGTTGCATAAAACCCATGGGTAGGTGTAGTTTAATCATCATGTACAGGTTTTTCATGCCAAAAGAACTAATATAAGATTTCTCTGGCTTCATAAACAGCTCAAGAAACATTTTACACCACATTAATGTATAGTGTTTGCACTTTTCTTAATCAGAAAATCATTTCTTATTGCTTTCCTGACCACAGAAAATTCCTACACACAGCCAACTGTTTTTGTTGTTGTGGTCTTCAGTCCAAAGACTGGTTTGATGCAGCTCTCTATGCAAGCCCACATCTATTTGAACCTGCTTACTGTATTTCCCCCCTCAACAGTTTTCCCTCCTCTCACTCAAATCCCACCAACACCAAATTGATGATTCCTCGATGCATCAGCGTATGTCTTATCAACCAGTTCCTTCTTTTACTCATGTTGTGCTGAAAATTTCTTTCAGTACTAGGTCCCTGGTAATTTGATCTGCAACTGCATAATTATTCCATTAGCCACCTCTAGGTGCAGTGCAGAGGGTGTCGAGTGCCAGTAATAGTCATCTATCCACTTATTGACTACCTCTGTAACTTAGTGTTCACTGCTGCTGCCTATCATGGCGAGGACGCAGGTTTAGATTCCCTGTGCTGCCAGGGATTTTTCTGGGTGAGAGGATTGGGAAAGTGTACATTCACCCTTGTGATGCCAACTGAGGAACTCGAGGACAAGAAAACTGACACAGGCAGGATAGTGGTGTGCTGGACGTCATTGGTAAACGATGACACGGTGGTCGGCCAGTACCGATGGACAGAGTTTACCTTATGTTTTATCCACGAAATCATCAAAATTTCTTCCTAGAAACACATTTTTAAAGATACCATCCTTTTCTAGCTTCAACTGCTTGTTGTTCACATCTCGTTTCGGAGCAAGGCTACACTTCACGCAGATACCTCCAGAAAAGACTCCGTAACATTTACATCCACTCCTAACATATTCCTCTTTCTCAGATATACAGTCCAGCCTGCATTTTATATCCTCTCTGTGTCAGCCAAAATCAATTATTTTGTTACCCAAATAACAAAACACTTCTATTATCTTCAGTGTCTCATTTCCTAATCTGCGAGGTTTGTCCGAAATATACATATAAAAGTTGCATAATAACTTTATTTTACAATTATTCAGGTATTACAATATGGTCTCCTTCAAAGTGCTCACCCTGAGACGTGATACACTTCTGCCAACGCCATTTCCACTGTTGATAACATTGCTGAAAGTCTTCAGTTGTGATGTTGTTTAGTTGCCATGTCGTTTCCACATCTCCCAATGCCACACCATTACGCATTTTTGGGAACATGAAGAACTCACACAGGACTAAATCCAGTGGTGATTGAGCTTCGGGCCAAAAACACAACGAGCGAAATGTGTGCGGGCGCATTCTTGTGATGAAGGGTCAAACTCTTGCCACAAGAGCTCCGAGACGTGTCAGAACTTCAACGTAAAAATTTCCGTTCACTCTCTTGCTGGGAGGGACAAATTCCTTGTGAACAATGCTCCAAGAATCAACACTGTCATCACATTGGACCTTGATTTTCGCGACTCTTTTGTTCTCGGTTCTCCTGCTAGTTTCCATTCTTTGCTTTGAGCTCCACATCGAATTTCTAATACCAGGACACGTCTTCAGTGATGACTCGGTTGAGAAAGTCACCTCATTCCTCTGCTTCCAACCAATCCCTACAGCACTCTACCCTCTTTGCTTTCTGTTCTGGTGTCAAGAGCTTCGGTACAATTTCTTCATTTCAAGTTTTTGTGAACAATTGTTTTGAGGGTTGACAGCTTGTCAGCAATCATTCTGTCAATCCACGGTCTTTAAGAACACAATCTGCTGCACACTCCCACCTTCACGCAGAGTGCTCTGACTCGAACTGAGCATTGATTTGATTGATTACAGCAGTAGTCTCACCTGATGGTGACTGCAACCTGTAACATAAAGACATTATTCAACCTTTATACGTATTTTCCGGACAAACCTCGTATAATGGACAATGAAAAACTTCCAATTCTAGTTAGTTATATTAGTTGTTACATGGATCATGAACACGATTCTTTCGTAATGATGTGGAACGTGTCACCTGCCATATTCTCCAGATCTGGCTGGGTCAGACTTTTTCCTTGTCCCAAACCGAAAAAAAATACCTCAAAGGATGATGATGATGCAGTGACTGATGCTTTGTTGCAATTGAAATCAAAGATCTTTTCTTTGAATGGTTTGCAGAAGTTATCTGAGCATGCCTCCAAGTGTATTGGTGTACACAGGTATTATATATACAAATAAATTTATATTATGAAATTTCTTTCACTCTTTATTTGTTAGGGTAGAAGCTTTTTCACCCCTCCTCGTACAGCTTTCAAATGCAAACTCGCTGATCATCCCTCGTTATTCATTCCGCATCTCCTGATTCAACTTAACTACATTCCATTATTCTTGTCTTATGTTCATCTTAGAACTGCTCTTTAACACACTACCCATTCCACTGTCTGCCTCCTTAGCTGTGCCATTCGACTAACTGCCAGCGATTTTTCCTCGGGGGGGGGGGGGGGGGGGGGGACTGTGACTGGTACAAAATGCAGTCAGTCTTGTGAGGAGCTGCTTGACCGAGTAGTAGTGGTTTCACAGTAAAAAAAATCCTAGGACAGAGGTGTGCTGACCAGCTGCCCCTCCATGTTGCATCACATCACACCACACCACTGGCAGGGGGCAATATGTCGGTTGGTGGAATTTTAGCATTTTTAAAACAACCAACGGAAATTCCAGGTAGGAATGTCAAAAATTTCTGATTTTTATCCCTTCCATTCCATTCAACTTATCTTCCAAGACCCTTCCTGCCTCTGATATCAAGAGCTTTATTTCTTCTCTCTTCCTGTGTATGATAAGAGTCCCGTTACTCACTCCAAACAACAAGAAAATATTGAAACGATGTAACACTTGTTTGTCAGAACTGTCTGAAGTGTAATGTTGGGATATGACACTGTAGGATAGAGTTCCAATGACATTTGTTGCATAACCTAGAAAACAGTATCAACAATCATCGACATGATTTGAAGTATTTTGTGGCTCAGCTCACCATCCAAATATATTTAGAAGTACAATTCATGTGGGCTCTAGGTCATATAGTTTCAGTTAATATCTTGACTTGCTGATGAAACAACATTGTAGCTTTTGATAAGGCCAATTCTCCAAATGTAATCAACAGCTAAACCACATTTCTAAAGCTTTGGCAACTGGCTAAAAAAGAGTCACTGATTTCAAAGTTGCAGAAGTATAAAAGCAAATTACAGTTCATGATATACACTGAGTTCACATTACTCAGTCCAACAGATAAAACTGCACTTGGTTCCATGTGACATCAAGTCCAAGACAACTACTCTCATTCAGTAACCTCACTAAAACTATTGAGAAAGTTAACAACGATAGCACAACTCAACTCACGGGTGCAAAGCATCAAAGGTACATTTTTACAATATTAACTTCAGGAACTGTTCTAGTGGTTATGAAAAATTATAACAGTTTCTATTTGACACAGAAGTGCTATGAGGCATTTTCATAACCAAATAATTTGAAACACATGAAATTTATAATCTCAAACATCAAAGAAACAGAAAGAAATTTCAAACAAAATATCAATCCAAAAGGCTTCCATTTTTGAACAGCAGATTTGCAATTATTGAAAAAACATAGCTGAAAATTTAATGGAATCAGATACTTTGTTGGCCAGAATATTTATCATAATCTACTATTGAACAGAAGTCTCTCTGAGACAGATTCATTAAAATCTTCAACTGTGTTGTCTGTAAACATGCTCTGAAGGATCATTTCAGGCTTATCTACATTGTGAGTGTATAGCAGCATGATAAGTTGCCTGTCAATTTGTCATACACCACAGTGACATCATTCAAACAGAGAACCACTACTGTGAGACAAACCATCTTCCAGTGGTAGCCTGGAGTCGACAACCTGTTTAGAGCATAAGAGTTGTGGCTCATAGGCACCCACAAGAAAATGCAAAAGAGCTGTGCACTGCCCATTTAGAAGGCAGCTGTATTAGTACAGACCAGACACCAAGTTTTTTCTGAACTAAATCGGGATATTTTTTAAAAAACCAAGACTAAACACACACAGGCTACAATTCAATGTTTTTTTTTTTTTACCTTATTGAGATTTTTGCTCACTTTTCAATCTCCTTCATAGAATCTTCTCTTCTTCCTCAATAAAACTGGGGACATGTAAATCACTAAACCATCTTCATTATTATTATTATTTCAGCTTCTAATGTTGCTGCTGGGAAAAGGTTCCTCTCAGCTCACCAAGTGTTCACCATCATCTGAAACAAAACGGAAAAGTTTTAAGAAGTTGTCATAGTTTTCATAACAATGAAAAAAAATTCCTTCCACTAATCAGATTTCAGCTTGAAAAGTTCTTCTCTTCATCCTTGAGAAAGTTCTTTAACTGCACACATTCTTCAAACATCAAATCCCCATCTGCAAGAAATAACTTCTAGATATTCTGAAACTGAGCTCTGTTTCACTGTCAGTGAAAATGGTTTGAAAGTCCTGTAGACACTTTCTTCAAAGTCAAATCATTTTTCAACATAGTTTAGACTGTGCTGCAAGTAAACTGCCATTTTGTTGTGGTTTGCCTACTTTGTTCCTTTGTTGTCCTTGGTGTCTACATACTGGCTGAAAACATAGGGGTGTGCAGTACTGTCTACTGTAAATGATGTAGCCGACAGATGCACACTTGCGTTTCACAGTCTTCTACTTTCACTTTTCACATCCTCCCAATAATACACAGGTATGTATGGCCAGTGCACAACTTCCCATTTATATTTGTTTATAAGTCCACATCGGAATTAAAGTTACATAAAAATGACTGATTTTGCCCTATAATAAAAGATACTAACTAGGAATACTCAATATAAATTAGAAAATCAATTACACAGACAAAATTCAACCTGAGGGGGCTGCCTTTCTCTTTTATGAAAATGCAGATTACAATTCACATATGTTAATGGTAATTAGTTGAAAGTGAAGAAACAAATTTGAAGGAGGCATATTTCAAAACAAGGGGGAAGTAAAAATTAAAAAATTATCCCAGTTTCCTTCGTCACAATTTCTCTTTCGAATGTTTTGATAAGATCATCATGACGACTAAGGCTGCCACAGGGGAAGGAAACTGCACAACCCTATTCAATTTTTTCAGCAGAGAATTACAAAGCACTGTCACGATTGACCTCTGATGCACTACTCGAAAACAATAGCTATTTAGTCAAGTATGGCCACTTAGCGCTGTTAATAAAAGGAGGAGTTTAAGTCAGTAACTCATACAAGACTGCCCCTCATTAGAAATTGGAAATGAGCAATTTGAAGTGAAGACCACATCACTTTATATAATGTTGTCCATTTTTATGTAACCAGGAATTTTATCTATCCCAACAAAGTACAGTTGGGAGTTGGGTTTCCAACCAGATATCTGGGATATCAGGCAACTATGGTCAAGACAAAATCCAAGTCTCCACATTATCAATGTGGCCTCAGATAGCACTGGCATCCCTCCCCCAAAGCATTGGTCTGTGGAGTTGGGTATGGGAAAACACAGAATGGGTACTCAGTCAGCAGAGTAGGATTCCATTCACTGATGCATCCAGGAGTAACCTGACATCTGATGATTGTCAAAGAAAGGTGTGAAAGCAGCTGGAAACTATGAGACTTCAGAAAGAAAGTTACCTGTTACTATGGCAGACTGAGTAACTTTTACTGTATGCTGCAATACAATTCAAAGTGATGCAGATACTACTTTTCACTACAGTCACTAAAACCTGTAAACAACAATTGTAACATCCCACAAACTGTTCAGTTTCTTGAAAATATAAACGTGTGCCTCAGTCATGGAACAATTTGAGGATTGCTGTGTGAATTTCCTCTTTGATGGAAAATCTCTTTCCTGTCAAATATCCACTGAGCTTGCTGGAAAGACTGAATGGTCTTCATCAAATTGTTGGCACTGTTTCACTACGACTGGATGCTACATTGCATTGCACCATACACTGCAAGAATTCCATGGCGAATTTGTGTGCAATTTGTATGTTTGGCTAACAAGAAACTTACTGTTCCTTGTACCTCAACTTTGGAGAGCCATTTCACTCCCACAATGTGATGAACCTGTTGTCCGTACTGCAGCAGAATTGTCTCTCAGGAAATTGGTAACATGCCCACTCTTCTGAAAGGGTGCCGTGCCTGTTGCGTAACTTAATTTCAGAAGTCCCTATACCTCAAGTATGTCTCTTGAATGAATCAATAACCATCCAAGACCATTTCTTCAGCAATTCCTTTGGATCAGTGCTCATTGTGTAGAAGCAGAAGAAGATACATTCATGTGTGTGAGTCATGAGGCAACGGTTCAAATCTGTGTTCTGTAACTAGTGCAACATTATTTAATAATTCTCCTGATACTGTGTTACTATCACATTTTTACTGTTAAACGTTTGTTTGCTGATGGGGTGGTAGGGTCAACCAATAACCCTCTGGAAATTTATACAGTGAGATAATCACAAGCCTATTTGAGGCCCACCCAAACAGAACCCTGCTTGCCCCAGTACAGCATATTCCATAGCACTTACTCAGTAATGATTGTTTCACTCCCCTCAACCCTTATTGACAAATGGTGCATTTTCAAAATTATTTTTCTCCTACAATGTTCACAGTTCAGCCAATAAGATCAAAATCCCATGCACTATGACGTACAATGTTCCATTACTGTGTCATTGGATGGTAGGCAAAAGTATGTCCAGAGCTTAGAGTAGCAATCGACTGTTCGTGTTAACAAGTCCCCAGCTCATGAAATCCATGTTTGACAAATGTGCACCCAGTCAATGAGACTGATCTCATCAGGATGGTCAACATTTGTCATGACCCAAAAATCAAAAGTAGCGTGTTTTCTGGAAGATGAGAAAGGCAATTGTAAACTGAGAGCTTTTATCATCTGCTTTTCTGGGGTTCCCATTGCACAGAATTAGTTCATGCTGACTATTTACTGAACTTTGTTGCTGCCTTAATCCTCAACAAAATTTTATATGAGGAGCTTACACACAAAAGCAAACATGTCAGGAATTTAAAATAAATGAGACACAGAATGGAACAAAACAAACAGGATAAGCAGAACCTAGATAATCATACAATTTAAGTGAAATCAAACATTTGCCAAGATACAAGCCTACGAAAATACATCTGTGTCCACATACACATTTTGTGTGAAGGATAACTAATCCATTACATCCAGTCGAGTGATTTCCATTCCAGTCACACTGTTTCTCTAATGCAGAGCAACTGTTTGTGCTTCCGTGCTCCCTCATAATATGTTGCATAGCACTACTTTTTATTATTATTAAAAGGACACAGTTACTTATGCACTGACTCCACTTTTGATAGAATAGGAAAACTTCTAAGAAAAAGGCCAACAATTGTAACAAAAGAGGAATACAATGAGATCTACAATCAGTGACTCAGCTAAGAAACCTTGCTCGCCGATGTACATCTTGTAGGTCCTTAGATAGGGATTTCACATTAAAAATGTGAAATAAAATGCATTTCCATACACAAGTGCAAAGCTATGGGAAACACTCATACTGATGTTGAGACAAATGCATTCTAGAAGTCCCAACTAGATGTAAAAGAGCAGATGAACCACTACAAAACCCTTTCCTTGGACAAAAGCCCAAGTACTTTTCAGCCATCCAGTCTAAGATAATAGGAAAAAAGATGTTGATGGTTTACAGTAAACTATTTTTTAAGAAGCCTGCCAAAATCACTAGTACTTAAGTTGGAACACAACCATCACCGATGATATTTCCATGTTGCTTGTGACTGTTAAGAAAATTATTCTTTTTTGCATGTAACACTTACGTCAAAGAATACTTCTAAAGATAGTTAATGCCACAGTTACGTCATTTTATTCTGGCATGGTGATCTGAAACATTTCAAATTATTGTGAAGTACAGTTTTTTCTATGGTATCACATACTACACTATAAAAATATGTGAAATGATATGGTATAACAAGCATTATTCAGTAAGAGGTAAGTTATTTTGAAAGAAAGAAGAAGATTTTTGGTTTTGAAAATCGCTCATGGTTCATGTAATGAATATTTAAATGCTCTTTTTAAAGGAATATTTTCATTCTTGATTTGATTTACAGATATGAACTGCCTTTTGGCCTAAAAGTAAAAGTAAAAGGCATTCACACTGCAGTATGCTATTTTCCTTCTTATGTATGCCCAAAATAAGTTTCATGTTGACTGTGATAAATTGCATTTAGTAGATATGTTCATTTTTGGATGTCACCTTCTCATAATTTGCTTGGGCCTTTGCCCCGCTTCAACACGGGGTTGACCCTGTTACTATAGAGTTGGCAATGTTAGTGTCACAGAGTGTTGTTGCCAGATGCCCTTCTTGTCACCATCATGTACCCCCCAGGACAGAAGTAATGTACCCTAGCTGTCTGCGTCTAGTGTAAGCCATGAAATAGTGCGAATGTTTTTCAGATGTCTGTAAGTTGTGTAACTGAGGTGGTACATGGGGACCAGCCCAGTATTTACCATGTGGGATGTGGAAAACTGCCTAAAAACCACATTCAGGCATGCCGTCCCTCATTGTTAACCTGCTGGGCTGATTCAGTCCGGGGCCGGCGCGCCTACCCAAGTCCAGGAAGCAGCACATCAGTGCTAGTGGGTAACCTGTTGTTTCCTTCTCAGAAATTCATCTATGGAATAGCACTTGTCAACTTTCATTATCAGCCAGCACCTTGTTAATTAAAGGGAGGTTGTCAAATATTTTTATGGCTGCATGATATGCTTCTTTCTGTGCTACAACAAGATTAAGTCCCACTGTTTTCCTCCTAGTATTGTATTTATGAATGCTAGTATTATTTTCAAATTGTGCTGATCCTTCAAAACAAACTTCATAAGAGTGTATGTGTTGCAAGGCTACCTAATTTCTTTATCTATGTGAAGTTTGAGGATAGGCACTGTGCGTGTGTTTAGGGGGATGGGGAGGGGGAGGGGTCAGAGGCCCCCATTCTAAATATGACATCAATGAAAGAAGGAAGTTAAATTTTCTAGTGATGTCATTGCCACTTATGGCAATCAAATTTAGAGCAAATGTTGCTGCACTCAGTTTTATAATTCTTGTTCTCATCACTATGTACCCCCAAGTATTTTTAACAATCAGTCTTCACATATTTCGTTTCCGTAATGCTTCATTATTAGTGATGATTTGTCTTTCCTTGTACAAAACTGAATAAGATGCATTTTCTTTGTAAATGATGTGCTAGACCATTTATTGAGAACCAATGAATGACACTTTCGAATATTTCATTTATTGCTCCATCTGATATCGAGGTCGGTTATCATGCTTTTGAGGTGAATTAAGAGAACTATTTTGCCTTTATCAGTAAAGTTTCAGGCAATTACCCTTCTTCAAATTCATGTTGAGACCTAGAGAAGACAATTCTGGTCTATAAAGTGTGTCACAATTCAGAAATGTTAACTGTGTTTTTTAATGCTTCAACAGATTGTTATCCATAATAAAGGCCTGCAAGTAAGTGCATTTGCCTTGCAACCATTCCAGAAAATGGGAATGGTGTGTCCTTTTTAGTCACAATGCCTTGTTGCTCCAGTGATATACAATTAACTGCCACAAGAGGAGGGGATCTCAGACTAGATTACATTAATTATTTATTCCACAGACCCACAAAAGACGGTATCCTCCTGGGTGTGGAACATGTCCAACAGTATTGGAATAGTACCTCAGAATCAAACGAAACAGGAGGCCCTGCCTGAGACCCAGGTATAGCTGCTTTCATTAAATGAAACTATATGGTTCCAGAGAGGAATCCCCATTTCATTCAAAACTGAGGTGCTATTCCATGACAGTTTGACATCCTCTGTGGTGCTCTTTGTGTTTTGGGGAAATAAGTGGACTGAGTTGTGAACAGGATTTTGGACTGAGGAGGGAGGCATGCTGGGGCAAACAGTGCAGAGCCACTGTGCCAGGGTGGTGTAGTGGTTCGTGCATCTGCCCAGTGAGCAGAGGATCTGGGTTCAAATTTTCATTCATCTCTTCAGTCTACATGTATACTGCATAGTTGGTTGAGACTTGTAAAGGTCCATGGAACCATAAAGTTTCTTTTCTTTTTGATGATCATTCATATCAATGTTATTTTCAGTTTCAAGTGACAACTGAAAGAAAAAACTAATAGTCTTATCTCCCTTAATAATACACTTTTTGGCGACAGAGAGAATACAGGCAAATGATTTAATAGTGATGCATCATCATCTAATCCAATTTAGTTAGTAGGATACATGTTCTATGGATCATAATGATGAGGAATGAGTCATTTTACATTCATTTGCAAATTAATTTATGCATATGGTTACATTATGAACATTTCTAATGTTGAGAATATCATGATTTTGCCATGTATAAAAAAATATGAGGCGTACATAAAGACCACAAACACTTTCAATTATTTATTGCACAAGAACCAAACAGTGTGCACCTATCATACATGTGTCATTTCAAAGAGACACTGAAATTTTTTTTTAATGTATACCACCACAGTGTAGTTTCGTAACTTGAGGATAGTCACCAAAAGCCACAAACGTGGTGTGTTGGCGTCCAACAAAAACTAGTGTGGTAAGGAGCCACCAACAAGGAAGGCCATTTACCACTGGCACAACAAATTTGTTATGATGGGTTGCTTGTGCCCGGGAAAGAGAAGCAGACGTCCCAGTGTGAGTGAAGTGAATGAGGAGTGCATACGAGAGTCATCTATAAGGAGTCCGAGAAAATCTGTGCATCGTGCATCCCATGATCTCAAAATAGCTCCAATGACATAGTGAAAAGTCCTGCTACAGAAGGTGTCAATGAAATCATTCAAACTGTAGCTAGTGCAGGAACTCAATGATGATGACAAAACGCTTCTCTTTGAGTTTTGTTCAGAGTTGCAAAAACTGAATGGGGATGGTAATGGCTTTGATTACATAATATTTAGCAGGGAAGCCACTTTTCACACTAATGGGAAAGTGAACAGGCATAATTGTCATATCTGGGGGTACAAAGCATCCACACGAATGCATTGAATTTGAGCATGAGTCCCCAAAAGTAAATGTTTTTTGTGCCTTGTCGTACCAAAAACAGTACAGGCAATTCTTCTTCACTGAGAGCACTGTTACTGGATATTCCTACTTGGATGTGTTGCAGCAATGGCTGATACCTCAAATGCAACTGGACCCTTCATTCATTTTTCAGCAGGATGGAGCTCCAACCCATTTTCATCGTGAAGTTTGTGGGTGTCTGAACACAGAGCTGCTGCATCGATGGATCGGCCTTGCTACAGAAGAGGACAGGTGTTTCACTAAATGGTTCCCCAATCACCACATCTCACTCCATGTGACTTTTTTCTGTGGGGACGCATTAAAGATCTGGTGTATGTACTGCCTCTACCACATGATGAAGCAGTGCCCCGTTTGTTTGGAAGTTTTTTTACAGTTTCGCTTCAAATTGCAATATGTATGATATCTGTACAATGTTTAGTTCTTGTGCAGTAATTACTTGAAAGTGTTCCTGGACTTTATATAGGGTGTACATAAAGTATGATAGGAGTGGCAGGCTTGTTAACATGGTGCTGAAACATACAATGGTAGCTAACGAAAAGCTCTGTTTGATGTGTTGCAGACACTACTGGCTATAACAACTCCCAAATTTAGGTATTTAAATATTATTCTAATGTTATCGTAAGATAAGGCATAGTATTCATTATACTATTGTTAAAAACAGCATTGTTTATTAAACATGTTATCTTCTATATGAACCGTAAAAATTGTATACATTTCATTTAAATTTGTTGCCAATTTGTTTCAGCTATTGCCACATGATGTACAGTCACTTCAACTTAAAAAATATACGAAAAAGGAGACATAAACATTTTTTTCAAGGCACTTTCTTGATCCTAAATTACCACAGCATTACATTTAAATGTTTAGCAGCCAATACCATTTTTCACAGCACCTGATAATTCTTGTAACTGTACCCAAGATGTAGTCTGGAATGTCTGAAGCACCATTATCATTAGTTACCTTTATAATTCAGTCAATATATGTATTATTTTTTACTTTTAAACACATTTGGCAAAATAAAATGGATTTTTTCTTTAGCAACAGTCCTTCTCACACAGGCAAGCAAAGCCACAAACATTTCATCCTGGTTACTGTAAATGCACTCCAAGAACTAGCACCTCTACTTTGAGCAGTACTGTACTCTGTTTCACCCATAGCAGTTCACTATACCAGACTGCAGACAGAATGTTCACCACATCTTGTACTTTTTCTGTAAAATGTTTGTGTTTCTGACCCTGAAAAATTTGTCAGATACTCCAAGCAGTACACACTTTTAGTATTAATCAATTCCCAGGGTAGCTTGCTTGGAATCATTTCAGTTCAGACACTCATTCCATGTTCCATGTGATCTTCACTGTCTTGGGGCGATTTCCATGCTTCAATGTAGCAAGCTGTACAATGATAACTGTAACTAAATGCAGAAAATTAAGAATTGGAAATATAACAATAACAGACACAGTGTAATCCAATGAGCAATTGTACGTTCACTCACTCATTTATATATCAGCTTTGTATTCAATTGGAGGCTTTTTCCCCCATCATTTGTAATGAATAACCATGTCTCTGAGCTGGCAATTATAATACCAACACTTCTAGGGATACGAGTTGTGACATTTCACACCTTCCAAAAGCACATGAAAATATTCTGAATTCAAATTTTGAAGATGGAACATTTTGGTGCTACATAGGCACTGTAATACACAGATGGAACACGATTCAACAGCAGAAACATATTACAAAATTAGATACTGTTATAAAGAGAAGATCCCTGATTTTGTTGTAGCAACTCAATATCATTCCTGTGTTTAGTCACTTCTCTGCCAATTCAGTTACATTTACCTTGACAGAGAGAACACTTAAAATAGCAGTATGTCTGTGCTAGTAGTAAGTGGCATACATTCTAATCTCTTACAAAGGTTGAATTTCAATCACAGAATTCCATTTCTGAGGTTTGGAAGCAGTTTATGTTGGGATCACTATAAAACCACGTACATGCTACTTGGGCCCTTGAGATGTGCCAATGACTCGGATGGCTTGCTGTCAGATGCATTTTGATCTTTTTGGGTGTCCAAGGGCTGTGGTCCAGATGATCACACACATTGTCTGCGAATTTTAGATGCTAAAGTGAAGAAAAGTTTTCAGTCACAGCTATTGATTTGCGTTAACACAGGGATTTAACTTTGAGTATTGCACCATAAACCTGTTTTGATAGTAAAACATGCAAAAACTAAGCTCATTCTTCACCCAGAGAGGTGCTGGTGAGTCTCCACAACGCTGGTGGCCTTTACCTAAGAGGGTTCCATTTAAATAGGTCTCATTTCTTTTGCTGCCTTTGTACACTGTGTGTACCTAGAAGTGAGTTTCTATACTTGTTCAAGTTCATGCTGTATTGCATCCTAATAAGATGGAAGGAGGAGGTCGGAATTGAAAAAAGTGCTGTAATTGTAGCTCTGCATCACAAAGGCTATTCTAGCAAGGCAATAGTAACAAATTTTGGCCTAACCAAGCCTACAGTAGTGTATACATTGCTCTGGTGCCAGCTCAAGTGTTTGACAATCTGGAAGACCCTGAGTAACACGGTAAAGCAAAGATTAGTTCCTATGTGTACAGAGTAAATGTGAAGAATCCTCCTGCACCTATAATAAAGTAAACAATATGTGAGAAGCTCCAACCTTTGTCTCAGCAGAGCAATGCCATTTGTGTGACCATGACTTACATGGATGGATAGAGAGAAGTTGAATTGATTGCAATGGGCGCAGCAATGGTCCAAGGATTAATCGAGTTTTAAATTTGTAAGCCTTCACTGAATGTTTACTCATTGACATCGTGGAGAACGTATGAAGTCAGTACTGATCAACAATTCAGTTCAATCTGCCAAGAGGCATATTAGTTGTGGGTTGATCTGCAGCAAGACAATGATCTCAGACAGACTTCTAAATTGTGCCAATAGTAAGTCAATAGAGGAAAGAAATTTGGGAAACTGAAGAATATGGTCTGGTGAAGTCAGCCGCCTCACTTAAATCCCATCGAATACTTACGGGATGAACTTGAGGAAGGGAGATTAAACACTAATGTCCCATTGAAAACAAGGTTATTAGAGACGGAGCACAAGCTTGGATTAGGGAAGGATGGGGAGGGAAGTCCACTCTGCCCTTTCACAAGAACCATCACGGCATTGGCCTGAAGTGATTTAGGGATATCACAGAAAACCTAAATCAAGATGGCTGGACATGGGTTTGAACCGTTGTCCTCCCGAATGCAAGTCCAGTGTGCTAACCACTGCTCCACCTCACCCACTGGGATGAACATGGCAGAGAGATCAGAGAACTGGCGTCATCTAATGTTGAAAATCTATGGATTACAGATGCATGGGACTGTAAACTCTGCAAAAATATTATCTCCATAATGCCAACAGTCTGCGCAGCTGTTCTTAGCACGAAGGGTACTTAATGACAGAGAGAGAGAGAAAATATTTGTATTGTTAGCCTATTTAGTTTGAAGAGTGTAGTTGTCTATTAAAATAAAGTGCACAGCTTTTTTCATAGGTGATCGAATAATTTTGACCTGTAGTATATACTTAGTAACAACAATAAACAGATATTGAGATCCTTGTCAAGGAAGGTGATTTATTTACTAAACTAGAAAGGTTACAATGAAATGCATACCATTTACTCTGCTGAAAGAAGAAACTGCAACACCCTCAAGGAAATGGTCATTTTGGTCATACGATATGACATCGCTGTAATTCATGTCAAATGGAACATGTGTCACAGTGAAGGGTGTCCTGTCACATCACTACAATGCATACCACTCTCTGATGGCAATGCAGGTGTATATTCTGACACATAAAGGTGCCAAATGCCATCCTGTGATACATTGCCCCATAGCATCTTGGGCTGTTTGTTGGCACAATCTTTCATTAACTCACGATATATAGCGAAGTTTTGCTAAAGTTAAAAAGTGATTTTTACTGCTGAGTGTATAGTTTTTGTTTTTTTCAATGTACGACAACAATTACTGCAAAATGGCCGATACACAGCTCAGTGGAGACAACATGGCGTGTAGAGACATTGTCAATAATAGATCAACTCTATGCATTGTTTGAATAACATTACATACAAGCTAAACATTGTAGAGACGAGTTTAAAAAAAAAATCTTCTTACTATTGATACGGTCATGCCTCATAGAATGGATAACATAAACAGTTTGCCTACTGCAAGCTCCGTATCCAATGAAGCAGCATAGAATTAAATTACACTTGCTCAAACAAGTGAAACAGTAAATGAAATACAGAACCTAAATAATCTAGCCGTAGGAACCGACAGCAACATAGAGTTGCAAGATATGGAAAGTGGATCACAAGCAGTAAATTCTCACGATTTACCGGGAGCAGATAATGTTCAAACAGTAAATTTCTCACAATTTATCAGTGCAGTCATGCAACAATTTCAGCAGATGAATACAAGTTTACAGAACAATGAGAAACTGTTTACGGAAAAATTTCAGGAAATAAAGAAAAAACTTGACAGTAATGACGCTAAATTAACCAAAATTGGTACTGACTTGAACAAAAGGATCACTCAAATGGCCACCTAGTTTTCAAAACTAACAGTTTTAGCAAAACATAATGAAATCAATGTCAAACCTTTAAGTAGCACATGATGACAAAAGTAGGAAAGTGCATTACCCCTCATGATGACATCACGAGGCGTGTCACACAAGTAGAGGCAGATCTAGAAACCATGGCCAAGACAATCAAATCAGAGACAGACAGATGTTTTTCTAAAATGAATGAAAATAAACAAACTAATTAATTTCACACCACTTTGGCGAATTGTGCTTGGATGGGGATGAATAGGTGATTATCTGGACAACACAACACCCAGTCCCTGAGTGGAGAAAATCTCTTATCCAGCTGGGGATCAAATGCAGGCCCTTAAGATCGACAATATGTCACACTCACCACTCAGCTAACGTGGGTGGACAATGATTTAATAGAAACAAGCAGACTGCAAACTGACTTATTCAACAACCTTGGACACTGGAGCCAATAATCAGTCTGTATTTATATGTCCAAAAGTATGTGATCCGTTTGTTTTGTTTACACAATCAATGAGAAACATCAGCTTAAAAAAGTAAAATTGCATCATAGTGTTGTCAGAATTTATTCTCAGTAACTATTCCTTTTCTTTGCTCCCCTTTCATTTTGCAGTCTGTCTATCCCCCCCCCCCCCCCCCACACACACACACATCTCCACCATCTTCCCCCTCCCCATATATGCCTATCATGTACAATGCAGTTAGCTTTCAGCTCATATTGACTCCAAATGACTTTTTTTTTCAGTAAATTGTGTCTTGCTGATTACCGCATCTTCCATCGTTAAGCTCTCAGGTTTTCAAATCTCATCCAGCGCAGGCACCAAGGATCAGTCTTTCCTTCTCATCCTGTCTGGTAAGTCTCCTCTGACCTATGGTTTTGGGCAACTTTTCCATAACTCTCTCCCTTTCTTAAGTCTTGCCAGTCTTCTTTCTTTCCCTTCAAATCTTCTGCTAGAAGGAAGAGCCATTGGCTCTGAAAGCTTCCACATTTCTATATCCTTTGCATATAGTTTCTGCTGCCACCAGTGTGGTGAGTAGATCATCTTATTTATCCAATTATACTGCAGCCATCTTCATGATAGTGCTGGCAACATGGCTGTGGATGAGGTCGTGTTTGGTATGAGAGTCAGCTACCATCTAACATCGGTTTACGAGTACTCAACAAAAAGCTTGTGAGAATTCAATTCCATACAGCTGGAACCAAACGAAAATTGGTAGTTCATACCAGCACAAGACCATAAATGAAAAAGTTGTTATTAATAATCTGTGTCCCTGACACTCTGTCTACAAGTATGTTAAGTAAGTTTCAATATACCATTTCACACTTAGCACTTATTCTGCTTTTAACACTATTTTACTCAACTCCAGTTGCTTGTGACAAATGGACTGATGCATCAAACAGGCTACAGTACATTTTATTACATGATACATTATTCTCTTTTTCGCAGTTTTGGGAAAATGGTGTACACTGACACTTAAGTAAAATGCTAATCCGTGTGCATGCATAGAACTTTATTGCAGGTTTCCTAATACAAACTACTCTATCAATAATGTATTGGACTGAGTGTAATGGAGCAGCTTGTCTTTTATTGTTAGCCAAAATTAGCAGCAATGGCTTTGTGTACATGGTAGCTCCAAACTGTGACAAGCTTTGAGAGCACTTGCCTGCTAAAGGCAAAGGATCTGAGTTTGAGTCTCAGTTTTAATCAGCCAGGAAGTTTCACATCAGCACACATTCCACTGCAGAGTGAAAATTTCATTCTGTAAACATCCCCCACGCTGTGAGAAGCCATGTCTTTGCTATATCCTTTCTTCCAGCATTTGCAGGACAGCTTCTCTGAAGTTTGGATGGTAGGAGATGAGGTACTGGAGGAAGTAAAGCTGTGAGGATGGGTCATGAGTCATGCTTAGGTGGCTCAGTTGGTAGAGCACATTCCCACAGAAGGCAAAGGTACTGAGATAGAGTCTCAGTACAGCACATAGTTTTAAATCTGTGTACACTTTACTGCAGAGAGAAAATTTCATTCTGGAAGCTTTGAGAGGTTGTGTGTTTGGGTGGGAAGGAGTGTTTTACGACTGTGGAACATGTATTGTGATTAGTTGGTTTATGAGCACAGAATAGAACTACTGAAACTAATAAGTTATTGGAGGTAATTTGTCACACTTTTTGTGGATTTTAGAAGCAGAGTGTTAACGACTTTGCAATACAAATATTCCGCATGAATCTCTGAGATTGTATTTACAAGATGACTTGAAGTTCCCTTGATACCATTCAGTAGCAGCAGACCACTTCTGTGGCTGGCCAAATATTTGACAAGTCTCCTTACACATCAGTGTAGCAACTGTGAGGAGAGAAACCTCAAATTGCCAAATTTTTCTATATGTGCTTAATTTTACTGGCTGTGCTCTGGATCTTCCAAGCTCTGACTGGGAAAAATGCTCCTCAGAGAGCACAACTCCCCTTCCCTGGGCTATGTTTTACTCGGGCAACCATTGCTTCCATTTCTGCTATACCCCTTGGAAAAAGTCATGCCTCACTATTCATATCTCTCTCCCGTGTCAGTGAGGCAGCTTCCTTTTAGCTCTCTGTCACTCTGAAAAACATCAAGATGAACCACTGTCCAAAGGTCTTAAATCCCTAAACAAAATTTTTGTAAGAGTTATGTGTTTGGTGGCATTTAAAAGGCCTAGCTGGGAGTTCACCTGTAAGACAGCAATCTCTGGCACACATCCCAAAGCCAGATTTTCTGCATTTGGCAGTCAATTGCATCTTTCACAAACATTACTTCTCACTCCAACACGTAAAATATTTGTGTGAGTGAACAATGCAGAATGTCTTGACTCTTGTCCATCCACACGGTGGTGCCATTAGGGATCACAAAGACACTTACTGGGCCAGGCTGCCACAGTGAAAGTTTCCCCTCACCGCCGCTTTCCAGACGAGCTCAGCCAGATCCCCTTATTCCCAGCTATTGTACAAATCTGTTTTAAATTACTCTCTAAACTGACTATCACTCAGACATTTAATATCAATACCGTGCTTCATTCGTAATTAATTGCACGGCTCAAGGTGGACCTCTACTATGAACTCACAAGAACTTGTGTATGTTGTATGACAGTGTTGAAAAGTTGTCCTGTAACGATTATAATAGCTTCATAGTTAGGTCTACATCATTTTATGGCCACAGAAAGAAAGTTCCTGTTTCAATTGAAATTTTAGCTTGGAATGTGAAATATTTTAAAATGTTGTGTAAATGCCCCATTCCATCACACGAGTCAGTTTAGGTGGTTGTTGGTCACAGTTTGGAAGAGTCCATTCAGGATAGCAGACAGCTGGTCATACGTCGTACCATGCACGAATAGAGTGTAAGGAGATTTGCTAGCTGATTCTCAAGGGAATGAAATATATGGTGGGAACCTGGTATCAGGATGACATACAAATGTACTAGCATATGGTTTAAGTTAAGTGATTAATAGCATACTGTTATTGGAAGCAAACACAAAATTTTGACCACAATATTCTTACTCCTCACATCAAGCTATGATGAAGTGGGCAAAGTTCTGTTGAAAGATGTAGCCAATTTTCACAAAGCCTGTAAGTGAAGTATTCATTTGTTAGCGAGCAATTTAGTCAAATACATTGGGACTGTAATAAAAAACTATGGTTGTGGGACTAGACATGTCTGTTATCCAGCTTGGCAGCAAAATTCTGAGCCCTGTAAGAAACCACGTGTGATTTTAACCGACGCACATCTCGATGAAACATTGTGAGTGAAGCTCTCTGTACTGTGCTGTGTGGGCAAGGTTCAATAAGGGTGCACACAGCCCTTGTAAGGCCAACTGAGGAGCTACTCGACTGAGAAGTAGCATCGCCGTTGCCAAAAACTGGCAAGGTCCGGGACAGAGGTGTGCTGACCACGTGCCCCTCCAATTAATTTGGTTAGCTGAGGATGACACAGTTGTCAGTCATCACTGTTGAGATGTCCGATGCCTCTTTGCATAGATCTTTTTTTGGGGGGGTTCTAGTCATGGCTGAAAAGTACTGATTGTTATTTTAATTATTTTTTTTTTATGGAAGAGTAAAATATATGATTATTAAGCTGTTGTTATAAAAGTGTGCTTGTAGTCCATCATATGTACAAAGACTCTCTAAAAGAAGGAGGCTAAAAGACTGACAGTATGCACAGGTTCCTAATATATCTAAACTTCAGCTAATGCTCAGTATTGCTGTATTATTCAGCTTTTCCATAAATTCACAATGGGGCACTGACTGGCTTGTAAATAAAGTTCAAAATTTCATAACGACAAAAATAAATATAGATCAACCCAGAGCACAATCTTTTTTAAATCTCGTCTTCACAAGAAACAAGTAAAGCTGAGTTACACACTGGTTCCAGATGTGGACAACAGCTAGTTATGTCTTTAGATTTTTCTGTTTTCTTCATAGATTAATTCTTAAATTCCATGAGTTTACACCTCTTAAATACAAGAAGTCTCACATTTTTGTAACTTTAAAGTGGAAATTCAGGCAGTGTGTAGCACAGTCGTCATTTCTCTTGAACGACTAACTGCACTGCTAGGTTAGGCATGTGGAGGCTGGATGTCCAGCCACGCCCACTCGTCTGTGTGTCACTCCTCTGACGGCATCTGAGCGAGCTCACCGGAGGAGGGGTTCACAAGTGTTGGACACATTAGGGAAATATTGTTCAGAGCCAGAAAGGTAGCCAATATGCACTCAGTAGGTCTGTCAGGGAGCCTCATCCGAGATGGGGCATCTTTGCCTGTGGCTATTGAGCTTGCAGGGTGCAGTCATCTCCGAGGAGTGGCATCAGTTCTGACAGTGCCTTTTGCGAGGGTTCCGAGGTCATCCTCAGTTCATTCAGATGACTGGTGGAGGCTGCTGGCCTCTCATATCGAGTGCCAGAACAGCTCACGATTTGCAGCATAGTTTCCAGAGTTGACTGGGGTCCCAAGGTCTGGAGCCGAGTGGACAATCTCGGCCAGAGGCTTTGTTGAGTTTGACAGTCTTGGCTGGACCTCCATTATTGGGTGGATAATTGTAGGACTCTCCTAGACAAGTCAGGGTACACTACACAAAGGAAGCAGCTACTCAGTTCGGTAAGTACTTGCGGGGTGCACATGGTGGTTTTTAGCCTACATGGTAGCCTGAGATACTCTGATGAACACAAAGCAGTTGACATACAGATAACAAAATCAGACAGCATTCAGAGTGAAGAAACTTTGACAAATTTTATCAGTTAACTGTTGTAGTTTTTGCAACAAAATTCCCAAACTTATTTATTTATGGCTTATTTACCCTGACTAGATTAGATGCTTCAGGCGCTAACTTACACATGACCAGGAACAATATTACACAGAAAACAAAATAATAATAACACTAACATTAATAATGTATTATAATAATACGTTAAGACACAACAATCTCAATGCTAATAATTTGGATTATTAATGAAAAGTACACCCCCCCCCCCCACCCCAAGAAACATGGACCTTGCCATTGGTGTGGAGGCTTGCGTGCCTCAGCGATACAGATAGCCGTACTGTAGGAGCAACCACAATGGAGGGGTATCTGTTGAGAGGCCCGACAAACGTGTGGTTCCTGAAGAGGGGCAGCAGCCTTTTCAGTAGTTGCAGGAGCAACAGTCTGGATGATTGACTGATCTGGCCTTGAAACACTAATCAAAATGGCCCTGCTGTGCTAGTACTGCGAACGGTTGAAAGCAAGGGGAAACTACAGCCATAATTTTTCCTGAGGGCATGCAGCTTTACTGTACGGTTAAATGATGGTGTCTTCTTGGGTAAAATAGTCCCCCATTATAATCTCCAGGAGGGGCCTACTCGAGGATGTCATTATCAGGAGAAAGAAAACTGGCATTCTACGGATCGCAGCGTGTAATGTCAGATCCCTTAATCGGGCAGATATGTAAGAAAATTTAAAAAGAGAAATGGATAGGCTAAAGTTAGATATAGTGAGAATTAGTAAAGTTCGGTGGCAAAAGGAACAAGACTTTTGGTGAGTTGAATACAGGGTTATAAACACAAAATCAAATAGGGGTAATGCAGGAGTAGGTTTAATAATGAATAGGAAAATAGGAATGCGGGTAAGCTACTACAAACAGCATAGTGAACGCTACTACAGTAGTACAAGTTTATATGCCAACTAGCTCTGCACATGATGAAGAAATTGATAAAATGTGTGATGAGGTAAAAGAAATTATTCAGGTAGTGAAGGGAGAGAAAATTTAATAGTCATGGGTGAATGGAATTCGGTAGGGAGGAAAGGAAACATTGTAAGACATTTCCAGGGGCAGATGTGGACTCTGACCACAATCTATTGGTTAGGACCTGTAGATTAAAACTGAAGAAACTGCAAAAAGGTGGGAATTTAAGGAGATGGGACCTGGATAAACTGAAAGAACCAGAGGTGGTACAGAGTTTCAGGGAGAGCATAAGGGAACCAATGGGGGAAGGAAATACAGTAGAAGAAGAATGGGTAGCATTGAGGGATGAAACAGTAAAGGCAGCAGAAGATCAAATATGTAAAAAGAAGAGGTCTAGTAGAAACCGTTGGGTAACAGAAGAAATATTGAATTTAATTGATGAAAGGAAAAAACATAAAAATGCAGGCAAAAAGGAATACAAACGTCTCAAAAATGTGATTGACAGGAAGTGCAAGATGGCTAGAGGACAAATGTAAGGCTTTAGGGGCTGATCTCACTAGGGGTAAGATAGATACTGCCTACAGGAAAATTTGAGAGACCTTTGAAGAAAAGAGAACCACTTGTATGAACATCAAGAGCTCAGATGGAAACCCAGTTCTAAGCAAAGAAGGGAAAGCAGAAAGGTGGAAGGAGTATATAGAGGGTCTATACAAGGCCAATATTATGGAAATGGAAGAGAACGTAGATGAAAATGAAGTGGGAGATATGATACTATGTGAAGAGTTTGACAGAGCACTGAAAGACCTGAGTCGAACCAGGGCCCCAGGAGTAGACAACATTACATTAGAACTACTGACGGCCTTGGGAGAGCCAGTCCTGACAAAACTCTACCATCTGGTGAGCAAGGTGTATGAGACAGGCAGAATACCCACAGACCTCAAGAAGAGTATAATAATTCCAATCCCAAAGAGAGCAAGCGTTGACAGATGAGAAAATTACCAAACTATCAGTTTAATAAGTCACTGCTGCAAAATACTAATGTGAATTCTTTACAGACAAATGGAAAAACTAGTTGAAGCCGACCTTGGGGAAGGTCAGTTTGGATTCCGTAGAAATATTGGAACACGTGAGGCAATACTGACAGTCTGTGGAGATTTCAATTTGAATTTTCAGTTGTCCACTATCTGTAACTCATATGCAAATAATTTATTAAATTCATTTGGTCTTTATATTACAACCACTGAAATAACAAGGCTTCATTATAAAGCTACTGGTACATGTATTGACAATATATTTGTATCAAATGAGTTAGTGCATCTGAAGTCAGACGTAATTAAGACCTGGGTATCTGGCCACTGACTCAGTGCACATGGCAGGAAAGAGTGTATGTGTGGTCAATTATGATAATCTAAATATGTTTAAGTCTAATATTGATAAAAGTTATTGGTTGCAAGTTTATCGAGAACATGCAATAGGTAGAAAGGTGGAAGAACTCATATCTACTCTTTCTGTATATGCTAAGATGTCATTTCCCATTAACGTACCAAATAATAAAAAGGCACTAAGAGTAAATAAGGTCAAGGGTGAAAAGGTGTTGGAGATCAAGAGGGAGTGTGATCAATATTATGCCTGTACCAAAGTACAGGTTCTCAAGTATTTAAAGACATGCTCACAGTGAAAAAGGAAAGATTAAGACAGGCCTTAAAGGAAGCTAGGTGTATGAAAAAATGAAGATATAATACTAACATCAGAAAATAATATCATTAACAGTCAATGCAACAGGAAAATGACTTCACAGGCTGAAGGCAGCAATCTGAATGCTGCACAGTTAAATACATCCTTCACTGAGAAGGTGATTGGCACTTACAATATAGTCACTGACCATAAATACTGCCTGAGAAACACCACAAAACCTGGAAGTACATTTAGCTTTAAATTTGTCAAGGTACAGGATGTTACCTATATACTGAGGAAAATGAAGAACAGTTTTACTGATGACGTTTATGGTTTAAGTTCAGCCATGTTAAATGTGATTCAGTTCAGCTGCCAGAATTGATAACACATGTAGTAAATACATGTATTTTGGAGGCTCAGTTCCCCAGGGCAGTAAAGTCACTCGAAAACACAAAAAAGGCAGCCTCCAAAGTTGTGATAATTTTAGGCCTGTTTCAATTGTGCCAGTCTTGTCTAAAGTGATAGAAGCTATATTAAATAGTAAAATACTTTGAAGGAAACTATATCTTCAGTGATAGACAATTTGGCTTCAGATCAGGGTTAGGAACTGTTAAATCTGCCTTATCACTTTTAACACAGTGTGTGAAGCAACTAGAAAGCAAGCTCATGGTTCATAATAAACTCTGTGATTTATGAAAAGCTTTTGACACTGTGTCTCATGAAATCTTATTGAACAAAGTGCAATTCTATGGCTTTACACGAAGTGCTCGGGAATTGATAAAATCCTATCTAAGTAATAGAGTGCAGAAGGTGGTTTTTAATGGTACAGAATCAGATTACTTACTTGTGGGCATGTTCTGTACTTGGCCCAATTCTATTTATTATTTATATAAATGACTTATCATGTAACATAGTTGGGCCATCAGCTAGGAGTTACTTATTTGCAGATGATCTTGCAGTCTGTATAACTGCAGAAACAGCACAGAAGGTCAAATATTAAGCAGACCAGTGCACTGTCAAAGTTGAAAACTGGTGTAAAGCTAATTCCCTTTGTGTCAAAAAAAAAAAAAATCAAGACCTGTATGTATCGTGGAATAATAACACTGAACTTGAGCAGAGCTCAAATGCTGTTGATTTCCTAGGAATCTCAATTGATTCAAAAAGATGGGAAGCAGCATTAGCAAAGGAATATTTTCTCCAAGGAAGCTGTGTCTTTGTCTAAATGTGCCAGTACTTAAAGCAAAAGAAACCACAGTCACATTTACTGTGGGGACATCAAAGCAAGGCAGCTAATGTCCTCAAACTACAAAATAAGGCAATAAGACTGATATGTAGCTTGGCACCCAGAGCTCACTGTAGACCAAGCTTTAAAAAATTACAGATTATGACCCTGCTGTCAATATTTATACCATAGTGTGTAATGCATACCAAGGAAATCTATCCGAAGTATCAACAGTATGACATGCGGCATAATTATAACACAAGAAACAAGCAAGACCTAGTTTCTTTCTGATGTAATTATAAAAAAACACAAAAGTGCTCTTTATACAAGCCCATAAAATTTTTTAATGCCATACCCCAACATATCACAGATCTTCCAATAAAAAAAAAAGTAAAAGAATTTCTTCTTGAACTCAACATTTATGAAACGGATGAATTTTGAAGGGTGGCAAAGAATATGGTATGACCACACTTTGTGATCAGTTTTTACATGCTTCTATATATGAGTACGTCTGTAATTGGCTAAATTTACTATGCAATATCAATTTGTACCAGAAGTTTCTCTGTTTTGTAATGCCTCTGAGGTCTCTACAACAATAAAAAACAATCAATTGTAGACTTCCTTGAGAGTTTCATTTGCTTTTTCTTAGAGGAGTTCTCTTGTTTTCTCACTGACTATAATATTGCTGTCATCAGTGAAAAGAATTTTTACACCATGAGTAACACTACTGGGAAAGTTAATTGATGTACATCAGGAATACTATTGGTCCTCATTTGATACCTTGCGGAAACCCCATATTAATGTATTTTTCGCCGGCCGTGGTGGCCGAGCAGTTCAGTCCAGAACTGCACGACTGCTACGGTCGCAGGTTGAAATCCTGCCTCGAGCATGGATGTGTGTAATGTGCTTACATTTGTTCGGGTAAGTGTTTTACTAAATGTTAAGCTCTATTTGAAGTATGTGTTATCACTATTCTTTGTACCCTATCTGCTAGGTATGATCAAAACCAGTCCTTAGCTACCACTCTTTCTCCTAATGCTTCTAATTGATTTAATTGAATCTTGTGGTCGACTGCATCAAAGGGCTTAGAAAGATCATAAAGGAACCCTCTGACAGACTCTTCTTTATCAAGAGCATCAAGTACAACTTTTGTGCATTCTACGACAGCTGACTCCGTATTTTTGCCACATCACAAACAAAACTGTGATTCACTTAAAAGATTGTATTTATTCAGGTAATTCATTAATCTGTTTTTCATAATTGCTTCTATTATTTTTGAGAATGGTGACAGCTTGTAATTTTCTGCATTACCTTTCTTAAACAAAGGCACAACTCTTGCCTGTTTTAACTGCTGTGGAAATGTCCCTGGTGTACAGGATTCATTTATTATGTGTGTTAAGGGACCTTGTACAACCTCTATGCATTGTTTTAGTACACACATTGATACTTCATATAAGCCTACTGGCTTTTTAGTTTTTCAACAGTTTTACTGGCTTCATTATCTGTGATTTGAAGTAACATCATTGTATTTAGTGCAACATTTTTTACAGGGGTTATATTTGTTTTGGGGAATTCTTGCCGTAACTTCCCTAAAATACTTGAAAAATGCTCATTTACATACTTTGATAAGTGTTGTGGCTTATTTATTACCTTATCCTCCTCCCTTAGGAATATGTTATTCTGTCTGTCTTTCTTTGCCTCTCCCTGTTCCCGTTCCCGTTTTTATAACATCCCAGACTGCTTTGCTTTTATTCCCTGCATTATATATTACTGTGTCATTAAACGATTTTGTTGCAGCTATCAGCACCTTCCTATGGATCATTGTGACTCTTTTCCATGGAAGTGAGGTATTTAATTGTTTGGGAGGACTTCTTAGTACCTGCTGTTATCCATCTACTTTTGTGAGACGTTGATACAGACATGCATACTTTTGGAAATGCCTTTTCAAAGTTCAATTTAAATAATGTGGATTCTTATTCACATTGGTTTCCCTATACACTTCATCCCAGCGTTTTTTTTTTTTTTTTTTTTTTTTGTTTTTTTTTTTTTTTTGCTAGTTCCTTTGAAAAATCTTTTATTTTCATTTCCAATGGATGTCATTTGTAGGCTTGTAGTTTATGGGATGATTTCATGTCTCATATTACTGTTGTTGTTTGACAGAGATGGTCTGATAATCCGAGATCTTTTACAGCTACATCACATTTTTCCCTGCCCATATTTGTGGCAACATGGTCAATTACTGATGAAGTCATTGTAGCAACCCTTGTTGCACTATTGACCAATAGGGAGAGGCCAAAACTTTGAAATATATTTATGAAGGTGCTGCTGGATTCATTTATGATATTCATGTTGATTTTAATGTCCCCACACAGAATTGTGCTGAGCTTTGTACTTGAGACTTTATATAGAAATTCTGTTAATTTATTGAAAAACAGTGTCCACACTATCTCTGGGAGATCCATACAAACACAAAATTATTAATATCTTGGTGATATCAAGCCCTGTTAATTCAAACTGCTGGAGACACTCTTTAGGCAGGGGAACCTGTTGTCTGGATTTATCCTAAAAAAAGACCTACTTCTCATACTGATGACAACAGGTATTTGACCATGTGTGGCCTGAGATCCACTTTCATGAATCAGCTGTACCAATCTTCCTTTGCCAGTCCTGTTTAGGTATAGGTCACACCCAGTGAAACCCCATCTGTCGATAGTCCCGACGGGCACGTGAGCAAAGTTGGCTTCCCTCAGAGCAATCCCTAACCCCAAATTGATTCGCCTCACATCTCCATCAAGGTTTGGCCAATCGTGACACCGGAACAGCTCAACAAAGTGTACTGCCACAAGTCAGGGAAGCTATCTTGCCCAGGTCACCACCTATGTCATGTGCCCTATCCCTGTGCAAACTGTTTCCTGCCCCACCCACTATCACTACATGGTCTTCTTTTGTAAAGACCTTAAGTCCTCTATCACATGACTTAGCCCTGCATTTGGCCGGAACATACTGGTGGCCTGGTATGTTGCCCCTAAACATTCCTGTAACTCGGGGCCTACAACTCACCCATGCCTAATACCTAGCAGCAGCACTTTCTTCTTCCTAACATTTTGTATATTTCTAAGCTTCTTGGCCTCAGTTGAAGTGTGCTGCACATTTCTTGCTCCGTGTTCTACCAGAGGCTCTGGCAGTGGTAGACACACAGTTTTATCATCAACGCCAAAAACATCACATCATGTTCTCTTTCTTCCTACCCTCCTACAAGCTGCCAGTTCACAACCACCCTCCTCCTCCCTATCTCTCTTGATCCTTATCAGTTCCTTCCTTGCTTCCTTCAACTGTGCCACAAGGGCACAGATTTTCCTTTCCTGTACCCCAACCAAAATGTTCCTACTGCATACTCTGCAGTTCCAGGAGAGAGCCTCTTCTGTTCTCCCAAGATTCTCCCTCCCCCAGTGAAAATATTTCCTACAAGGTTAGCAACAAATCCCTCTACTCACAATGCTATAACAGCTTCCACATTTCCCACTCATGATCAGTTTCAAAAGAATAATTAAATTTTAAATTTGTCCAGGACACGAGATTGCCTATATGTATGCAAAAATGACATGGAGGTCTTACATGCCATTGTTGTTGTTTTTGTACTGATTTAGAGATACAATGACAGGAGAGTGAATTAGTAATTACTTTGCTTTTAGAGAATTTACTTTAGTGTTTGGTCAGGTTTTAAATTTATGCCTAGATCGCCTCTAACTAGTGAACAATATGAAATGTGTTAGTTAAATACAATTTAAAAAACTTTTAATTATACTTTTATTGTAACAATAGGCACTGATGAAACTAGTAGCTGCCTTTCTTAAACGAATTTTCCGCTATCAAGAAAATTTTAATACAATTTTTTGTGTTTTGGAATGCAAAATTTTGCATTATGTCACAATTATCGTGACTTCAGATTACACAATTTTTTTTTTTTTTTTTTTCAAGAATAATCTCTATGGGGACGCAAATATTCAGTTTTGTGACAAGAATGGACACTACAGCAAATATACAAAACAAAGGAAATTTAAATTTGACACTATTTCCTCTCAAATAAGTTCTTTTAGTGGACAAAGAAAACACCTGTGATCTCACTCGCTGGACATCTTGTCTTCCTGTTTGTTTACTTACTGGGCGTGAAGGGTAAGCTTTTGGCTTAAAAAAGGTAGCTGGAGATTCCACACAGCACACCAGGTATGAGATTAATTATGTAATATGCACTATACTGAAATGCCTTGTGAGACGTCTATGAATTCAAATATGCTCAATGTTACTTTCCTGTTTCAATACACAATGCCTGCATTCTGATTTAGTGTTTACTTTTTTGCTTACAGGACCTGTCATTGGGTGTGAGGGATAAGCTTTTGGCATACCATGGCAGCAAGAGCATCCAAACAGCACACCATATATGCAACTGATTGTGTGTAAGCACAATACTGAAATGCCTTGTGAGTCATCCCTATATATTGCTTTCCTCTTCCGATACACAATGCCTTACAGGACTGTCAGTAAATGAGTGTGTTGGAGGCCAGCTCTGTCCATCACTGTGGCTGTCAGATAGAGAGACCAACAGCTGTGCAGGGGCTCCAGGTGCAATTCCTGGCCAATTTGAGAATTTATCCTCTCAGAGGTTGGGTGTTGTGTTGTGCTTATCACCATTTTACCATTTCTTTAGAGGCAAAAAAAAAAAGCAGTATCAACTGATGTAGACTTGCAGTAGGCAGCCGATTGCTCCTGCATACGATCTCCCGGCCAGAAATGCCATACTGTCATTTCATTTCACGCTAGGTATGAAACTGATTCTCTGATATGCACATTATTGAATTGTGAGTCATCTCTTAATTTGTATATGCTCAGTCGGTTTAATATTAATTTGCAGGGCTCTAGAGTAAGCAGTGTGTATTTGTGTGCACTATGGTGAGTTGTCGTGTCACCTAGCATGGCAATACAACATGCAACTGCAACAGTGCCAACAGCACTGGGTAGTGTTGTCTACTTCACTGCATGAGAAATAGAGCTGTCACGATGGCCAGTCTGACCTCAGTACTACATGTTTGCATGTTGGCCAGTGGATACTTGGAGCAAATCCAGTAATACTCACATATGAAGATTCGTTTATCTTTAACATCACAGAATCATGTTTCTATATCTGCTCCATCCCCATTCCCCAGTGGAAGGGGGTCACAATTATTTTGTGCACATGAGTCTGCTAGTAATTGGATCCTTTCTACTTTTCAAAATTGCATTAACTTTGCCGTGCTCATCCATCCCTGTCCTCAATCCTTTCCCTTGCTTACATTGGCCTGGCTATCTTTTTTTTGTTGATGTCCCTTACAGTATTATTCCTCTTGCTTTACAATTCCCTTTTTGGAAATTTTGGTCCCTCTTCGGGGATTGAACTACTCTAAATTTTGTCTCCATGGTGTGAGCCAGCTGTGGAACAACACCATACATGAAGTCTTTGGCATGTGGGCTTACCACCTCTTCCATTTTTTACCGGAAGCCATTGTCCTTTTTGTGCTGTACAGCTAGCACAGTAGTCATTTCGTGTGCTTGGGGTGTTATGTACTCTTTTGATGGAGTCCTCTGAAAACAGGGATGACAGTTCTGATACACGAGCTGCTACCTCCCTGTGTATGCCTAGGAGTAGTGGCTTGTCATTCTGAAGCATTGGAACTCCCAGCTACAGCCCCTATGGCATTGGCCCTTGGTGTGGCTGAGTAGTGCACAAGGGGAGAGCCCCTGATTGGTTTTGGTGCTATTAGGGTCTACACTTTGTATCAAACATATCAGACTTAAAAAACCGGCCGTCTTTGGCTGACCTTTAGTCAGGAACGACTTTTCATGGTACCCCTTTTCAACTTACAATTATCCCCTCATGGGAGGAGGGTCAGACTCGCTTGCTTGGGGTCAAATCTTTTTCCCATTACCTGGTCTGCATCAAGACTGACAAGGACACCTTCCCACCATGAACCCATTATTGTGGTAGAAACTATCAAAGACAAGTTTGGCAAACCATTACTCCTCACTAGCCTTTGAATATGCTTCAGGGTGTCTTTTTCATAGAGACCTCATCTTCCAAACTGGTGAAGCATCGGCCAGTCTGGAGTGGCAAGGCATTCATTTTGTTCATCATATTCAGAAAGGCACTAAGGACAACCACACTGATAATGACCACTTTATTCTGGTCTTTGAAGGGGATACCCCCAAGACAAGGTCAAGGTTATGGCTTATCACTGTGCACTGTGATGTATGTCCTGCCACTGCTAAAATGTTTTTGGTGTTTATGATTTGTACACATGTATTAATCCAGTATGCAATGAATGAGGATGCCCAGGTGTGCCTTTGTTCTACTGACCACATGTATTCATTGTCACAACTGTCGCTGGTTTGTAAGAAGGAAAGAATATATTGGGGTTTACGATCAGCTTCGCCTTGTGTCTACAAAAATCTACTATTGACTCTGTTACATCCTTTCCCCCACCTTATCCCAGTGATGCCTCACTCTTCTCTCCCTCTCCCCTGAACTTACATCTTCCTCCCCTCCAACTGTTGCTCCTTTCATCCACCAGAGAAGTGCCTCTTCTCTGGTGTCTGCTGCCATTAGGGCCTCCTCTCAGTCCAAGAGTCTGCTGGTACACATTGGCCATGGAACCGTCAGCTCTAGCATCCCCAAGGTTGCCTGGTCTCTCTTTATAGAACTAGCAGAAGCCTCTCTCCCCCCTTACCTCTCTGGCATCTAGCGTGTGTCCTCCTCTACTTATGAAAGAGAAGAAGGAACATAAGTCCTGGGATGAGGACACTCCATTGCTGAGGAGGATGGCATTCCATAGGGTTCAGTGAAGTATCCTTTTCCTCATCACTATTAAAGGACTTGTGACCTCCGTCAAACTGTTGGTCACCCCTGCTCTGCATGTGGATGACTTCTGTGTCTGAGTTATTTTACACTTGGTGGCTTTTGTGAAGTGATAGTTCCAGGGTGCCATGTGGTATGCTTCTGCATGGACCTTCTCACACAGTTTTCAGTTTTCTCCTCTTAAATTGTGGGTGGTGCATTTCTGTCACCATATTGTGTACGATACCTACTGGAGCTCTATCTCGAGACCCAATTTCTGATTGTGGTCCACCACTTCCATTTCTTGGGTCGTCTTATGACATTTACTTGTGTGTGTGTGGGGGGGGGGGGGGGCGGGAGGGGGGGGGGGCATGGTAGCCAAATTTAGGGCTCAGTTGCTCCTTCCATACTGATCCTCTTGGAGCAGGGCCACCATTGTGGTATCTGTCTGATCATCAGTACCTTTTGCACTAACCGTATTGTTTCCTGGTTGAAGCTGGGATTGTCCCCCACTCACTGCCCTTCTGGTTCAACAGTCTAAGCTTCTTGTTTCCTATGCCATCACCATCTTCTCTTTCCCCACACATCCCTTATATTTTATACTTTAGCAGCAGGAAATTGCTCACTCTTCAGGTGAGTTTAACAGTTGGGCTCCAGCTTGCAGTCCTTTGCCATGATTTTTAACTTCCCTCTTTGTCCTGTTCCCCATTCTCTCCAAAAACCTCCTCCCCCTTGGTTAGTTCCTTGATTCCAGTTTCAGAGGGGTCTGTGTTTCATTGTTTGTTCTGCCAGCTTTTATGGGAGTTTCAGGCTGCTGTTGTGTTTTAATGGAATGGCTCTAGGCTCTAAATCTGCTAATTACAAGGAATGTGCCTTCTGCTGGCAAGTAACACCATCTCTTACCTGCCCCATATAGCATGTGTACTGCATAGCTAATGGCCATTTACCAGGTTCTTTAGTATGTTTAACAGTCCTCTCCCACCCACGTTATGTGCAGACTCGATAACTGCCCTTGAGGCTATCAGACAGTGGTTTTCCCTCCCTCTTCTTGGTCTATGACATCTAAGACCACCTTACCAATCTTTACCATGCTGGTTGTTCAGTTGACTTTCTACATCTACTACATCTACATCCGTACTCCGCAAGCCACCTGACGGTGTGTGGCGGAGGGTACCCTGAGTACCTCTATCGGTTCTCCCTTCTATTCCAGTCTCGTATTGTACATGGAAAGAAGGATTGTCGGTATGCTTCTGTGTGGGCTCTAATCTCTCTGATTTTATCCTCATGGTCACCTTCGGTGAAGGTATGTTCTCGAAACTTTAACAAAAGCCCGTACCGAGCTACTGAGCGTCTCTCCTGCAGAGTCTTCCACTGGAGGTTATCTATCATCTCCGTAACGCTTTCGCAATTACTAAATGATCCTGTAACTAAGCGCGCTGCTCTCCGTTGGATCTTCTCTATCTCTTCTATCAACCCTACCTGGTGCGGATCCCACACTGCTGAGCAGTATTCAAGCATTGGGCGAACAAGCGTACTGTAACCTACTTCCTTTGTTGTCGGATTGCATTTCCTTAGGATTCTTCCAATGAATCTCAGTCTGGCATCTGCTTTACCGACGATCAACTTCATATGATCATTCCATTTTAAATCACTCCTAATGCGTACTCCCAGATAATTTATGGAATTAACTGCTTCCAGTTGCTGACCTGCTATTTTGTAGCTAAATGATAAGGGACCTATCTGTCTATGTATTCGCATCCCATTACACTTGTCTACATTGAGATTCAATAGCCATTCCGTGCACCATGCGTCAATTCGCTGCAGATCCTCCTGCATTTCAGTACAATTTTCCATTGTTGCAACCTCTCGATACACCACAGCATCATCTGCAAAAAGCCTCAGTGAACTTCCGATGTCATCCACTAGGTCATTTATGTATATTGTGAATAGCAACGGCCCTATGACACTCCCCTGCGGCACACCTGAAATCACTCTTACTTCGGAAGATTTCTCTCCATTGAGAATGACGTGCTGCGTTATGTTATCTAGGAACTCCTCAATCCAGTCACACAATTGATCTGATAGTCCGTATGCTCTTACTTTGTTCATTAAACGACTGTGGGGAACTGTGTCAAACGCCTTGCGGAAGTCAAGAAACACGGCATCTACCTGTGAACCCGTGTATAAGGCCCTCTGAGTCTCGTGGACGAATAACGCGAGCTGGGTATCACACGATCGTCTTTTTCGAAACCCATGCTGATTCCTACAGAGTAGATTTCTAGTCTCCAGAAAAGACATTATACTCGAACATAATACGTGTTCCAAAATTCTACAACTGATCGACGTTAGAGATATAGGTCTATAGTTCTGCACATCTGTTCGACGTCCCTTCTTGAGAACGGGGATGACCTGTGCCCTTTTCCAATCCTTTGGAACGCTTCGCTCTTCTAGAGACCTACGGTACACCGCTGCAAGAAGGGGGGCAAGTTCCTTCGCGTACTCTGTGTAAAATCGAACTGCTATCCCATCAGGACCAGCGGCCTTTCCTCTTTTGAGCGATTTTAATTGTTTCTCTATCCCTCTGTCGTCTACTTCGATATCTACCATTTTGTCAACTGTGCGACAATCTAGAGAAGGAAGCACAGTGCAGTCTTCCTCTGTGAAACAGCTTTGGAAGAAGACATTTAGTATTTCGGCCTTTAGTCTGTCATCCTCTGTTTCAGTACCATTTTGGTCACAGAGTGTCTGGACATTTTGTTTTGATCCACCTACCGCTTTGACATAGGACCAAAATTTCTTAGGATTTTCTGCCAATCAGTACATAGAGCTTTACTTTCGAATTCATTGAAAGCCTCTCGCATAGCCCTCCTCACACTACATTTCGCTTCGCGTAATTTTTGTTTGTCTGCAAGGCTTTGGATATGTTTATGTTTGCTGTGAAGTTCCCTTTGCTTCCGCAGCAGTTTTCTAACTCGGTTGTTTTACCACGGTGGCTCTTTTCCATCTCTTACGATCTTGCTTGGCACATACTCATCTAACGCATATTGTACCATGGTTTTGAACTTTGTCCACTGATCCTCAACACTATCTGCACTTGAGACAAAACTTTTGTGTTGAGCCGTCAGGTACTCTGTAATCTGCTTTTTGTCACTTTTGCTAAACAGAAAAATCTTCCTACCTTTTTTAATATTTCTATTTACGGCTGAAATCATCGACGCAGTAACCGCTTTATGGTCGCTGATTCCCTGTTCTGCATTAACTGATTCAAATAGTTCGGGTCTGTTTGTCACCAGAAGGTCTAATATATTATCGCCACGAGTCGGTTCTCTGTTTAACTGCTCAAGGTAGTTTTCAGATAAAGCACTTAAAAATATTTCACTGGATTCTTTGTCCCTGCCACCCGTTATGAACGTTTGAGTCTCCCAGTCTATATCCGGCAAATTAAAATCTCCACCCAGAACTATAACATGGTGGGGAAATCTACTCGAAGTATTTTCCAAATTATTCTTCAGGTGCTGAGCCACAACAGCTGCTGAGCCCGGGGGCCTATAGAGACATCCAATTACCATGTCTGAGCCTGCTTTAACCGTGACCTTCACCCAAATCATTTCACAATTCGAATCTCCGTCAATTTCCTTCGATACTATTGCACTTCTTATTGCTATAAACACGCCTCCCCCTTCACTGTCCAGTCTATCTCTGCGGTATACATTCCAATCAGAGTTTAGGATTTCATTACTGTTTACGTCTGGTTTCAGCCAACTTTCTGTTCCTAGTACTATATGGGCGTTGTGACCGTTTATTAATGAGAGCAGTTCTGGGACCTTTCTATAGACGCTCCTGCAGTTTACTATTAGCACATTAATATTGTTATTCCTTGTTGCATTTTGCCTACTCCTGCCTTGCCGCGTCTCAGGAGGCGTCTTGTCGGGCCTAGGGAGGGAATTCTCTAACCTAAAAAAACCCCATGTGCACTCCACACGTGCTCCGCTACCCTCGTAGCCGCTTCCGGCGTGTAGTGCACGCCTGACCTATTCAGGGGGACCCTACATTTCTCCACCCGATAGCGGAGGTCGAGAAATTTGCACCCCAGCTCTCCGCAGAATCGTCTGAGCCTCTGGTTTAAGCCTTCCACTCGGCTCCAAACCAGAGGACCGCGATCGGTTCTCAGAATGATACTACAAATAGTTAGCTCTGATTCCACCCCGCGAGCGAGGCTTTCCACCTTCACCAACTCCGCCAACCGCCTGTGGTTTTCTTTGGGTTCCCACTCATGTGGGTATCCCAGGTAATGAACTGCTGATCCTGTGGCTGGAGGGTGTGCCCCTTTTGTGTTACCTCTCTGGTGCTGGGTTTGCAGCCTCATGTCCAATTCCTTTTTGCTCAGCCTTGAGCTGACTCTTGGAGGCCAACCCCCTGCCTAATAAACTTATTGCGATAAGGGGACTCTTGCCACATGGCCCACTGGGGATCTACCATCCTCTGCGAACTTCGTATTGGTCATACAAGGTTGAATCTAAGCCTCTTACTCCATAATGATCTGTAACCCCCACATTTTATGAGACTCCCCTACCATTTGGCCTTTTGCACTAAACACACTCTTCCATTCTCCATTATCACAGATGGTAGCATACAACCTTACATAGTTACATCTGTCATTGGTTTTCATCATAAAAGTGGTTTGTTCCATGGATTTAAGTACCTGAATTGTCTTCCACAATTGGAGGCCGTCAGTTTGGAAGGCCTGCATCATTGCTTTCATGCTGGTCAGGTTTTCCTCTCCATTTTGTGCTGTTTCATCACCCCCCCCCCCCCCCTCCGCCGCCACAGTGTTTTCCCCACTGTGTCGCACTCATGGTATGAAGTGCGAACTGGGGTGGGTTAGCAGTGATTCCAGCACCATGTCACACATAGCACCATTGGGGTGTCTTATGATCTCCCCCTTCCTCCCTCCAGTTCTTTACTCTTCCTGCCACCCCAGTGTTCCATCTTCATTTGCCTGTTTTGCTTCGCCATCAAATAGATTGTGCTGTTGGTTTGCTGCTCCCACAGTCTCTGCCACTTTGGATCTTGGGACAAATGATGTCACTGTTTCGTTCCTCTCCTCATTCAGACAATCAATCAACATCTGCAGCCAGCAGGCAAGCAGTGAGACTTGGTATCTGCTCTCTTAGCATCTGTGTCAGGGTGTTACTAGCATTAATGACAAGTTTATTACTTGTTTCCAAATAAAAACAGCCACTATTGTGCCCTGGTAAATTAGAACTACAAAATTATATGCTTAAATTTAGGAAATAATGGCCCGCTAAAAACAGAAAATTCTGGAATATGAGTTATTTGGTTACAGATAACTTTTCAAAAAGGGGGATTTTTTTAAAAAGTAAAATTATACTGCAAATTGGAACGTGAAAGGCTTTCAGTTAGGTTATATTGCTAATTCATAATTACTCATTCCTAATTCCAACTGCATGTGTTTGTACTGATATTGAAATTATTATTTATTCACCAAATTTATTTTTTGGTAAATGAGTTACATTATCAGGAAAATTGATTGTGAACAATCAGATGTTAGTGTATTCCTTGCTAGAATATGAAAATATTTAATCTGTTTAACAGTTGCACTAGTGTTACCCATCTAGCTAGATCAAAAATAAATATATATTACAAGTTGACGATTGCAACTCACTCTGTTGTCACGTTGGGACAGTTGTCAAATGTGTGGCCATCACCAGCAGTGCGCTGAGCCTCAGTCACAGTCATCACTGCCCAGCACGGCTTGGGAGGGGGCTGACCCAGTGATGCCAGCATTCTAGGCTGCTGGCACAAGCCGCAGCAGTTTCTGGTGGTCCCACGTGTCAGCAGAACTGCCGCACCAGAGGCCAGTGAAGAAGGAAGGAATATTGACATCTGACATTCTGTCAACAGTGAGGCCGTCAGAGACAGAGCATAAGCTCTGACTGTTTCAAGGATGGGGGAGAAAATTGGCCTTGGCCTTTCAAAGGAACCATCCCAGAATTTGCCTTGATTGATCTAGGGAAATAATGGAAAACCTATAACTGGATGGCAGGACACGGAATAAAGCCATCATGTTCCTGAATGTGAGATCAACACACTAGCTAATGTGGTGTAAACCTTCATCCAGAAGTGTTCACAGTTTCTTCTGTATCAGGAACTGCCATGAGTATGCAGCTTGAGGAATTTGTTTTCTTTGCTCAAAACAGTCTCCTCTGTACTGCAAGTTTTCTCTTGTGACTCCTTTGTGGGCTATTGAAAGAGACGCCACTACTGGCATGAACAGCACCTACACTAGCCTTCAGTGAAGTTACCATTTTGTTGGCCAGCTAAACTTCAGTAACTGAAATACCAGAAACAATTTCTGCCAGTACCTCTGTGTCACAGGAACAAACTGGCTTCAGAATTTTCCTCTCCAACATTCATAAGTAGTACATCTGGTAATTCAGAAATTTGAAACGGTTTTTCTTCTATACTCTCTACTTCATAAACATTATGTATATGCTTGCACGTATTTAACTTAATGCTATAATCAATACATGCATAGTAATATCTATAAATTCTTACTTTACAGTCAGTGCACACTAATTTGGAGTTACAGTGGATAATATTTTCTTCCACAAGGTAAACTTCAAGTGATTTTGTGGCTGGTACTTTCCAACCTCTGCCTACCTTTCTAGTTGAGTCCTTATTCATCAAAATACTGGATTCGTGCTTATGGTGGATGTTTTCATTTTGCTTGTTAGTTTTTCTTTCACAATGACAATGAGCCTGTCAAACAGATTTGCTGTTACAAGCAACGTGAATGCAAGTACACCTTTATCCAAATGTTTCACCTGCTTTGCATTACTATGTAGAGTAAGTGGTGGTAATATGCACCCCCCCCCCCTTAATACCTTAATAATATTTAGCTGAACTCTAGTAGTGTATTAACATACCATTATTGGTTAATACTTAGTAGGTTGCATCTAAGTATTGGCAACAGTTTCAAATAGATTAAAAGTATGGTATTATTGCATTTTTAAGCTGTCTACACTAGTTTACAAGGTGTAAGTGACTGTAATGTGGACCTCAGGGTCCATATTATAAGCAGACCGTAAAATGTTTTTATTTCTGTTTTCAGATGCCTAGGACTAATCTGGCACCTAAATGAACCCGTAAAAGGCAGGTGTGGGATAAAAACAAAATGCGAGAGGCAGTGTCTGCTGTTGTAGTAAAAATCATGGGAGTTAAAAAAGCAAACATTGCGCTGTCCCAAAAACAACTCTGTGCCAGTATGTGTATGAGGCTAATACCTGACAGATGTTGAAACTAAAAAGTTTGGAAGAGAACTAGTGGTTTACATACACTATATGGAGGCCAAATTCTATGCTTTTACTAGTATGGATGTTAGAAAAATGGCCTACCAACTTGCAGTTGGGAATGGAATTGCAACAAACTTCAGAAATGAAATTGCTGGAAGGCCTTGTCTTGACCATTTTCTTCGATATCATCAAGATAAGCTTTCAATTAGAAAGCCAACTGGAACATCATATGCTCGAGCAAAACGCTTTTCGCATGAGAGAGTTAACTCATTCTACGACTTGCTATAAGCTGAATTCTGGAAACATAAATATCCAGAAGATCGTGTATGGAACGTTGAGGAAACAGGCCTTAGGGTAGTTCAGACTGATACTGCAAGCAGAGGTAAACGCCAAATTTGTTCTCTGACTGCTGCTGAGTGTGGGTCTCTAGTAATGGTCATCTGTTTGCTGAGTGCAGGAGGTTCTTATGTTGCCCTGATGTTCGTATTCCCGAGAATGGATGAGGGGAAAGACCATTGTTTCAACTGATTTGCTGTACAAAAAAGAGTTAGAAGTCATTATTAAAGAAAAGAGAGGAAAAGAACTTTGCCAAAGACCCCCTAGTGAGATAAGCTTCTACATCCTTACATTTGTCCTCTAGCCATCCATGTCTGCTTAGCCATTTTGCGCTTCCTGTCGATCTCATTTTTGAGACGTCTGTGTACCTTGTTGGCTGCTTCATTTATTGCATTTTTATATTTTCTCCCTTCATCAATTAAATTCAATATCTCTTCTGTTATCCAAGGATTTCTAATAGCCCTCGTCTTTTTACCTATTTGATCCTCTGCTGCCTTCACTACTTCATCCTTCTACTGTATTTCCTTCCCTTGCCAAAGAAACACACTATATCATAGGATCCAACAAGTTTGCTGTCATGGAGCATCCACTGCCAAATATTCTCGCTGTAGTGAGTCTTAAGTGCACCCATAAATGTACGATCTAGCAGTTGCAGGACTAGAACAATTAGCCTCAATAACTTCGTCATTCTTGGGTGACAGTTCATAGTTACAATTCGCTGAAACCTGCCAGCTTGATCACCCAACCTGTTGGCGTCGTCTTTTTTACCTGGTGTGCTAGGTGAAGGCAACTCCAATCGTTCAGCTCCAGATACAATAACCTCTTTATCTGACGGCCTCTCAAGTCCGATGTCAGTTTTGTCTTCCGGGAGGAAATCTGCATCGGTGAATACGGACTGGTCCGTGGGCCATACTCCAGTAGCTTTCAAACCTTTAATAGCAAATAGCATTGTTGCACTTTTGATGAAAAAAGCGTTGAAATTTGAAAGACCACCGCGGCCTGCACATCCCTCGGTCCATACGCGGAGTCCATACGGAGGGGAGAGGCGACAGGTATATATACCACACCGCCCGCCGGCATTGGACGTCAGTCAACAGGAGTAATCTGATGATGATGGCACGCTACGCCGTGACTGGAACACGATAGTGGGAAAAGGAAGAGAAGGAAACGTAGTAGGTGAATATGGATTGGGGTTAAGAAATGAAAGAGGAAGCTGCCTGGTAGAATTTTGCACACAGCACAACTTAATCGTAGCTAACACTTGGTTTCAGAATCATGAAAGGAGGTTGTATACATGGAAGAACCCTGGAGATACTAAAAGGTATCAGATAGATTATATAATGGTAAGGCAGAGATTAAGGAACCAGGTTTTAAATTGTAAGACATTTCCAGGGGCAAATGTGGACTCTGACCACAATCTATTGGTTATGACCAGTAGATTAAAATTGCAAACAGGTGGGAATTTAAGGAGATGGGACCTGGATAAAGAGAAAGAACAAGAGGTTGCACAGAGTTTCAGTGAGAGCATAAAGGAACAATTGACAGTAATGGGGGAAAGAAATACAGTAGAAGAAGAATGGGTAGCTTTCAGAGATGAAATAGTGAAGGCAGCAGAGGATCAAGTAGGTAAAAAGACGAGGGCTAGTAGAAATCCTTGGGTAACAGAAGAGATATTGAATCTAACTGAAGAAAGGAGAAAATATGAAAATACAGTAAGTGAAGCAGGCAAAAAGGAATACAAACGTCTCAAAAATGAAATCGACAGGAAGTACAAAATGGCTAAGCAGGGATGGATAGAGGACAAATGTAAGGATGTAGAGTCTTGTCTCACCAGGGGTAAGATAGATACTGCCTACAGCTGCATGCCCGAGAGACCTTCAAGCACATTCATATTATATTAATATCCAGAAAAACTTGAATTTCAACACAGTCTAACATGTGTTGGACTGTGACGATACGGTAACAACTTTGATACAGCTTCCAGTTTGCGGAACTGGCGGCTGTTTAGGGGAGGCCCTTTGGGCCGGACTTGTTCTGGGTGACATCCTGGCGCTAAGGGCACGTGTCGGTTATGCCATCGGCACCCGGACTGTTCATTCGAACGTAGAGCTTTGAGAAGGCCGAGTTTATATCGTCACAGCATGGAAAACGCACGCTGGGGAGTCTTTCCAAACGTGCAGCGCAATATCAAGCAAGACAGATATTCTGAAAGTGTGTTCGAACATTGACCAAAGAGATGGAAGAACGCCTTGTACGCCATATGCACGCCATCTTTCTTCAGTACAGACTCACCATACACCATACTGGCTTTCAGTTGGTGTTGGTTTCAAGGTATAGTCTGTCTGTAAACTCAAGAGCGAGCAGCGCTTTTGGTGGGGGAAGCGGCCTTTTCCGGGAGAACCCTGCCACTGGCCTACAGGGGCACCCAAAATCAGTTGCCTGTTACTTGTCTAGCGGCGTAGATCGGCGTGCAGTGGTGTACAATACGTCGTTTCTGTTCGTGAGATCCTTGTTGCCAGCATCAGTCACTGACATACTTCGGTATCTGGAAGTGCTGGATAACAGCGTTGCATTGCAAGAAAATTGCAGAAGACGAAGAGGAGCTATTTGCGGAGTACATTTCCCCATCATGTTCTAGTTCTGGGTGGAGATTTTAATTTGCCAGATACACCAGGTGACCAAGAAGTCAGTATAAATTTGAAAACTGAATAAATCACGGAATAATGTAGATAGGGAGGTACAAATTGACACACATGCTTGGAATGACATGGGATTTGATTAGAACAAAAAAAAAAAAAAAAAAAAATAATACAAAAGCTCAAAAAATGTCCGACAGGTGGCGCTTCATCAGATCAGAATAGCATGACAAAGCAAAAATGATGTTCTTTACAGGAAATGCTCAATATGTCCACCATCATTCCTCAACAGTAATTGTAATCGAGGAATAATGTTGTGAAAAGCACTGTAAAGCATGTCCGGAGTATGTGGTGAGGCATTGGCGTTGGATGTTGTCTTTCAGCATCCCTAGAGATGTCGCTCGATCACGATACACTTGCGACTTCAGGTAACCCCAAGGCCAATAATAGCACGGACTGAGGTCTGGGGACCTAGGAGGCCAAGTGTGACGAAAGTGGCGGCTCAGCACACGATCATCACCAAACGACGCGCGTAAGAGATCTGTCAGACATTTTGTGAATTTGTTTTTTCTAATAAATCCCCATGTCATTCCAAGCATGTGTCTCAATTTTTAACTCTCTATCTACATTATTCCATGGTTTATCACTTTTTCCAATTTATACTGACTTTTTGATCACCCGTTAGACTGGGAGACTCAAACGTTTATAACGGGTGGCAGGGACAAAGAATCCAGTGCAATTTTTTTAAAGTGCTTTATCTGAAAAACTACCTTGAGCAGTTAAACAGAGAACCGACTCGTGGCGATAACATATTGGACATTCTGGCGACAAACAGACCCGAAACAGTTAACGCAGAACACGGAATCAGCGATCATAAAGCGGTTACTGCATCACTGATTTCAGCCATAAGTAGAAATATTAAAGAAGGTAGGAAGATTTTTCTGTTTAGCAAAAGTGACAAAAAGCAGATTACAGAGTACCTGACGGCTCAACACAAAAGTTTTGTCTCAAGTACAGATAGTGTTGAGGATCAGTGGACAAAGTTCAAAACCATCGTACAATATGCGTTAGATGAGTACGTGCCAAGCAAGATCGTAAGAAATGGAAAAGAGCCACCGTGGTACAACAACCGAGTTTGAAAACTGCTGCGGAAGCAAAGGGAACTTCACAGCAAACATGAACATAGCCAAAGCCTTGCAGACAAACAAAAATTACGCGAAGCGAAATGTAATGTGAGGAGGGCTATGCGAGAGGCATTCAATGAATTCAAAAGTAAAGCTCTATGTACTGATTGGCAGAAAACCCTAAGAAATTTTGGTCTTATGTCAAAGCAGTAGGTGGAGCAAAACGAAATGTTCAGACACTCTGAGACCAAAATGGTACTGAAACAGACTGAAGGCCGAACTACTAAATGGCTAATTCACAGAGGAAGACTGCACTGTAGTTCCTTCTCTACACTGTCGCACATATGACAAAATAGTAGATGTCGAAAGAGATGGCAGAGGGATAGAGAAACAATTAAAATCGCTCAAAAGAGGAAAGGCCGCTGGACCTTATGGGATACCAGTTCGATTTTACACAGAGTACGCGAAGGAACTTGCCCCCCTTCTTGCAGCGGTGTAGCGTTCCGAAAGATTGGAAAAGGGCACAGGTCATCCACGTTTTCAAGAAGGGACTTCAAACAAATGTGCAGAACTATAGACCTATATCTCTAACGTCAATCAGTTGTAGAATTTTGGAACACATATTATGTTCGAGTATAATGACTTTTCTGGAGACTAGAAATCTACTCTGTAGGAATCAGCACGGGTTTCGGAAAAGACGGTCGTGTGATACCCAGCTCTCGCTATTCGTCCATGAGACTCAGAAGGGCATAGACACGGGTTCACAGGTAGATGCCGTGTTTCTTGACTTCCGCAAGGCTTTCGATACAGTTCCCCACAATCGTTTAATGAACAAAGTAAGGGCATACGGACTAGCAGACCAATTGTGTGATTGGATTGAAGAGTTCCTACATGACAGAACGCAGCATGTCATTCTCAATGGAGAGAAGTCTTCCGAAGTAAGAGTGATTTCAGGTGTGCCGCAGGGGAGTGTCATAGGACCGTTGCTATTCACAATATACATAAATGACCTTGAGGATATCATCGGAAGATCACTGAGGCTTTTTGCGGATGACGCTGTAGTATATCCAGAGGTTGTAACAATGGAAAATTGTACCGAAATGAAGAAGGATCTTCAACGAATTGACGCATGTTGCAGGGAATGGGAATTGAATCTCAATGTGGACAAGTGTAATGTGCTGCGAATACATAGAAAGATAAATCCCTTATCATTTAGCTACAATATAGCAGGTCAGCAACTGGGAGAACGCATTAGGAGTGATTTAAAATGGAATGATCATATGAATTTGATCGTCGGTAAAGCAGATGCCAGACTGAAATTCATTGGAAGAATCCTAAGGAAATGCAATCCGACAACAAAGGAAGTAGGTTGCAGTACCCTTGTTCGCCCACTGCTTCAATACTGCTCAGCAGTGTGGGATCCGCACCAGATAGGGTTGATAGAAGAGATAGAGAAGATCCAACGGAGAGCCGCGCGCTTCGTTACAGGACGATTTAGTAATCGCGAAAGCGTTACAGAGATGACAGATAAACTCGAAGACTCTGCACGGAGACGCTCAGTAGCTCTGTATGGGCTTCTGTTGAAGTTTCTAGAACATACCTTCACCGAGGAGTCAAGCAGTATATTGCTCCCTCCTACGTAGGTCTCGCGAAGAGACATGAGGATAAAATCAGAGAGATTAGAGGTCACACAGAGGCATACCGACAATCCTTCTTTCCACGAACAATACGAGGCTGGAATAGAAGGGACAACAGATAGAGATACTCAAGGTACCCTCCGCCACACACCGTCAGGTAGCTTGCAGAGAATGGATGTAGATGTAGATGTAACGAGCGTTCGATCGTCTGTTATGTTACAGCGTGTGTTAAGGAGGTGACACGAAAAGAACTGTTACCCGTTCCAAGAAAAGGGCTCCGATTTATGCAAACGTCTGTCACGCCTAAGGAAGGAACGCAAAAATAAACCGCGTGGTTTACAGGGATCGCCACGAAGGAAAACTAGTAATTTTGGGAGGAAACCCGTCGTCGTAGACAATTTCATAAAATCGATCCTTCCACAAACGATGGAGGGCTTTTACATCAATCTAAAAATAGTGCCGACATTACGGAAACTACAAATTGCCGTGAAACAAAAAACTCCAGTTCTACTCGTAACAGGCTCGCCAAAAGGAATATTTAACTTTTCTAAAATTCCATACTCTTTATGTAAGAAAGATTCTCTAATCTGTTTTTACACAAAACAAATAATCGTTGATGCTACCAAAACACATGTATCCTTTTTGACAGCTGACAATAGAGCAAATAGCCAATGGATATAACATTGTCCACATACTTTTCACGTACGTTTACGAAGGCAGTGACAAAAAATGTAGTGCAAATCGGACTAGTACAACACAAGAAATTGTAAATTTCTTGTTACTTTTTAAACACTCATCGTGTTGCAAGACCTGTTAAGTTTCAACGCAATCCTTCAAAGAAAACTTCTATCCTTTAGTAGAAACACAAAGTGAGAATAATTCTTAAATTCTACAGTTTCATTGCGCTTTATGGGGTAGAAGTAGAGGAACGTACATTCACATGAATAGGCATTCGGTTCCATGTTTGTAGTAAAATCCCGACTTACGTTCATATGTTAATATTATTTACTCTATAGCGTTATGTTTCGGAAGAAGTTATCGTCTTTTGTATTCTTTACGGTACTAAAACACTCGTCTAAAAATTAACGCTGCCGGGCCGTGTATGCAGACGGCGTCGCCGCGGCAGGGCGGTACTGCGTCGTGAGACAGCCTGTGGAGGCGCCCGGTGACGTGGCTGGGTAGCCAGAGTGGGGACAGACTGTAAACGGGCACAGTGAGGATCCATAAGAAACGCATTGTCGTTGATACAATCTGTCATATTTCAGTGTCAGTTAATAACGTATCTACCATTAAAACTTTCAGTAGGTCAGATTCAATGTATGGCCATTCGAAAGTCACAGTCGGTAGAGCGAAATGATGAGGTAGCTGGTAATGTGATTCTTGTTTGCGCCTCAGTGGATCCGAATATTTTTATTACTAGTCTTCGCTTTTTCTGTTAGGATCTGATACTTTTAATGCACCGAAAAGAAAGTATATTCTCTAATATTCGATGTTACATATGTACGTTCCATCTGAGGATGGAGTTTGTTCGAATGGTTTAATCTACAAGACAGATTGCACTACATGCAGTAAGATATAACAAGAAAGTGTAAAACAATTCTTTTTTATTTCACATGTTGTGAAGATTCTGCTGCTGAATAGGAACAAATATAAAGTAAGACTTTGAATCGCGCTATTTGTTACGGAGCTTCTCTTTCTGCCTTATAACATGTCCGTGGACACTACACGCAGAACAACGTGACTCTCACGTGGACAAGAGAGGAAAGGCGCGTTTTAATAGCGCTAGCTTAAGAATTTTACGCCCATGCATTTTGTAAAGTGGGTGATAGAGAGAAACGTGTGACGAGGGCCTCCCGACCGCTCGCCTGGTGCAGGTCTTTCGACTTGACGCCACTTGCGCGTCCTTGGAGATGAAATGATGACGATTAGGACAACACGACACCCAGTCCCTGAGCAGAGAAAATCTCAAACCCAGCCAGGAATCGAACCCGTCTGTCACGCTGACCACTCAGCTACCGGGGCGGACAACCGGGTGATGTGTGACCCAGATGCTGCCGCTGCGGTCGCGTGTACCACGTTGACACGCACATGCTGTATGCACAAGTCAGAGCGTTCGGCAGCACTTTCAACTTGGCACGCTCAAGACTGACGTTCACAACACCGTCCGTGTAGTGACGGCATTACACTTTCCTAAAACAGTGCACGGAGATCGGCGTAAATACTGTTGAGTGGTACTTAAGATAGGGAAATAAATTAGTGAAATCAAGGTGAAGTGAAGTAGAAATTTAAAATTAATGAGAAACTTCGTTTAGCTTAGAAGAGTTACACTCTGGCAAACAACGGGCAGAGCAGAAGAGGCAATGACCGCGAAGTCAGCACATTCAGGAGAAGCTATCGTCCTCCCCCACGTAAGCAGAAGCTGTCGATTCAGCCGTCAGGGCATCGCCCGTCCGGCTCACGTGTTTCACAATTGTCACACGTCATCAAAGGCCCTCGCCTACATTCCGAGAGCCAATGAACGACGTTAAGAAGATTCTTCGCGAAGCTTTTCGACGTGACAAAAGAGGCAACGACAGCGATGTTGTTCACCTTCAGTGAAGTGAAGTGAATAAGTACGCGAGACGCAGTGGGCCCGACAGGAGTAGCTTTCAGTTCAGTTCCGGTACAGTCGGTGCTCAAGACCGTCATGCAGGAAGATACTACATCGTACACAGAAGCACCGAGTCCGCCGCTGTAATGGAATAGCAAGCAGCAGCCTCGGCGCCAGAAGACAGAAGGTATTTGAGGCCAGATTTTATGTACCCGAGTGACTCGTGAGGACGGGAAGGAGACAGCGCACATCCGAGTCGTCACCGTCCGATTCACGACTTCTTCCTCAATAATTAAACGGACCACCTCGCGATGCGCGTCTCCAGTGAACTGGGCGAAACGGCGACACGAGATACACACCGCCGTGCGTAATCAGACGCCGCCGCTCACGCAAGCAGAAGGCTTCGCAAACGACACAGTTGCCAGTATCCCAGCCAGAAACCCTTGTACAAAACTTTCAATAAAAGTTATCTTATGTAAAACTGCTGTTTCATTCTACCTCATACCTGAGCCAAGGATGAACCCACCCTGCAAAAATGTTGTTAAGAGAGAAAAAGTAATTTATTTAGTGTTTTTCACCCTGACATAATGCTTTAGAATCAAATGCCCTTTGCAGTAGTGCTCATCCTGACAGATGACCATCACAAACAGAGAAAACCCAGTTACAGTACGGAGTAGAGAGGAGCGGAGAGTATTCGTTGTGAAGGGGTGCCGTCGAGAATAGATACGATGTGTCAGGGGACGAAAAGCAGTTCGCTATAAAATTAACGAAGAATGCCAACAAGTTAGGAATTACTACAATAATAGTGATTGCGATATTTCTCTCGGCAGTTTAAACCGAGTAGGTGAGCGAGTAAGGTAACCAGGAAAATAACAATAGCTACAGTTGTATGCTATAGCATACAATGTAAAGAATTTCAGGCAAATAGTTTCAGATCAGGTAATACTACAGTTAACGGTAACAGTCGAAGACACTAGCAGGAAGATAATTACGGAATTACAGTTACAAGAACAATAGGTAAAGGCACAGAAACAGAGATAGTTGGAGAGTAGATGCAATTTCAAGATAGCATTCAGAGAAGGAGAGATGTTGCAAAAGATTAGTATTAAATTAAGGTGAGAGGTGCTAGGTTTTCGCTTTGGCTCGCATAGTTTCTCTTGATGCTGTTCAGTTCTGACACGTTTCTAAACGCATTCTTTTCAGGGGGGGGGGGGGCGGTCTTAATTATGCTGCCGCCCAGAGTACATACATTCTGAAGGCCGAAATGGGGTGTGGCGTTGTTTTAAATCCTTAGATGGTCCTTTGTACACTCCTGGAAATGGAAAAAAAGAAACACATTGACACCGGTGTGTCAGACCCACCATACTTGCTCCGGACACAGCGAGAGGGCTGTACAAGCAATGATGACACGCACGGCACAGTGGACACACCAGCAACCGCGGTGTTGGCCATCGAATGGCGCTAGCTGCGCAGCATTTGTGCACCGCCGCCCTCAGTGTCAGTCAGTTTGCCGTGGGATACGGAGCTCCATCGCAGTCTTTAACACTGGTAGCATGCCGCGACAGCGTGGACGTGAACCGTATGTGCAGTTGACGGACTTTGAGCGAGGGCGTATAGTGGGCATGCGGGAGGCCGGGTGGACGTACCGCCGAATTGCTCAACACGTGGGGCGTGAGGTCTCCACAGTACATCGATGTTGTCGCCAGTGGTCGGCGGAAGGTGCACGTGCCCGTCGACCTGGGACCGGACCGCAGCGACGCACAGATGCACGCCAAGACCGTAGGATCCTACGCAGTGCCGTAGGGGACCGCACCGCCACTTCCCAGCAAATTAGGGACACTGTTGCTCCTGGGGTATCGGCGAGGACCATTCGCAACCGTCTCCATGAAGCTGGGCTACGGTCCCGCACACCGTTAGGCCGTCTTCCGCTCACGCCCCAACATCGTGCAGCCCGCCTCCAGTGGTGTCGCGACAGGCGTGAATGGAGGGACGAATGGAGACGTGTCGTCTTCAGCGATGAGAGTCGCTTCTGCCTTGGTGCCAATGATGGTCGTATGCGTGTTTGGCGCCGTGCAGGTGAGCGCCACAATCAGGACTGCATACGACCGAGGCACACAGGGCCAACACCCGGCATCATGGTGTGGGAGCGATCCCCTACACTGGCCGTACACCTCTGGTGATCGTCGAGGGGACACTGAATAGCGCACGGTACATCCAAACCGTCATCGAACCCATCGTTCTACCATTCCTAGACCGGCAAGGAGACTTGCTGTTCCAACAGGAGAATGCACGTCTTCATGTATCCCGTGCCACCCAACGTGCTCTAGAAGGTGTAAGTCAACTACCCTGGCCAGCAAGATCTCTGGATCTGTCCCCCATTGAGCATGTTTGGGACTGGATGAAGCGTCGTCTCACGCAGTCTGCACGTCCAGCACGAACGCTGGTCCAACTGAGGCGCCAGGTGGAAATGGCATGGCAAGCCGTTCCACAGGACTACATCCAGCATCTCTACGATCGTCTCCAAGGGAGAATAGCAGCCTGCATTGCTGCGAAAGGTGGATATACACTGTACTAGTGCCGACATTGTGCATGCTCTGTTGCCTGTGGTTCTGTCAGTGTGATCATGTGATGTATCTGACCCCAGGAATGTGTCAATAAAGTTTCCCCTTCCTGGGACAATGAATTCACGGTGTTCTTATTTCAATTTCCAGGAGTGTAAGATCTTGTCTTATTGTAAGCCCTGCCCTTGCTAACTATTTTTTCTCGTGGCTGAAGATCTGCGTCCTTTTTCGGTGTGAGACAAATTTGACAATTATTGGATGAGATTTCGAAGCACCTTATAATCCACGTACCATCCAGTGTCTACCTTACCTATGTCAATGCCTAATATTTCTCGTGAAACCTGTATAATGAGGTCATCTGTGTCTTCCGGCTCATCTTCGCCGCCGGCTATTTTTCCTTTTTATGTAGACTGAAGCGAGGAGAAAGGAAACGGAAGGAACTATTAAGGTAAGCTGCACTGAGACCTTGCGCGTAATCAGCGGCAATGAGAAAAAATGTATGCAACCCTGGAACTCGAACCCGGGGTCCGCTGCTACATGATTCATTGCTCGTAGAGGCGAATCAGTTATATGAAAGCGTGCTGTCCGTTTATTCAAACACGTCACAAAGAACAGACATTGCGTATCCCCAATATTTCGCCTTTACTGCCCTCTCTGAAATTCGTCACACACAAATTATTCTCGGGACCGAGAGCTGTATAAAGCTCTGAAATGTTTAGCGATTTGTGAAACGTGTAACGAAAAGACATGTTAAACGCCACTGATGGGGAAGCGTTTACCGAGGGCGACAAAAATGTTGTTTCTACTCAAGTCGGATTTCAGTGTGGCTGTGAAGTTATCTGGTAACGCACAACAGGTCTAGGTGAAAAGAAGGTAATTGTTGGATGTTATTAACGGCCTCCCGATTCCGTCGAGACAGAGTTATTCAAAGAAAGTCTACGCTCAGTAGTGCGGAAGTACCCAAATCGTGCAGTATTAGTTCCGAGCATAGACAAGGACACCGATGGATTCATTACAAGGTTTCCACATAAGTAGCCTTGCAGAGTACTGTTGAACATGTTTTTTCGAAAACTGTGTTGAGCACCTAGTTCGAGAGAGCACATACAATGGAAATACACACATAAAAAAAAAATGCGTGACCCCGGTTACCAGAAATCGGGAAGATAAACGTTGGCTGTGGATATCGTATCAGATACACAGTCCCTTTGACTTTTTAAAGATGTCACTAAGCCCGACCACAGATGTGAGCAACCGTGTATGAGCAGCGCCTATTAGACAGACGGGGTCCGACAGCCGATCCGTTCCAGTCATTCCACCACGAAGGAGGTACACGGCTCGTGTTGTCTGTAGTTCAACCGTGCCTACACCGTCAATACAGCGGTCCGCATTGTTCGTTTGTGCCAGGAAGGGCTCTCAACAAGTGAATTGTCAAGGCGAGTCGGAGTAAACGAAAGCGATGTCGATGACATGTCTCGCTCAGGATGCCCGGGGGCGACTACGGCAATCGATGACCGCTGCTTGCGGATTATGGCTCGGAGGTACCCCGACAGCAAAGCCAACATGTTGAATAATGCCTTTCGTGCAGCCACAGGACGTCGTGTTAAGACTCAAACAGTGCACAGTAACCTGCACGATGCACGTCTTCACTCCCGACGTCCGTGGCGAGGTCCATCTTCGCAACTACGACACAGTGCAGCGCGGTACCGATGGGCCCAACAACATGCCGGATGGACCTCTCAGCATTGGCATCACGTTCTCTGCACCGATGAGTCTCATATATACCTTCAACCAGACAATCGTCGGAGACGTGCTTGGAGGCAACCCGGTCAGGCTGAAAGCTTTAAATACACTGTGCAGCAACATAGAGGTTCCCTGCTGTTTTGGGGTGGCATTATGTGGGGCCGATGTACTCTCTCGTGGTCATGGAAGGCGCCGCAACGGCTGTACAATATGTGAATGCCATCCTCCGACCGATTTTTTAATTTCGTTTTTAGTGCAACGAGATCGGCAGTATACAGTATATGGCCGAGGCATTCGTCTTCATGGACGACAATTCGCGGCCCCATCGTGCACATCTTGTGGCTGACTTCCTTCAGGATAACGACATCGCCCGACTAGTGTGGCCAGCATATTCTCCAGACATGTGCCGGCCGGAGTGGCAGAGCGGTTCTAGGCGCTACAGTCTGGAGCCGGGCGACAGCTACGGTCTCAGGTTCGAATGCTGCCATGGGCATGGATGTGTGTGATGTCCTTAGGCTAGTTAGAACTAATTAAACCTAAGTTCTAGGCGACTCATGACCTCGTAAGTCAATTTGCATAGTGCTCAGAGCCATTTGAACCATTTTTCTCCAGACATGTACCCTATCGAACATACCTGGGACAGACTGAAGAGGGCTGTTTATGGCCGACGTGACCCTCCAACCACACTGAGTGATCTACGCCGAATCACCGTTAGGAATGGGACAATCTGCCTTGATGAACTTGTGGATAGTATTCCACGACGAATACAGGTGTGCATTAATTCAAGAGGACGTGGTAGTGGGTATTACAGGTTCCGGTGTGTACACCAATCTGGGCAACCGACTCTGAAGGTCTCGCTATACGGTGGTACAACATGCCATGTGCTATTTTTATGAGCAATAATAAGGGCGGAAACGATGTTTATATCGATCTCTGTACAAAAAATTGGAATAGTTTCCGGAACCAACCGAAGTGATGCTAAACTTTTTTTGATGTAAGTATTTTAGAGCATGTAGCTACAAAGATGCCTGGACTCACCGAGGGTGTCACTACAGAGACAGGCGTTAGTGATAATGACGTTGCCGTAGCGACGATGGTTACTTAAGTTATTAAATCAATCAAGAAAGCTAGGAGAGTAGTTGAGCAGAAAAGCGGTTGTTAGAATTTCAAACAGTGAATGGACATTATTTAGTTCCAGTATGATGGGTGTAGAGTAATTATAAGCCAAGTTTGAACAGATCCTAAATCGTGCTGTGGAAAAGTATGTGCCTAGTAAGCGAATGAAGGATGGAGAATATACATTGCGGAAAATGATGATGAAGCAGAGACTGTTGCACACTCAGTTCAACAGAGAGCACGCTAACAACAATTCAAGGTTAGTAGAGATTCGTGCGTCTGTGGAAAGATCGAAGCTCGAGCATAAAGCTGCCGCCGTCATACCTCAACAAATTATCTTGAAGAGATCGCGAGACTATTCTGGTCCTGCGTAAAACCGCTGAGTGGGGGGCGAAGCTTCAGCCTGGTGTGCTAGTAGAAAACAACAAAAGGAATGCTCAAGTTTTAAATTTCATGTTTAAGGAATATTTCACGCAGCAGAATCGTAGAAACATGCAGTCGTTACACTCTCGTGTCGACACCACGGTAATGGACATTCCTAGCCTAGAGAAGCAGCTGGAACATTTGGTAGCAAATAAGTCGCCAGGTCCTGACCGAATACCGATTCGGTTTCACCAACAGTACTCTACGGCATTGGCCCCTTACTTAGATTGCATTTATCGTGAATCTCTCGCATAACGCAAAGTCCCAAGTGACTGGAAAAAAGTGACTCCTATGTACACTAATGGCCATTAAGATTGCTATACTACGAAGATGACCTGCTACACGCGCGAAATATAACCGACAGGAAGAAGATGCTGTGATATGCAAATAATTAGCTTTCCAGAGCATTCACACAACATTGGCGACACCTACAACGTGCTGGCATGAGGAAAGTTTTCAACCGATTTCTCATACACAAACAGCAGTTGACCGGCGTTGTCTGGTGAAACGTTGTTGTCATGCCTCGTGTAAGGAGGAGAAATGCGTGCCATCACGTTTCCGACTTTGATAAATGTCGGATTCTAGCCTATCGCGATTGCGGTTTATCGGAGCGCGACACTGCTGCTTGGTCGAGATCCAATGACTGTTAGGAGAATATGGAATCGGTGGGTTCAGGAGCGTAATACGGAATGCCGTGCAGGATCCCAGCGACCTCGTATCACTAGCAGTCTAGGTGACAGACATCTTATCCGCATGGCTGTAACGGACCGTGCAGCCACGTCTCGATCCCTGAGTCAACAGGTGGGGACGTTTCCAAGACAACAACCATCTGCACGAACAGTTTGACGACGTTTGCAGCAGCATGGACTATGAGCTTTGTTACTCTTGACGCTGCATCACAGACAAGAGCGCCTGCGATGGTGTACTCAACGACGAACCTGGCTGCACGAATGGCAAAACGTCATTTTTTCGGATGAATGCAGGTTCTGTTTACAGCATCACGAAAGCGTGTATTCGTCATCGCCATACTGCTGTATCACCCCGCGTGATGGTATGGGGAGCAATTGGTTACAGGTCTCGGTCACCTCTTGTCCGCATTGGCGGCACTTTGAACAGTGGACGTTACATTGCAGATGTGCTACGACGGAAAAAATCGCAACACCACAAGCAGTTGTGAGAGATAAACGAAAGTTGGTAGGCGTGTTTCTACAAATGAAAAATAGTGTCGATTTAAATTTCGCGCCAGTCGCATAAGAATGGTGTTAGTATGGGGGGGGGGGGGGGGGGGCACTGTGAGGGTGCAGATCAGGTCTGCTGTAAATACACGCCGTGGCGGTTGTGAGCGTTAGTTACCTTCTAGATTGGACGTGGTGGTTTGATCTTAGCCAAGAATGCCTTTGAGGAGACAGAGACGCCATTACGATCATCTTAACGAGTTTGAACGAGGTCGTGTAATAGGGACACGAGAAGCTGGATGTTCCTCCAGCGATTTCGCAGGAGACTTGGCAAAAATGTATCACTGTATCCTGGCAGCGGTGACCGCGAGAATGTACGGTTGCAAAAAGCTCGGGCTCCGACCGGTCACGTGGCGCTACCAAGAGGGAAGGCAGTCGTGTCTGGCGTACGTCTCTGGCACATCACATTTCTTCTGCAGTAGCAATTCGAACAGCAGTCGACGACATAACGAAATAATAATCGATTACTTCAGGGACAGCCCCGAGCCAAGGCGCCCAGTAGCATGCATTTCACTGACCCCCAAACCACCGGCATTTGCGACACAAAACTGACATCGCACACCATTACAACACAATGCATGCCCGTTTCAATGTTTGCATTCAACATTTTGATCGTTACATCTGTTATTAACTTATCAGCATGTCACTTTTGCAACGGCTTATTTCGCGCTTACGTTGCCCTGTGATGCTGCAATGTTAATTACTTAAATATCCTACATAGACCGACGTATTCCCGAAATTTCATTACTCTACATGATTTTTTGTTCGTTTGTTGCTGTGATTTTTTTTTTATCGCCAGTTCATTTGTCCAGTCGCGGAAGCCGTCAGGCTCTGATGCCACCCTGCAACATACCTCTGCCAGGCAGGCTGCATAGAGCATAGCCCCTGTAAATCAGTAACTGCACAGTCCAGCGAGCTAAGAAAGTTGCAGCTCGGTCCGCAGAGGTCCTTCGTGTACACGAGACACTAGAACAGGTGGTGCACGCATCCGCGACAGAGTCACTGCTGCATTCACCGTGACACGTGCGGCCACTGGAGTGTGAGTGTGCCTCCCGGGCAGCCCCGTCGTAGCCGACAATTGGTGCCCACCGCTACGAACCCAGCATCGCCTCCGACTGCACGCCGCCTTCGCTTCCTGTCCACAGTGTTAACTATACAGACGGCGCTTCTACGAAATCGGCAAAAAATCTCGTACACCATTTAAAGAGTATTATGTCTTTGCAGAAAACTACACTGTCAAAAATTCCCTTTAACTAACAGCTAAAATTAAAAACTTTTCCATTTCTGATGATGGTAATTCCGTATCCTTTAACGTAGTTAATTTACTTGCTAACATTCACATTTTTGAGACTATTAAAATTACTGATGAGAATCTTCTCCAACACAAAAACCTAATGTACAAGAAATTAAAGATGTCATTAGGTTATTACTTCTGATACTCTCCTACAACTATTTCCAGTTTAACGCTGAAATTTTTTTTACGACCTTAAGCCTTTGCCGTGCCCATTTGTATAACAAGTACGCTTGCCAACAGTATTGTTAAACATCATAAAAGGCAGTACTTTAAGAAATTGGTGTGACCTGAGCAATTTTCCAGTCTTTAGGTACGGATCTTTCTGTGAGCGGTTGTATATAATTACTAAACATGGAGCTATTGTATCAGCACACTCAGAGGAAATTGACTGGTATACAATCTGGAACGGAAACCTTGCCTTTAATAAGTGATTTAAGCTGCTTTGCTACACCGAGGATATACACTTCTATGCTTCTCATTTTGGCACTTTCTGTTGACTGGGCTTCATATTCTTTGCTGAAGGAGTTTCGGAAAACCACGTTTCTTAACTCTACTTTAGTGGCACTGTCATCAGTGACTCCACTGTTACTTTCGCCCAGTGAAGGTACTGATTGCGTCTTGACACTGGTGTACTCTATGCATGAACAGAATCTCTGGGTTTCTCGCCAGATTTCGAAACAGAGTTTTGTTGCGGAAATTATCAAGAGCATCTCGCACTGTAGTAACCGCTATATTTAGAACTTCTTCAAAACATTGCCAGTCTTCCGGATTTTGGATTCTTTTAGATTTGGCATGCTTTTTCCGTTACTTCTGCAACAGCGATTTCACCCGTTTTGTCCATGGGGGATCAGTACCATCACTTATTAATCTATGTGGTATATATATCTCTCAATTGCAATCGATACTATTTCTCTGAAATCATTCCACATCTTTTCTACGCTTACATGATCAGATCGGAAGGAGTGGAGGCTGTTTCCTTAAAAATCGTTAAGAGCATTGTCAGCTTTTTTTAAACAGATGTACTTTAAGTTTCTTTTTGATGGTTGTAGGTGTTACACTATTCAGTGTACAGGCAACTGACTTGTGGTCGCTAATCCCTGTATTCGTCATGATACTACCTATTCATCCAGGAATATTTGCTGCTATGAGGTCAAGTACGCTTTCGTAACCATTTATGCTTCGAGTGGGCTCACGAACTAATAGTTCAAAATACTTTTTTTAGAAAGCATTCAGTACTATTTCAGGTGACGTTTTAAGCCTGCCGCCGGCTTTAAACGTGTAAATTTTCCACCATATCGAGGATACATTGAAATCACCACCGACTATGATTGTGAGTGGGGTACCTTTTGAAATGAGACTCACGTTTTCTTTGAACTGTTCAGCAACTATATCCTCTCACTCGGGGGTCGGTAAAACGATCCAGTTTAGTCCGATTGACAAGTACAGCCTCTACCCAAACTATTTCGCAGGAACTATCTACTTCAGTTTCACTACAAGGTAAACTACTTCTGACAGCAATAAATACTCCAGCACCAACTATGTTTAATCTATCCCTTCTGAACGTTGTTAGGTCGTTTGAAAAAATTTCGGCTTAATATATTTCCGGCTTTAGCCAGGTTTCCGTACCTATAACTGTTTGAGCTTCAGTGCTTTCTATTAGGGCCTGGAGCTCTGGTTCTTTCCCAACACAGCTACGATAATTTACAACACCGATCGTTTCTACAACCTCCTTACTGTGTGTTACCTGCCCCCTTTTAGACAGACGCCATTTCTATGTTTTCCTGAGACCCTCTAACCTAAAAATGCACCCCAGCCGCCCCCACTACCCGTGTAGTGGACTCCTGACCTATTAAGCGGAATCCAGAAACCCACTACCCTATGGCACAAGTCAAGGACTCTGAGGCCTACACAGTCACATAACCGCCTGAGCCTATGATTCATACCTTCCACTCGGCTCTGCACCGAAGGACCACAGTCGGTTCTGTCGATGATGCTGCAGATGGTGAGCTCCGCTTTAATCTCGCAAGCAAGACTGGCAGTCTTTACCATTTCCGCTAAACAAAAGGAGAGAGAATCTCCTCCAATCCAAAGCGACACAAGCCATTGGCACCGACTGGGGCCACCACCTGCAGTTGGGTGCACCCTGTACTCTTCATGGCATCCGGAAGCACTCTTTAGAAATCAGGACTGACTCCCCCACCTTGTGCACACTGCCATCCTTCCACACCTTGGCAGCCATGTTACTAAGGGGGCCCAATTACGCGCCTATTAATGGAGTTCCGAACCACCAGCAAACTCACCTTCTGTGAACACCACGAATTTGCGTTCCAAGAAGGTTCCTCTGGAGGCCCTACGATCGGCCCCTCGCAAAGTCTTTCGCTGCCTGCCATACTTTGGAATGATCTCTCACTCGACCACAGGTGAGGGATCAACCTCAGCGCTGCAGACCAACATAAATGTAGGATAATGACATCACTGCTGCTCAAAAATCTGCAGTCAGAGAAGACAACTCCAAATGCAAGGGGAAAAGACACAAGAATGCTATAAGTAAATATCAGAAACTTATCTATTATAAAGAACATTCCTAGATGTTGAAAGCGACCGAAATTGTTAATTCTACTTACGATGTTTTAAAAGAATTAACTTATATGGTAAAATAAACCAAGTCTGCTTTTCTTCATGGTTACGTGACGTTACGTATATATCTGTTTTGTATTTTTATTCGTCCATGCCTTTCGTTTAAGCACTCACTCAAGCTAAACAGGTCTCTGCTGCCAAGTCATTATCAATTGTCATCGATGAAGGGTGAAAACAAAGGAAAGAGTATTCCCTTTCTTTTGCCTGATGGCGGATTTAGGGAGTTGGGATGCATGGCAAAAGCGCATTCTTACGCGACTTTTATTTTTACCAAAGTACTTTTATACCGTAACAGCGTTGTGTACGTTGATTATGACTCTATGATCATACTGATATACTAAAAAGGACAACCAAACCAGCATCCACTGCAACGTGGATAGTAGTACGAAAAGATTTGTTTTTACTTTTTAGACATTACTCCTGACTAGAAAATTCGAAGCGCAAGGGACCGTTACAATCGAGTCTGCACAATTCGAAGTTCGAATAATTAATTCTATTTAACTCGACTTTAGATGAAATCAGGAAAAATCGAAATAAAATTTTTATTTTCTTTTTACTAACGTATTTCCAGTTTTCTTACATGTTATTTGCTTTAGTATTTGAAATGGAAGGTACACACAAATGTTCGAAAATACGTACATTCAGCTTCATTCATTTTTCAATACTGAACAAACTGTTACGAATGGATGCATTTTGTGAACTAAATTTCTTATAAACCACCTTATGCCTTTGGATTTAGCGTGTCACTTCTTATTTGTATCTGAGACTTCGGTTCCCAGACTAACCGTTAATGATTTAGCGTTCCGTTAAGCTATAACCTCCGACAAATACCTTTTGTACCCTGCATTGAGTAAGGCAATACTATAAACTTTCGCCTCGCCCGGTGTGCTTGCTCCCACTTTTTAATACTTATGAGCAACATTATCTTTCCGCTCGATGATCGATTGCAGCTTGGATGGTGGAATCCCGAAACAATTCGTTACCTGCTACTTCTCGTTGCATTCCACAGCGTCGAAACTCGTTTCTGTTTTACGAATGTCGGAAACTTCCTGGAAAATATCCTAAAGTGAAAAACGTCTACTTTCTCCGTGGTCGAAGTTCCTTGTGTGACAAAATGGCGTCAGATTTGAATCACTATTAATTACGAGACTGACAGTGCGCAAACAAAGGTTAAGTCCACGTGGTTGTCACTTATTGCCTGTATTGGCATATGCGGGTCATTGTTAGGAATCATCTTTATGTAAAATTATAAACTGGTGAAGCTGTTAGCTAGGATTCTCATTTGTGGGTCATTGCGATGAACAGCTTAGGGAGCGCCGCTAGGAGTAACAGAAAATAAAAATATTCGCTGGAATATAAACGAAAATCGATATTGAGTTTAAACCTACGACACATAGGAAGAGTTCGTCTCAGGACTTGTAAATATGCTCTAAATTACAGAAAACGTGAGAAAAGCCCTCCCAGAAGCCTAAATAGGGCAGCGCTGAGAGAAGGTGACAGCTCCCTCAGAGTCGGAAAAAAAGGAAGAAATTGCGCAACGCGATAACGTACTCAAAGGCTATATCGTACCCCAGCCACTGAAAAGTCCAAAATTGTGAGTGTGACCACTGTAATAAAGATATTGTTAACTAAATTTCATATTAATATGAAACATGTTACGATTTTATCCCGACGTTTTCACGAAAACTCTACGGCCCAGACCTGAACTGCACACACAGAAATTTATTTGCAACGGATTAATAATATGCTGTGGTATTTCGTGCACTGTTAACACAACTGATGAAACAGACAGAATTATCTGGTGTAAGCTAGGCGTTGACTTGTAATTATAGAATGTCTGCGGGTCGTTTTGATATGACAGTCGCCTCGATTAGTGAAGAAGTTGCTTCGGTTTTCTCGAGGCATTTGGGAACAGGTTGAAACAAACGATTAACAACCGTCGACTGCATACAGTCGCAAAGGCTGATTTCAAATGTCTTTGGTAACTGTAAAGCTACTTCACCTGGGTAGGGGGGACAGCTACTAGTCGGAGGTAAACACTTCCCCCTCACAGCGTTCTAATGTTGCCGGCTACACTATGCCTCTCAGCGTCCGATGTAAACACAGCCGACAACAGGAAGTGTGACAGGACTACCAGACCGAGTTCGGAGCAGGAAACGGCCGGGGTCCCCGGTGGTCTAGTGGTAAGGGGGTCTGGAACGTTCCAGCGCCTCGGCTGGGGCTATTCGCCCCAGCCGGGCCGGGGTTCAATCCCCGGCCGGCGCTGGAATTTTCAGATTTCCGAACACTAGCCTCCACCTCTGCCCTGGCATGTGGCGCATGCCGGGCACCCCGTGGGGTCCGTGCTTCGGATCCCACGTGGAGCTCACTCCCACACTACAAAATATACCTCATTATGCTGCTGCAATCACTTATTTTAAATTTTAATACGCACACTTTCTTCACCAGACCACATCTGCATATATTTTCCAGGTACTTTCTACATATTATATCTCACTGTCAAAAGAAACAGCATAGTATCATGAACATTTGTAGGATTACAACAATGAAATAATATCCTTACTAAAAAAAACTAATACGTTTTATTTTCGTTTTTGTTCTAAATGCTGCTAAGATAACTACAAGAAATTGGAAGCTGTTTTGGTATTTAATAATCAGTAATTAGAAAAATAAATTTGGCTATAATATTGATACATATATTACATATTTACTTAGTACATTCTCAGTGCAGGAACAGGATAAATTGTTTCAATGTCAAAAGAAATGCAAAATATTATATCAAATTTTTTTTTAATTATTCAAGAGTCAAAATGAGATTATGATATGACACAGGTCACTAATGAGGTACTCTCTTTCTTTGTATGAAAGAGGATAATTATCCTGGTTTTATGTGAGCTAAATGTTAAATTAAACAGATAACATTTAACATTTAAAAAACGAATTTCTTGACGATTTTACTGACAGGTCTACATGTTTCATATTATATTTCTGACGGTAGTTAGCTGACATCCTCTCAGGCTCAGCTTTATATGAAAGTATCTTGCAGGTCAGAAAATAAATTTTATTACTACCTCTACAGATTCAGTTGGTCTATTGTTGTTGTACTATTGTTGCATTGCGAGAGAGAGACTGCTACTATAGCTGTTTTCTTTTTCTATTAAATTCCGTGCCATATCTCCATTCTAAATGCTAAAAATCGTGGATAAAACTTTTAGCAATACTATTTCCTTTTCACCACATCGCTGCTAGGTGTCGCTACTGGTCCCTCACACAGTCAGTTGTCTGTAGCGCAGGGCTTCGCTACCAGTGGACTCACTCTGCCGGGATTTGCTGCTTCATTCCTGAACGAGTACGCCGGCTGAAATACCCGCTAAATCCTCACACTAAACGAGAAGCGTAATAGCACCAATACCAAATAAGGCAACTCGTGGTCAGTGCGAATATTTTCAAACCACCACTATGATAACTCCTAGCTGAAAATACTGATACAAACTATTTGCAGAGGAATGGAGCACCTTACAGAAGCTGATTTAGAGGAAAATCAATTTGGAGGGTACAGCACCCATATTTATAACATCTTTCGATACAGAAAAAACTTTTGACGATGTTGACCAGAATATACAGTTTGAATTTAAGATGCAACCAGGAATAAAATATAGCGAGCGAAGCATTACTTAGAACTCCACCAGAAACGAGACAGCAGCTGTACGAGTTGAAGGACATGAAAGAAAGGAAATACGTGACAAGTGAGTGAGACAGGATTCTAGTCCATTCCCTGATGTTATTCATTCTTTATACAGGGTGTTTCACAAATCATGCTTCACACTACTCAGGGCTGTTCAGGGGACGTAACTGATGAAGTTTTACATAGGAATCTACTTCTGAAAACGTCAGCCAGCGACGCTACAGAGCGTCAAAGTTATAGATACCGGTGCCTACAAAAATAGAGGGATCCCACGAAGATGTTACAACCTTTCTAAGATGATGCAGATGGAAAAATGCATAAATTTGAGATTATGCCCTTGTATCGGAAAATTATAACAGAGAACCTTTCTGTTACCTCAGTATGTACCGTTATCGTTGTTGCTAAGATGTAGGACAGGAAACTTTCAGGTGTGGTGGTACGGAACGAGAGAAGAAAACAATGTGCAGTACACATAGGCTGTTACATGGATACATCAGGAACCATGAGCACTTGTTCATCTTCGCTAGCGTTCTTTGTAGGAACTATATCGCTTCTGTCCGATATTTTGAGAATGATACAATTATTTTTTCCTAAAACCTAGCAGCTGAATAGTGCTTGAAACGATATAAATGGTACTTATGATTTATGGTATGGAGACAGAAACGGTAGTTCACTTTAATGATAACAATATACAGCAAAATTCAGTAATGTTTCTGCAAAATGCCATAACACCCAAATCCTGAAACATAATCGGATATTTCGAATGTGGTACGACACCAGCTGTACAGTTTACTGGACAGATACAGAGTTTTCCGAAATTCTAGCACTTTTAGAGGGAACTAAGCGACAATATTTTTAATTTGAACCCCGTACGGAAACGTATACTTTCCGTGCTACAGCCGTTTGAATACATGTTTGCTAGGTGGGTATGCAACAGGGTAGCCATCGTGGGATGGCGGAAGGGGTGTTGGAAGATGCTTACGTCGGATGTCATTCACCGTCGGCCCTGCCACTCTGACAAGGCTCGTGCGTCACTCAAGTGTCTGTCAGTATTAGAGCAATATTGCGGAGTGCACTTTTGCCGAATACACCGATATGATCCTACTGTATGGCGAAGTTCGTCGCCTTTATCAAGCTCGTTCTCAGCAGCGTCCAACTTCACGGCATACGCTTTTCGCCACAACTGCGCAACGACTTTGAGATAATGGTGCGTTCACCGTCAGCACGGGTGACTGCAGTGCTACAAAGAGACGCAGCGCACCTAAGTTTCAAAAGGCCGTATTGTAAAGAAGAGTGTTTCTAAATCTTATCAAGTTTCCTTTCAATGAGTGGAATTGTGGAACTATCGATGTACTGGGTCACAGCTAATGACTTACTTGTACAAGTGGTCGCGTTACTAACATGTTTTCCGACGGCTGTAGCGAGGAAACGGTGCGTTACAGGAGATGGGTTCCAATTCAGAATACGAGTATTGTGTACTGATTCCCCATCTACACTAGGAGTTTGTAACGGAAATTTCGGAACATCGTGCATGTTTCCGGTATATTGTACAGTTGTTGTTCCACCATAATAGAAATTTCGAATACATTTAATAATTTCTGAGAGCTCATCAGGCGCGACTACCGTGTCCGCAGTATAAAACCCAGGGGGCCTCTTGCGTACGGGGGCTCTGACGCCCACGAGAACAACTGTAGGTAGAGAGCGCAACACAGCTTCTTTGATGGACATTTCACTCTAATGCTGCCAGATGTGTCTATTTTTAGAGGTATCTTGAACCGCCTCGCACCAGCTTTAAGCTCAAAGACGAATGTCCCAAATTCTGGCCACTGCTAACATTCTGAAATACACTATCGGATCAAAAGTATCCAGACACCTGGTAGTGGATTTCAATATGCGGTATGACCACCTTTTGCCATTACGAGGGGTTAACCTCTGCTGGGAACGCTTTCAGTGTAGACGATATTTTATGCATCACACATGTTGAGAGTTTCATCTGTGTGTACGTACGTGACAATACACTGGCCAACAAGATCTCCACCACTCTCCCCAATTTTGGAGCTATATGGGATTATCCTTGCAACCAGGTCGAGATTTTGACGATGTAACAAATCAATTGAACTGAATATGGTACGACATCCGTCAGGAGGACATCCACCAACTTTATCAATAAAGATCAAGTCGAATAGCTGCTTCCTTAAGGGCCAGAGGTGGCCCAACGCGTTATGACTTTCTCCTGAATGAGTCACCCAATTTAACAGCAATTGTTATCATTTGTTTGCCTTTACACGTACATCACATCTAACGATTTCCTTCACACTGGGATAATTTATTGGTGGTACTGCTTAGGGTGTAAATATGCAGGGTGTATCAAAAAGGATCAACCGATTTTTTTTAAAAAAGTAACTATTATGTTATTCGACATATGTGCGTGAATAGCGTACTGCTGGAAAGAGCAAACCCTACGGCTTTACATGGTTACCGCTTGGCAGCAGCACTGTCCGACCATTTCAGTCCTAGTAAAAATGGTGTCGCGGCGACAGGAAGCGTTTTGTGTTCTGCATTTTGCGCAGTGTGGGCAGTAATAAGTGTTCGACGTGACTTTCGTACAAGGTACGATGATGATCCTCCTACAGCACAGAGCATTAGATGATGGCATCAACGATTAAGAGAAAGAGAAGGTTTGCGGAAAGGCGAATCGCCGGGCCGTCCCCGAATGCCTGACACAGACGTCAAACGCATCCGCCACAGTTTCACGAGGGGTCCGCAGAAATCCGTTCGCCGTGCAGCTCGAGAGCTCAGCACGTCCCCGATGTCCGTCTGGCGTCTCTGCGTCGACGTTTATGCATCAAACAATATTAAATTCATTTAATGCGAGCTGTTCGTGAGGGCGATACATCGTGTGAAGTTCCATAATTTCACTCTTGTCAAGGTGGAGGATGGCCGTTTTCTCCCACAGTTAGTGTTTAGTGACGAGGCAACACTCCATTTACACAGAGAGGTGAACTGTCATAATGTGACAATATGAGGTACGGGACAACCACATGAAGGTGTACAACATAAAATAGACTCTCCTAAATTTAATGTATTTTGTACAGTTTAGAGGGAAAATGTGTATGATTCATATTTCTTTGCCGGAAACACTGTTACAGTAAGCATATATCTCGATATGCCTGAAAACTTTCTCTTCCCACAGTTTGATTCGAACGACTTCATTTTCCAATGCGATGGGGCACCGCGACAGTGGCATCTGGAAGTGTGGGAATTTCTAAATCAAACGATTGCTGAACGATGGATCGTTCACACTGGACTAAATCACTCACCCTTAGACTACTAGACTCCAAGGTCACCGCACCCGACTATATGTGATTATATATGTATGGTTTTGTAAGAGACTCTTTATGTACCTACATTACCAACAGCAATAAATGAACTGAGACATCGCATAACAGCACCTGTGGAAACTGTAACTCCAGACATGCTTGCTGCAGTGTTGGTACAATTTGAACACCGCATTGACATGTTCCGTGCATCTCAACGATGCATATTGAACACCAATGAAAAGGATGAAAATAACTTTTTTAGTTTTCGTACATCAAAGGACAAAATTCATTGTATTCATTGTATATGTTTCTTAGTTCCAGAAATATAGACGGCCCAGGTCGGATGATTGTTTTTGATACACCACGTATAGATAATGCACTTCAAAACCTCCCAATAATTAGGCCACTACCAAGATGGGAGACAACAAGTAGTCACACATGCGTCTTTGCATGTGTTGGATAAAAAGTGGTAGCACAATGCCATAATATGACGGATGTGAGTCATTCGGTACGCACACTTTCTGTTGCTGACAGATGGTGGGCTGAAGTAGTAAAGTCAGCAGCACAAGTCGTGTTTGAGTCAGCTGCAGTGTGTACTCTCTCAGAGATGGAGAGGCTAGCTCGAGTGCCTTAATAGTATGTTTGGGAAACACGAAAAACGTGCTTGGGTGCAGACTGGAAGGGCACGTGGTCGGAGCGCGCAACAATCTTTCCTTCCAGTGCTGCATTCTACCAACTTACACGACGCCAAACGACGAGCCCTGTGCAGGAGCACCGCATACGTGGCAGCGGGACATACTGGGACATCCACCGTATTCATCCGGTAGAGTCCCCCCAATTATGGCCTGATCACCCAAATGAACGAAGTATTTCGTGGCACGTCTTACAGCAAATGATAAGACACCATATGGCGGTCCTAGCGAGACATCATCACAGATGGATGCACAGACAGTGTATGAAATCTTTCATGTGGGTGTGGAAAGTGATCGAGACGCGAGACGGAAAATGTGATAAAGTGAATTTTAGTCAATGAAGACTGACATGAATTATAGCCAAACTGCCACTATTTTTCATTCACCTCCATGTATATTACCATACCCGTTTATTTTTACTCATAAAAATTTGTCAGTAATCTTGTATGAAATGTTTTCACAATTTTTGTTTGTTTTCTAGATGTATTTGTTTTCTAGATGTATTTTCGGTAAGAAAAATGGAAGAGTTTGATTATTACTTACAATACTGCTCTGGCTGCACATTTTTCTGGGATCGGAACTGATGCCCTTAGCGTGAATGTACTTTGGCTTGCACCACAGCACATTTACTTGACGCAAAATACGACGAAATACTCTGCCAATACAGTTCGATTACCGTCTCGTAACTGTTGGACCTGGTGGTCTACCGGCACAGCGCGTGCCTGCAAATCGAGAATCTCGGGATCGAATCCAAGATGAACAAATAAATTTTTCTGTCTGCTTTTAATACAGCCTTCACCTCTCAATGATATGAGGAGTCGGTAGAAACAACATGTGGTGCGGATTCCACGTTAAACTGCCGATTCCCTTTCCCCGGTTGGACAACTGGAGTACGTTAATGATAAGCATGTCTTCAAAGTGCCGTCCAATTGAAAGACTTAAACGAGGGCACTGAAATAAGCGAAATTTAATATTATTATTACACTGTCCAGTCGCAGTAATCTGACCACGTGTTAAAATACGCAATAAACACCTTCTGCAGCACGAGACGCACAGGAATAGAGTCAATGATGTAACGACAGTCATAAGAAGCCATTCCTACCCCAGTACTTGTCATGCTGCGATAGAATTCTATCGATTGAGGATCCGTGGCACAAACTACTCGATCGAGGTGACCTTTCAGATTCTCGATTGGGTTTAAAGGCGGAAAATTTGGTGGTGAGGGCAGTACGGTAAATTCATCCTAGAGCTTTCAGAACCACGCACATACACTGCGAGCTATGTTACACGTGCATCTAGGGGTGTATTTGGTCCCCAAGGATAGGTGCGTACTAGGGTTGATCCATTGTGCCTTTCAGAACAACGAGATCACCCAGGGAGTGCCACGAAAACATTGCCCACACCATAACACTCCCTCAGGGTTGCAGGGCGTTTGCTTTCAATCTGTCCGATGGAGCACAAAATGTGATGAATATGGAGAGGCCACCTGTAGCACTCAGTGGACTTTCAGTTGTGGTACCGGCGTGCAAATGCAAGCTTTCAACGCCAATGAAGAGCAGTCAGCGTGGGTGCAGGGACCAGGTGCCCACTGCGGAAGCCCATAAGTTGTTGAGGAAACATTGGGGGCAGCCCTCGGTTCGCCTGGGCTGTCAGCTGCACAAAAGTTGCACGTCTTCTCGCCAGCACACACATCTGCAGCTATCGTTCACCTGTGTCGCCTACTGCCCGTAGTCCAACACACTTGCCTTGGAGCCGGATTAGAATACCGAGATTTTGCCACTCACGGTTTACTTTACATACAGTGGCATGTGAAAAGATTACAGATTTTGCCGTTTCGGAAATGCTTCCACCCTTGGGAAGAAAGCCAACGATTATGCCCTGTTGGACGTCACATAAATCGCCCCTTTTACGCATTATGACAACGACTTCACTGTTTCCAGCCTCCTCCCCCCACCCCCATTCATCACCTACTAATGCTATCTCCTGGAGTCTATGGGTTATTACACGTTGACCTCGAAAATAGGAGTTGGTCATATTAATATGACTGGATCTATTATTATTATTATTATTATTGAAACTTCCTGGCAGATTGAAAATGGGTGCCGCACCGAGACTCGAACTCGGGACCCTTGCCTTTCGCTGGCAAGTGCTCTACCAACTGAGCCACCCCAGCACGACTCACGCCCTGTCCTCACAGCTTTACCAGTGCCTCGTCTCCTACCTTGCAAACTTTACAGAAGCTCTCCTGCGAACCTATTATTGTTATTATTTCGTTGTTGTTCAGTTGCCTACAGTAATTTACTTGCTACAGTAACATTTTCTTTGCCTTTGCTGGAGTTGTCTTTCAAGTTTGCAGGGTCCGGCGCTACTGGACTGCGACATTACTGTTATTTCAAAATGAGCCGTTTGTTACTCTTAAAACTAACAAGGAGAGCCCCCAGCGGTGGGATCGACTTTTTGAATCCAAATAAGCCGTAGTGCAACTTAAGATCCCTGCATCCAGGTGGCCCTCGGTTTGAAAGTAACTGACGGAAAAGATTTCAAAACTTTGCGTGATGCTACATAGCGTGAAGGAAGTCGTATTCCACAGTCTGGTTACGTGTCATAATGGTTACGATAGAAGCTTAACCATGCCTCGTCAGGTGCAGTAATTTTTTTTTAAATCTTTATAGAAATGACTTTGATGTTTATTTGTACTCTATTTATTGGTTTAAATGTAATTTATTTCGTTCTATTCTTTTGTCACATCGTTTTAGTCACCGTATGAACTTTTCCATTTGTTTAATTTTTCTTCCAATCGGAATTTTTGTGAATGTGTAATTTATTATACCTATCTGTTTGACTATTGAATTACTTCAAAACTCCGATAAATGAATTAAAAAACAAAAGACGAAATAATCTATTTATATTGACTGTGCATTAATGTGAAAAACGTTTTTCTTTGGGAGACGTGCCTTTTTTTGCATGGTAATCGATATACAAATATTTAAAACATAACATAAAATCTTTGTGCACTACGGAAATTATAATGTAGATGAGGACATAAATGAGAGAATGTTTTCTAAGTAAAATAAAATTCAAGCAAAGTGAGAAATCGATATAATGTACACAATAACGTAGACGAAAATACAGGGTAATAAAAACAGGAGACATTAAATCGGAATTGATACATGAAGATAATTAAAAGTTCACAAACAAATATTTCCAGTGGAGAAGGGATGATAAGAAGAAAAACTAGACCAAATGAAGAAGTTCATATCACTATTGAATCACGTGACCCAGGAGTGGAACTAAAAAAATAAATATATATATTTACATCAGTTGAAGGAATATGATTATCAATGTCACTTCGATAAAGACCTAAAATAGATTTATTTCTCTGGTGAGATTCGAACCCACAACCTCATGCATGTGAAGCTAGTATCCTTTCAATTATCCTCATAACCAACTTATGTCATTCGGCTTTCTTCATACTATCGAGTCTCACACAAAATTCCGAATTTCTTTTCTCGTCACTTCCTCGCTAACGTCGACTCACCAGGATGAATGGCTGCAGTGTGCGATACTTGGGTGCTTAACCTACATAACCGTATAGATGGTTCCAAAAAGTCGATCCTACCGCTGGAGATATCTCCTTGTAAGGCATGACGAAAGAGGGCCGCCGTTTCATTATATACCCTGATATGGTGGTGGATACACATTTAGTAGTGTAGCAATACTAACACAATCGGTCTGAAACCTGCACGATCTAAGCAACAAGGAACGACTTCATACTTAGTCCAAAGGAAAATCTCCAGAATTACTAGAAAACTTATGGCCAATGCATCGAGTCCCCTGCAGTCATTTAGTCCGCGGCGACTGCTGAGAACCTTCAGAGCAGTCGACTACTTCGATGTTACACGTTCGGTGTCCTACTCTATGGAGCTGAGTCATGGGCTCTATTAGGCATTTGAAATGCGATCGTATCGAAAAATATTAAGGATACCATCGACAGAGGGGTAAAATACAGGGAGCGAAAGGATATTTACAATTTGTACAGAAACCAGATGGCAATTATTAGAGTCGAGGGGCATGAAAGGGAAGCAGTGGTTGGAAAAGGAGTGAGACAGGGTTGTAGCCTCTCCCGATGTTATTCAATCTGTATATTGAGCAAGCAGTGAAGGAAACAAAAGAAAAATTTGGAGTAGGTATTAAAATTCATGGAGAAGAAGTAAAAACTTTGAGGTTCGCCGATGAAATAGTAATTCTGTCAGAGACGGCAAAGGACTTGGAAGAGCAGTTGAACGGAATGGACAGTGTCTTGAAAAGAGGATATAAGATGAACATCAACAAAAGCAAAACGAGGATAATGGAATGTAGTCAAATTAAATCGGGTGATGCTGAGGGGATTAGATTAGGAAATGAGACACTTAAATTAGTAAAGGAGTTTTGCTATTTAGGAAGTAAATAACTGATGATGGTCAAAGTACAGAGGATATAAAATGTAGACTGGCAATGGCAAGGAAAGCGTTTCTGAAGAAGAGAAATTTGTTAATATCGAATATAGATTTATATATCAGGAAGTCGTTTCTCCGAGTATTTGTTTGGAGTGTAACCATGTATGAAAGTGAAACATGGACGATAACTAGTTTGGACAAGAAGAGAATAGAAGCTTTCGAAATGTGATGCTACAGAAGAATGCTGAAGATTAGATGGGTAGATCACGTAACTAATGAGGAGGTATTGAATAGGATTGGAGAGAAGAGAAGTTTGTGGCACAACTTGACTAGAAGAAGGGATCGGTTGGTAGGACATGTTTTGAGGCATCAAGGGATCACAAATTTAGCATTGGAGGGCAGCGTGCAGGGTAAAAATCGTAGAGGGAGACCAAGAGATGAATACACTAAGCAGATTCAGAAGGATGTAGGTTGCAGTAGGTACTGGGAGATGAAGCAGCTTTCACAGGATAGAGTAGCATGGAGAGCTGCATCACACCAGTCTCAGGACTGAAGACAACAACAACACCATCGACAGATATAGTCAAAAATATAGCGGTACGAAAATGCAGAAATTCTCAACAGCATCCACATAGCAAAACTCGATTGTTTTGGTAGCGCAATTTCGCAACACTAAATAAAACTTGTTGAAATTAATAATTCAATGAAACATTAATGGCCGGCCATTGTGGACGAGCTGTTCTAGGCGCTTCAGTCTCGAACCGCGCGACCGCTACGGTCGCAGGTTCGAATCCAGACTCGTGTGTGTGTGTGTGTGTGTGTGTGTGTGTGTGTGTGTGTGTGTGTGTGTGTGTGTGTGTGATGTCCTTAGGTTAGTTAGAACTACTTAAACCTAAGTTCTAAGGAACTGATGACCTCAGATGTTAAGTTCCATAGTGCTCAGAGCCATTTGAACCATTTCTTTGAAAGATTAATGGCATACGTGACCCACGACGCACAGGATTATCCAGGCTAAATAACTCAGACCAGCAGTTTGGGTTCAGCACTGAATCAATGGTCTGAAAAACCATGGACGGACAACAGATCATGCTATCGATCGACAGTGTTACTGGAAGACGAGGCACTTAAGAGAGGAAGAATGACAAGGCAGAGAATGTTTAAAAATTACATAAATGCTCACCATTAAATCTAATAGTCCACTCATATAATCGCGCTAGCTGCCATTAAAATTAATCTGCAATTGGCATAGAGTTAAAATTTTTTGAACCTAGTGCTGTTAAAAGCATTCATGTTAACACTTATTTTGATCAATGTACGTATTTTTTGAGACATCCATTGTACGAGGACGTACAGAAAAGTAATGTTGACAAGTTTTGAGTGAAAAGTCACAAAGATTTTTAAATAAAACAAACTTCATGAACATTCTGCATCGGTATTCTTCACGTCAATAAATTTAGTTTTCAACACACTCACCCTCGGAACGAGCACAATTTCCCCAACTAGATACTATTTTGTTGACACCGTAACAGTATATTGTTTGACTATGTTAACAGAGCCACAACCTTACCTCTGCTTGCACCGCTTGAAACAATTGAAGTGCTCGAAGGTTTTCTTAGTTTTGCACATAGACGAAAATCGAGACTGTGTGTAGGATGATCGACGGCAGTGAACCAAGGACGTCGGCTTGCTGCAGATGCCGCAGCGATCGTGTGTAGTTTGGCACTGCCGTGCTCAAGGAGAGTGTGCTCCACATGCGGACGAAGTCTTCGAATTCGTGCTTTTAGTGTTGTGAGCTTTTTCTCACCCCCAACATAGTCACGTCACACACCGCTATGTAACGCGGTACGAAGCAGAGGGCTGCAGATATCCATAGTAAAGATGTAGAATGTTACTGACTTCAAATAAAACAGACCGAGTCATTATCTTCTCAGCACGCCGTCGTGTTATAAGCACAAAAATCCAAAAAATTGTTTCAGAGCAAAGTATGCTGTATTTTTAAGTGAAGATCTTTGTAACGTACATCTGTGGTAAACGTTATGCTTGTGATATATGGTGACAATTCGTATTTATATTTACAATGGAAAGAGATTGACCAGTGGCCAACAGACAACTAAAACGCAAGTTGCTAGATGGATATTAACTGCAATAGCGCCCACGCTGCCACGGTAGGTAGGTGTTTTGGTTTCGCGATACATGTCGCCGTTTAACTGCCGCTCGTGGCGATACATTAAAGAGTGCTCTGTCTTATTGTCAAAGAGCCAGTACCCAGATTCAATCTAAAGAAATAAAGACGCGAATTCTGTGCGCCACATTTTCAGATGTCCCTCAAACGGTTCCAAAACTAGTTAACTCGAATTAAAAAAAATTCAAAAAGTGGGTTGTGTCAGTTTTCCACATTTATGTTCAGTATACATTCACAGGCAGTTGAACAGTGGTTCCCAGCCTTTCTCAGACCGTTGCTCCTGAGTGTCATCAGACATTTGCCAGTACCCCCTGTCCTACCCCCCCCCCCCCCCCTCCCTGAGGTCTGTGGCCTTCCCTCCCCCACATTATCACTAACTTTGGCACATAAATAAACTGTACAGTGAACAACCTTTCTAGAAACACTTTTATTTTCAAAATCATGAGAGGTGGAGGGTATTGTGTGGGGGGGGGGGGGGGGGGGAAGGCGATATTAGACTGAACGACGAAGGAATTCGTGATGCATGTCAAGGGCTAGCCACAATTACTTCTCAGATAAGAAAGCTAACTATCCAAAATAAGGATAAGCACATGTTCCAAACGCTTCTCTTGCTCAACCTCTCTACAGTACGGTACTTGCTTGATCTGCACGTTGCAACCTCAATTAAAATCAACCGAGCAAAAATGTGTGCACGTACTGTTCATAAATCACTTGATTGTTACGCTCCTTGCTTCTGAAATATAAGACTTCAGGCTTTTAAATCTTGGTATCCGAACACAACATGTGAAGCTATTATCCTTTCCATTACACCTCACAACCAACTAACGTCACTCAGCTTTCTTAATGCTACGGAGTGTCACACAAAATTCAGAATTTCTTTTCTCGTCAGTTACTCGCAAACGTGGAGCCACCATTTTGAGTGGCTGCAGTGTCTTAACCTACATAACCGTACAGATGGTTTCAGACCAAGTGTTACTTGCAGAGCAGTAGGATAACGAGCTATCGGCCTGGCAATTGAGTTTGAGTTTGGCCGAAGCAACTTTAGGCACGAAGGGGATAATGATGTGTCCCTCCGAGAATAATTTCGCGTGGGCTGTAAGCGGCGCACAGCTCAGCGTTTACATAGTTTTCCAATTACATCTCACACAGGGAATATTATTATTAAGCCCAGTTTCAACAGCAGCGAATGGAAGCGAACTCAAGCGTACGAACATTTGCAGACCACTTGCCTGTATTCATTACCTTTCGTCTAAGAGGTCTGTTTAAAAAATTCCGGAACTTCGTCCACAAAAATTTTCTACGCTTACCTTCACATATTTGTATATGATCACCCCCACGACTGATAAACCGTTTCCACTTCTGGGAGCAGACTTGGTTCGCCTTTCGCTGGACCGTGCGTCTATCGTTACAAATCTTCGTCCTCTCAACTTGGTTTTCAACTTTGAAAATAAATGTCTGCAAGGGCCAAGCTGACCTGACAAGCTATTTTATATGTTGATCGTTCAGAACATTTCCCTACACATTGTGAAGATTGAACCTTCATGTCAACGTCATAACTGCAGACCCATCACCAGTTATAATTTTCTTAAGGAACATCTCGTTCTCATTTGGGTGATCCTAAGGCTCTTCTCAGATTGGGAGGTGGAGGTCTTTCTGCTCTTGACTCGTGAGCCGTGGCACGAACTTGGCGGCAACACGATACATTGCAAGATGCTGTATTAGGATTTCACGATCCAACTGCAATGTTACATTCTTCTGCAATCTCTCGGACAGTCAGTCTTCGTTCAGCACGCACAGGATCGTTGACGTTCCTGACACAAGCGTTGCTGGCAGAAGTCGGAGGACGAGCGTCGTCTTTAGCTTCCGTCCGGCCGTTCTTAAACCGTGTGAACCATCCGTAACACCGAGTGCGGCTTAAGCACTCATCACCGTAGGCTTCCTGCATCATTTGGCGTGTCTCTGTAGAGGTGTTCTTGAGTTTAGCTCTTATGTTCGTATGGGACCAACTGCTGATGTCATCAGTCCCTAGGCTTGCACCACTTACACACACCCACGCCCGAGGGAGGACTCTAACATCCGACAGAGGGGAGCCACACGAACCGTGGCAAGGCCCCTAGACTGCGCAGCTACCCCGAGCGGCGGTTTTCTTGAGTTTCACGCAAAATTTATTGCAGGCGCATTGCTCCTCTAACTATACACTCTCGAAGTTCGCCAACTGTGCGACACAACGTTCTAGTCAATACAGCACTGAACAATAAGCTAACAGACATACAACAGTGAAACTTCCCGCAGTTACACATTAAGCACACGCGCGTGCAGGGATGTCAACTGCATTTCGCCCCAACACGCCATTGGCGCGAAATTACGAACGTTCCCAATTTTTTTTTAACACACCTCGTATATTCAAAATTTACGGTATGTTCTAGAAATTTGGCAAGTAAGCTTTCTCGGGATAGCTTATGTGTATCTTCAGGCATCTCCCAATTTCTTCAGCATCTCTGTTACATTCTCCTGTGAGCCAAACAAACCTGTGCTGTCTTTATTATGAACAGTTCAATATCCCCTGCTACTCGTATATGGGACAGGTCGCACACCATGGAGCAATATTAGAGTATTGGTCGCACCAATAGTTCAAAAAAGATCATCTTTGTGCACTGATTATATTTCTCTTTAATTCTAACAATAAATTACAGTTCGCCACCACCTTTATCTTTGACTGACACGATGTGATGGTTCCATTTCTTACTTCGTTATCACCAATGTTAAGACTCTCGCTTTTCCCGTTTATGTTTCATCTCATCACTATTGTCTTTGATTTACTCTGACCCCTACTTCTACACTCATTATATTGTATATTTCATTCATCAGATCCTGTAGTAATTCACTTTCACTGACAACGATAATATTATCAGCAAACATTGTCACTGGTATCCTTTCAACCCGTATTTCAGTGCGAATCTTGAACCTCTCTCTTATTTTCTTCATTGCTTCTTTGATGCAAACATTGAACAGTATAGGCGAATAACTATATCAAAGTCTTACTCTCTTTTTAATCCTTGCACTTCGTTCTTGGTCTTCCACTCTTATTTCCTCTTGGGTCTTGTACTAATATATACCCGTCTCTGCCTAGAGCTATTTTCTTCACAACTTCGATCTTGCACCATTTTACATTGTCGAACGCTTATCCAGGTGTAGAAATCGTATGAACGCGTCTTGAGTTTTATTCAGTCCTGCTTCCATTCCGTATCCTTACAATGTGTTACACCGAGGTATTTGTGTAAGCTGACCGATTGAAAATGATAGTTATTGATGCTGTAGTCATAGGATACTATGATTTTTCGTTTTGTGAACTGCACAATTTTAGGTTTTCGAACATCTAAAGCAAGCTGCAAAAACATCCGGAATTCTGTTTGATTCTACGTACAAAAATGCATTGTTAGGAAAACAAACTAAACCAAGGAGGGACAAAATATCAGTAACGAACAACGTAGAATCTCTGTGGTTAATCTGGATTAAACTGCTCCATCATCTTCAGCAACAACCAGGGCACAATCCAAGGAGGGATCTACACCCACATGGATATTGTGCAAATCATATCTAAGTGCCAGGCATAGGGTTTATCGAATCACCTTCACAATTGTCTATTATTCCAACTTCATGTTTTGAACTGCCCAAGGTGTGGTGAAGACTAAAACGAGTCTGTCACGGAAGACTGTATTGAGTGTGATGTCTGCTCCCAACAGTGGCATGAAGAATGCACAGTTTACGAAGGTCATGGTGCATTTTCTTGTTATTGGTGTTAGTGCGTACTCTTGCCAGATGATGCAGCTACGAGCAGTGTCATATATATGGCATTTAAGGTTTGGGTTAAACGTTACTCAGCTGTATCTGATAAATGTTGTTCCTAAATAAATGAGCAATGGTTTGCTACTTGTTTGTTTTAACTTTCTCATCAACTAGAAATGACCGACTAAATACTAAGCACATACTCCTTCGTGAGTTTCCCCTGCAAAGCAAATTAATGAAGTCGAATAGTCCGTAGGAAGAATTTTTGTAGTTTCATGACTTTAGGATGGCATGACTGTGATGAGCTAAGAGCGGCTGACAAAAAATAATTGTTTTATTTATAACCTTAATGTTGCAATTGAGAATGGCGTGTCCGGTTGAAGTTTCCACATTAACTGAACAACGTTCAACGATGCGTTTTCCCTTTCAGAAAACGGAAAACGGCCGAAATATTTTCTCTAACGTTTTTTCAGTATGTGCGAACGACGGAAATTTTTGATAAATACGTAGGACAGTTCAAAAACAATCTAACTTCAGTGACTAATAAAAAACACCGTGGCCGGCCAATTGAACTGTCTCCTCCTTCGCTTAAAGCCGGCTCTGACATTACTCCTGATGGCCGACGTGTTGCAGTAGAACTGAATAGCAAAATAGCTGCAACAGGTAGTGGCACAGTCCATAACGTCGTCATTGACATGCTCAAGTACAGCGAAACAAGTCCAACGTGGGTCCCGAGAGAATTCACACAACACAAGGAAACAAAGAGTGCTATGAACGTGAAGGTGAACCTTTTTCGAACGAGATTTTAACGTGTGATTAAACTTTCGTTCAAAATGGGGAACCCGACTCGAAAAGACAAGGAGTGAAATGGAAGCACACTAGTTCACCTGTCCGAAAGGAATTCAAACTCGAGCATCAGCGAGGAAAGTGATGCTGACCATCATTTGGATGCCAAAGTAGTTGTATTTTGGTGATTATTTGGAAGATCAGCGTACAGGATGCAGCGCTGACCACTCACACATAGTGATGAGCAAAGTAAAGCCGAAAACGAGAGGAAAGGGTCGCCAATGTCAAAGAAAAGACGTGATACTATTACACAACAACGCTCGCCCAAACATAGCGCAGCTGATCCAAGAAACCACTGGAAGGGAAAAGAAACAGTAATGGGTTGGGAGACTCTGCGTTATTATCGCTACAGTCCAGATTTGACTTTCGTGAATTTTCATTTTCATATTGCTGATATTATTCAGAATGGAAGCTGTCTGCATTGTACTTGACTGGTAAGAAAAACTTCAAAAGTCAACCTCACTTGTAGAGCATTTATTGCTACCTGTTTGACCCGCTCAAGGACGCATCGCTTGGAAAGGATTCGGCGACAGCGAAGAAGTTAAAACAATTTCAGTTTTACTTACTTCATTCGCATTTATCGCCTTTCTCTTGCCCAGCAGTATTTCGCAAAGGACTGGCAAAAGCGCAAGTTGCAGCCGTATATAACGAGATCAATATACATTTGCCTTCTGAATATTACACCTGTAATGGGTCCAACCTAAGGCAGTTTAAAAAATCGCTGGTGACACTCGTGTACAAGAAGAGTAAAAGAAAGGATGTGCAAAATTACAGACATCGATTTTCTGCAGAATCCTAGAACGTATTCTGAATATGATTATAATAAATTTCCTAGACACCGAAAAGCTTACGTCCAGAAATCAGCACGGTTTTAGAAAGCTCGTGTGAAACGCAGCTTGCCCTTTTCGCACATTATATACTGCGAACCACGGATGAAGGGTCCCAAGCACATTGAACTCTGAGAAACGCGCAGGAGTCAGTGAGGTACTGAGCCGTGCCGACGCCGGTGCCTTAGTTAGCTGCTCTACGTTTTTCGGTTGAGGACCCAGGATACGAAGAGCTTCATCGAGGTGGTCCCACATATTCTCGATTCCGTTAAGTCCGGGAAGCCTGGTGGTCGGCGGAGTACAGCAAACTCATCCTGGTGCTTTTCACACTGCAAGCTGTGTCACAGATTTAGTTGTTCTGCTGGTAGATTCCGAGGGAAAAAAGACTCGATGTAGGTGTGGCAACGGTTCCGACCGATAATTCTGCTCATCCACTGTGCCTTCCAGAACGACGGGAGTGTCACGATAACGTTTGTGAGATCGTAACGATCCTTCCTCCTGTCCTAACCCTGCCGCCGACTGTTGCAGGGTGTTCACTTTCAGGTGAATCGCGCCCTACACGCCAACGTCTGTCTGTCACTTGGAAAGCCCGCAGGTCACCGTTCAGTGGACGCCCAGTCGCAGAACTGGCGTGAAAATTCCAGCCTTCGTCGCGGACGAACAGCAGTCAGCATAGGTGTGTGGACCAGGAGTCTGCTGTGGAGACCCACACATAGCATTTTTCGCTGAGTGGTCTTAGAGGAGACACTGTCGGTAGGCTCTTCGGTTCACGTGCATGGTCAGTTGCTCAGCAGTTGCACGTTATTCACCTGCGGTCTCCTTTAACTCCTGTCCTCTGTGGACCGTGGGGCACCACAACGGCCTCAGCGTCGGCTCTCGACAGCGCCATGCGCGGAGTGCTTTAAATATGGCAACACGCCAACATTTTACGAACTCTGCCGTTTCGAAAATGCATCCACCTGTGGCCCGAAAGGCAATGATCACGTCCTTTTGGATGTCACATAAGTGGCTGAGCTTCCGCGTTACGCATACCCTACTCATTAGCGTCGGACACAGGCGGTGATCACGTTAATGTGACTGGAGCCTGTGGTTAGAAAAAGGAAAGGAAAAGGAAACAGAAAGGGGAAAGGATGGTAAGCGGTGCCAGGAGCACCGGAAATGTGGTAATTATACGAATTGCTTGTACAGGAACTCCGAACGGAATAGGAGCAGCGGCAGTTTAAAAATTGTAAATGGTAGAATCACGGCTCAACAGTAAGTTTCTCGCCCAACCTGACGAAACAGATGTGGATATTGAGTAGACAGTGCCTTTTTTCGGAGGGTTTAAAGAGCAATTTCAAGATTTGCGAGATAAAGGTTTAGATTACGTCGCAAGTATAACGAATTGTGAGAAAGACGGCAGTAGTTCAGGGATTCGGCAGCACGAAGATATTTTGAAAGTGACTGAAGTTTTTAAGGAGACTGATAATAACCCTGTTCCTGACAAATGAATCCTGGTGATCAGTTACGAAGAATGGGAGAAAATGTTTGAAAATAAAGCTCTTCTTATGGACGGACATTTCAGAGGTGTTGGAAACAACTTGTTGATACCTGAAGCACGGAAGACTAGCTTTTTTACCAGAGGAAAGTCAAAATAATTGTGAAATATTTTTTCTCAACCGAGAAATGTCATAACTTGGTTGTCATTTAAAACTGCATTGCTTTACTTCGAAATGGCTGCAAATTAAGCTATGAAAACAGTGTTATCCGAGACATTTATTTTCCAGTTGTAATTTTCATTTCAAGCAATGCCTGTGGAAGACATACAAGAACTGCGATTAGTGGAGCAATACAGGGATGAAGAAGTAGTTCGTTTGTCTTGCCGCACGTGTGCTGTAGAGTCCATCTTCCACCGGACTGCCTTGATGAAGCATGGAGAGTAACAGCGTAGCAAGTGCCCAGTGGCGTAGACTATTTAATCAGTCAATAGATGGAAAATGCTAGTACACAACCTGAAATGTGGAATTGGTGAAGACAGACAGTCGACCGAAATTATTTCGAAATAAATTCACTCTTAGGTTGGCTTCTGTTGCGTTAGATAATACCTCGATACCTAACACTACTGTATCAATGTTATCTGCGTTCAGAGAATTTATTTCAAAGTGATTTCGGTCAGCTATCTACCGTCATCAATTCGATGCACAGGACAATGAATGCTGTCGAAGTTTGGCATAGCAAACGATACTCAATAAGGCAAAGGTATCTTAACCTACAATTTCTGATCAATACGCTAAAGGAGAATGCAATAAAACCAATACCTGAAATTGAAAAAAAATCTGTTGGTCAGCTTCTTCAGTGAAAGAGGTAAAAGATACATATGTGTTGAAAAAGAGTTAAAAGATATTTTAAGAATACATAATGACTCGGTGGATCTAAGAAGTTTAAAATTTATATCATTCCTACGATAAAATGTGGAGAGGCGTTCTTATTACAAAACGGCACGCAGAGCCTCCCCATTGTCGCGGCTTCCTTTGCACGTCGGAGAACCCGCAGCTAAAATGTATGTGGTCAGAAACACCGCGTTGGCTCACGGGTCGCCGAGTCCACGGCTGCAGAATCCCATGACACCCTTCAGGAGGCGGCGAGGCATCTTGTACAGTAGTTATTTGAGAGTGAATTTTTTCCTCGCTCCTCAAGAGACGTCATCAAACGGATCTTCCTGCTTCTGGAGTGTCTACGCGACTATAAGGGAATCCCGAAACGTTACATTTTATTTTAGTTCTGCTCTCCGTTCCACACCTTCATGGACCCACTTGTTTTCTGTGGAACTCGAACACTTGTACTTCTCCGATGTCATTTTCGTGAGGGATTTATGTACTGTGCTTATGCTTTATTGAGAAAACACGGGAATTTTTTTAAGTGTGTAGGGGTGAAACGATTATCTTAATAACCGATAAAACAACTCCAGATATCGAGTATTACGTACCGGCTGACGCTTCATTACAAAATGTTTACGGGCTGTCTGTTATCCCAGTCGCTTCCGTTTATGAAATGTACCGAACACATGAGCTTTCTTCGATAAACAGTTCTGACATGGGTCTTGACAACACGATCGAATTACAGAGGTTCAAATAGTGAGTTGCGACTGCGTGCAACTGCATAGGCAGATTTTCATTCCCTGCATATAATTGTAACGCAACTAAGGAGATTATAGCGACACGAACGTCAGCCGGGTAAATAAGTCATACACTAAGTGGACATCCAGCGGACGCAAGTAAACACTTCCTGTTACACCACGCCACTGCTGCCTCGGTGTAAACACGGAGGACAACAGGAAGTGCTCTACGACCACTAGCTGGACTATGGAGCAAGAAACAGCCGGGGTCCCCGGTGGTCTAGTGGTAAGGGGGTCTGGAACGTTCCAGCGCCTCGGCTGGGGCTATTCGCCCCAGCCGGGCCGGGGTTCAATCCCCGGCTGGCGCTGGAATTTTCAGACATCCGAACACTAGCCTCCACCTCTGCCTTGGCATGTGGCGCATGCCGGGCACCCCTGTGGGGTCCGTGCTTCGGGTCCCACGTGGAGCTCACTCCCACACTACAAACTAAACCTGATTATGCTGGTGCAAGCATTTTAAATTTTAATTCACACACTTTCTTCACCAGACCACATCTACATATATTTTAAGGTACTTAATATATCTCACTGTGGTATCAGTAATATTTGTAGGAAACTATGAAACAAAAACCTTACCAAAAAATTGATTTTTGTTACCCTTCGTGTGCTGAATACTTCTGAGGTACCCAAACATCTGCCATTTTCTTGTAGTTAACAATGAATATTCGAAAAAAGTTTATCATACTGATTCATATATTACATAATGTATTTTACTCATTCTCAGTGTTGAAAAAGCAGTAATTATTTCAAAGTCATAAAAAAATGCAAAATATTGTATCACAAGCCAACAAGGTGTTCTTTTTAGTATCATGATTTACTATGCGATTAATAAATTCTGTATAATAAATCGTTTCGTAACAATTGACAATACCTTTTAAAAATACATTGTTTTCACTTATTGCATTTTCAAAAACTAAAACAGGCCTTTTTTCTCAAATTATTCTAGTGTCAAAATGAGATGTTTGATATTACGCAGGTCACTAATGACATAAACTGTTTTTTTTATAAAAACGATATTTCTCGTGGTTTTTGTGAGCTGAATGCTGAATCAAACAGATAACACTTAAAATTAATAAGAGGAATTTCTTGGTGATTTTACTAACACGCCCATATAGTTCATATAATATTTCGATTAATAGTTACATGACTACCTCTCTGCCTCTACTTTTTGTAAAAGTATCTTGTAGATCAGAGAAAAAATTGTATTACTACCTCTCCAGGTTACGTGCAGTTCAATGAAAGAGATTTTAAAGGCCGTGCCGAAGATGCAGAATATTACGTTCTCTGCAAGGCATTTGCCATCAGTAATGAGTGAAACTGTAAAATAGAAAAAAGGGCTGACAAACGCCTATTACTGTTGTACTATTATATCACTAACGTTGCATTGCATAAACTTACTTACAGTTCTCGTTGCTGTTCAATATTCTTTAACTCACTATACCGTGCGATTATGTTGTTAACATTTAATGTAACAGTAGTCCTGTTTCGAGCCACATATCCATTTTTAATGCTTAAAAGTGTGGACAAAACTATTAGTAATACTAAATTACGAAGAGGGAATGATGAATGTAACATGCTGCGTACGTTAATGTCGCTCGAGATGTAGTTTGCATTATATGTTACCAGAACAGAATTATTTTGTAATGTGTGAAATACACAAAAATACGGTAACAGACTAACCGAGCAGTGATGCCGTAATCTGTTTTGTAATAATAGTGTAAAGGAAGAAATAAACAGCAACTAGACATTTAAGTCACTCAATTTTCGCGGCCATTTTGCTGTTCATCACTTCGCTGCTAGATGTCGCTACTAGTTCCTCACACACTCAGTTGTCTGTAGTGCAGGGCTTCGCCACCAGAAGGCTCTATCAGCACCGGCGAGGACTCATTCTATCGACGTTTGCTGCTTCACTCCTCAACATCTATGCTAACTGACGTGACTGCTAAATTTTCAGACTAAACGAGAAAAATAACACCAACACCAAATAAGGCAAATAGTGATAATTGCGGATACTATCGAACCATCACTTTCATACGTCCTTACTGAAAATACTGATCCAAAATATTTACACAGGAATTAGAGGAGACGAGCTAGAGGAAAATCGATTTTGAGAGAACACACTAGCCGCTAGAGATCGGTTGAAGAAATTCAACCCATATTTATAACATCTATAGATGTTACAAAATAACTTCTGACAATTTTGAGCAAAATATACAGTTTGAATTTAAGATGATGCAACCAGCGATAAAATACAGTGAGCGGCATGTTATCTAGAGCTCTGCCAGAAATCAGACAGCAGTTTTAAGACTTAAAAGACATAAAGGAAAGCTGGCAGTTGATAGTTGAGAAGAGAGAGTGAGAGAATGAAAGTGAGAGAATGAGAGAGAGAGAGAGAGAGAGAGAGAGAGAGAGAGAGAGAGAGAGAGAGAGAGAGAGAGAGAGAGAGAGAGAGAGATAATGGGAGGGGGGGGGGGGGGCTTCGGTTCTAGCCCATTCACCCATGTTATTCACTTTGCATACAGAATGTTTCACACGTCGTGCTACACACTTATCGCGTCTGTAGAGGGGACCTACCAGATGAAGTTTTACATAGGAATCGATGTCTGGAAACGTCATCCAGCGACGCTACAGGGTATCGAAGTTACAGGCGCTGGAGTCTGTAAAATATGTGTACACAGAAAGATTCAATGAAGATGTTACCAATTTTCTATGATGATGGAGATGGATAAATCTATAAATTTGAGGTTATGTCCCTATAACGGAAAATTGGAAGAGAAGACATTCCTGTTACGTGTGACAGGATCTACCGGTAGTGTTGTAGCTGAGATGTAGGGCAGGAAACTTTCAGAGGTGGTAGTATGGACCGAATGTCCAGTACACATGGGCTGTAAAATGCATACCTTAAGAGCTGTGAGGAATTGTTCATCTTCGCTAGCATAAAACATATCTCCACTGCTGAACAAGTGCTCATAGCTCCTCAGGTATGCATTTTGTAGCCCATGTTTACCGGACATTTTTTCTTACTTTGATCCATACTACCACCTTTGAAAGTTAGCAACAACAGTACCAGTACTTGTATTCCGCCGTCAGAGGTATGTAACTTTCGACTCATTCGTTTCCGGATCATGATACATGATCAAATTGATACATGATCACGGCATCACACTCTACTTACATACATTTGCCGGAGCTGGCGCCTGTATTTTGATGCTCTGTAGCCTCGTTAGATGACGTTTGCATGCATGAGTTACTAGGTAAAATTGCAAGCTCTAGAAATGTGAAACACCTTGTATAAAGAAAGCAACATACGAAACGAACGAGATATTTGGGAAATTAATCGAAGATAAGAAAGAAGAAATAGAAACTGTTTCCAAATCGACCTTTCATTTCGCTGCTGCTGATTTGAAATTTCGTGGCATTTATTCGCTCTGAAGAGGATCGTTTAAACGATGGTCGGAATGTAGTTATTTTAGTTGTTTCACTGTTTTATAATGACATGGCCTAGAACCCAAAATGATTTTCTCCAAGTTGTTTGTAGGAATTCTATCGCTTCTCACCGATATTTTCAGTATGGTACTGGTATTTTTTTCCCTACACCTACCAACTTTAATAGTGCTTGAAATGATGAAAATTGTCTCCATATCAAAAAGTATTAGGTACTGAGACGGTGCTTGGTTTTAATGATAACAATATACAGGAAAATTCAGCCATGTTTCTGCGAAGTTGCATTACGCCGAAATTCTGAAATACATCCGTATATTTCGAATGTCGTACAACAGCTGTAGGTAGGAGACGGGGTACTGCAGAAGTAAAGCTGTTTAGACGGGGCGTGAGTCGTGTTTGGGTAGCTCAGATGGTAGAGCACTCGCCCACGAAAGGCAAAGGTCCCGAATTCGAGTCTCGGTCCCGCACACAGTTTTAATCTGCCGGGAAGTTTCATATCGGCGCACACTCCCCTGCAGAGGGATCTAATTCTGGAAAGAACTGTATAGTTAGTGGAGAGATACAGGATGTTGCAAAATTCCCGTTAAAAACTTCTAGGGAACTGAGTGACGATATTTTGAAGAGGAGCCCATGTATGGAAAGGTATATCCGTGCTACAGCCGTATAAATACACCTTCGCTAATGTGGTATGCAACAGGGTTATAATCACTGGAGGGGGGGGGGGTTACTTACGTCTGATCCTATGCTGTCATTTGACGGCTGTCTCCTCTCTGACCTGGATCGAGTCTCGTTCATGTGTCTGTGAGTGTTAGAGCAACATTTCTGAGCACACTTTTGCCGAATACACCGACACGAGTATTCTGTGTGGCCAAAGCGCACAGTACTGGAAGAGCTGCTGGTCGCCTTTATCAAGATCGTTGTCCACAACGTCTGACTCCTCCCCACACGCTTTTCGTTAGCATTGCGCAACGTCTTCGAGTAAGGGTGCCTTCACCGTCAGCAGGTGCGTCTGTGGTGCCCCGTGGAGACGCAGCGCACGCGAATTGGAAAATATATTTATATGGATATTGTGTCTGTTCTTCCGGACATGTGCGAAAGGACGCTACGAATGTAGTGTGTGGACATACAAAGGTGAGAATGTGGGTCTCGCGGGAGGCGTGCGCGAGACAGTCCCTGTAGTCTCACTATCCTCTGTGCCGTCGGTGGCTCAGATGGATAGAGCGAATGCCATGTAAGCAGGAGATACCTGGTTCAAGTTCCGGTCGGGGCACACATTTTCACCTGTCCTCGTTGATATCTATCAACGCCCATCAGCAGCTGAAGGAAATAATATCATTCTAATTTCAAATTGGAAAACGCCCTCCTGTAAAACCAGTGTCTCTGAAGACCGATTTTTTTGATTCTTTGGTTATTAAAGAGTGAAACTGTAGAACAATAGATGTACTCGGCCACATCTACACTGAAATGCCAAAGAAACTATTATAATAATGCGTATTCAAATACAGAGATATGTAAACAGGCTTAATATGGTGCTGCCGCCGGCAACGCCTATGTAAGACATGTGTCTACCGTAGTTGTTAGATCGGTTACTGCTGCTACAATGGCAGGTTATCAAGATTTAAGTGACTTTGAACGTGGTTTTATACTTGGCGCAAGACCGATGCGACACAGCATCTACGAGGTAGCGATGAAGTGGGGATTTTCCTGTACGACCATTTCACGAGGGCACCCTGAATATCAGCAATCCAGTAAAACAATAAATCTCCAACATCTCTGTGGCCAGAAAGAAATCTGAAGAGAATCGTTCAGAGTGGCGATAGTGCAACCCTTCCGAAAATAACTGAAAATTTCAATGCTTGACCATCAACAAGTATCAGCATGCGAACCATTCATGGAAACATCATCTACATGGGCTTTCAGAGCCGAAGGCCCACTCGTGTACCCTTGCTGGCTGCACAGCACAAAGCTTTACGCCTCATTTGGGCCCATCGGTACGAACATTGGACTGTTGATGACTCGAAACATAATCCCTGGTTGGACGTGTCTCATTTCAAAATGTATATACAGTATGGACGTGTATGGGTATGAAGACAACATCATGACTCCATGGACCCCGCATGTCAACTGCGGACTGTTCAATCTGGTGGAGGCTCTGTGACGTTGTAGAGCGTGCGCATTCGGAGTGATGTGGGATCCCTGATACGTCTAGATACATCCTGTCTGATCACCTGCATCCATTCGTGTCCATTGTGGATTCCGACGGAAGTGGGTAATTCCAGCAGGACAATGGAGAGGCCCACACAACCACAGTTGCTACAGAGTGGCTGCAGGAACACTCTTCCGAGCCTAAACACTTTCGCTGGCCACCAGAACTCCCCAAACATACTGTACGTTTCTAGTAAATTTTATAGCATTAACTAGCATATCTGGAATGCCTTGCAACGTGTTGATCAGAAGAGATCTCTGCTCCCTCTTACCGTTACGGCAGCTCTGCAGGTTTCATGGTGTCAGTTCCCTGCAGCGCGACTTCAGCCATCAGTAGAGTCCATGCCACGGCGTGTTGAGGCACTTCTGCGTGCTCGCGGGGACCATAAACGATATTTCTTTGGCTCCTCAATGTAACAAATTACTTGTCAAAGTGACAGCGTTACCAACATGTTTTCAAATGGTTCTAGTATACGGTACGTCTCGGGAGACAGGTTACAATTTAAAATATGAGTATTATGTATTCAGTCCCCTCTACAAGTTGTAGCAGGTAGTGATGGGAATTTCAGAACATCCTGTACGTTTCCAGCAAACTGTATAGCCGTTGTCGTATTACAATTGGTATCTGCGAATACATTCCATAATTCGTGACAGATCGCGAGGCGCGACTGCAGAAGTCCGTAGCGTTTACCCAGGGGGCGTCTCGGCTACGGCAGTTCTGACGGCTAGTTTGAAGGCCACTTTGAACTAGTGTTGCCAGAGGTGTCTCTTTTTAGAGATTCTACGACTCGCCCCACGTAAGCTTTAACAGGAAGACCAAATGCTCCAACTTCTGGCCTCTGCTAACATTTCGAAATACACTATCCTATCAGTGAGTGTACAGACACCTATTAGTGGACATTAATATGCAGTGCGTCCACCCTTTGTCTTTATGGCGGCTTGAACTCTGCTCGGGACACTAAGTGAGGTGCCTACCGACAATTTACGCACCACACACGGATATCGTACCTACGTGTTTGTACACGCAAGGCAATACATTGCTCAGCAAGATCGCCATATCTCTCACCAATTTTCAACATCTGGAGCACAATGGGCAGGTTCTTTAAAGCAGGTCGCGATTTTGAGGATGTAACGAACCAACTGAACTGAATTTGGTACGATATCCGTCAGAAGGGTATCCACTAACTTTATCAGTGAATGTCAAGCTAGTAACTGCCCGCGGAAAGGCCAGAGGTGGCCCAACACGTTATCGACTTATCAATTTGTGAAGCTCTTTGTCTTGAATTAATCATCCAGTTTTTCTTCAACTCTAATCATTCATTTGCCCCTACACGTACAGTCATGCTCAAAACTATCCTAACGCCCGAATTGAATTTCGCCTGATTCACATGCAACCCACATAACGCAACTGTCTAGCAGGTCCCCTTATCGCTCCTTGGTACAGTCGTTTGACTATTGAAAATGGTTCCCACAAATCACCACCAGAAAACACTGTTCTGTATCGCAATAACTCAAGATGTAAAGTAATACCACGATACTACAAATATCACGGAACACCTTATCACAGATAAGACTGCCCTTAAGGCTTGTAGCTCACATTTATTACAATAAATGACATACCTGACATTTTACCAGTCTCATTATTACGTCAGATAGGTAATACACGTAGTAAATTCGTCGTATTCATGATTTACTCTTCAAAGTAACATACCGTACTTATCATTGAACACAAAATGAGATTAAAAATTGAAGTTATTCACGGGCAACCAGTTGAGAATATGTATGAACTTCAAATGACACGACGAACCGTCTCGTTTTGCATATGGATTCAAACCCAGGTCATGCTGACTAAGCAAAGATTTCGTGCCTGACGGAAAATAACAATCACTCCTGATTAGGCATACAGAGAGTGAAAATACCTCGATTTTAGAGAGAGCCAGTTTGCAAATACCAACTTTAAATTACAAAGCGCAAGCATTTTTGCCGGACGCGAATTCCTACCAAGCACCTATTGTCCCTGTTAACGAACGACGAGAGATGTTGAATCTTGGTTCTTGACAAGTAACTTACTTGAATTGCCGTGAGGTAAGGCTTTGTGTTGGACAGGGGTTCGAACTCAGAACTTAATGGGATAGATATCGACGCACAATCAACTGTGACATTTCGGATTTTCTCGGCAGTAGCTAGATGTTTTAACTGAAATGACGAGACGAAACATACATTTTTTTCCTTCCCAAGACTCCAACCCGGCATCTATCGCTGTTATATTCTAGAGAAAACGAACGTTAAATATGGGTTTGTTGCACCAGCAGCGACATGTGAGCGTGTTTGAACTAGAAATAATATGACGAAGAGTTCAGTGCTCACTGGGAATACAGCTCCACACATCATATCGCTTTTGACTACACACAAAGATACGTCAGCTTCCGAATTTTTGTCCAGGTCGGACTAACATCTTGAACTTACAGTGATCTCGCAAATAGTCCTGTGTCTCACTGGGTGTCAAAACGTCACATATCGTTAGTGTTGACAACGAATGAAATTACATTAAACATTAAAATAATTATCCACCAGCAGATAGGTGTTCTCATGCTAGAGCTTGATAATACATAATGAAATCTACAGTGCCGGGCCAGGATTCGAACCCATTCACGCGCAGTATGTGGAGATGTTGAGGAATCTGCAGTTCTGAACAAACAACAAATAGTAGCCGTGCTGTATTCTCACGAAGGGATCAAATTCAGCGTTAAGTACGGTCTAAGTTGCATTCCCAGTTTAGAACCGATTTTATCGACATACAGAAGCTCAGATAAAATATGGACTTAATGTCCTTTGAGCGTTATTTAAGCATCACAAGACTGCACATACATGCAATCGATTTCGAGGTGCAAAGTGTTTATCTTACTTATGTGACAGGTGGGCATAAGAGATTTCCAAAAACTTTTTATCGTACTGAAATAATCTTTTGTCGGAAAGAAACAAGGTAAGTGTTTTATTTGTATATATTTTGTAGAAAACTGTAATCGTGATGGAAGATTATACACCTTAATGTTTGACACAACTGCTAGGAGAAAACGCTGCATCCTAACCAAACCCTGCGGTTCCTCTCCATATCCCCGTAAGACACGAGCAGGGGATTCTCCACGCATACCGCTACACAGCTGTTCCTAGCACACCTGAGATTTGGCAACATCGTCACAAACATTAGGCAACACTGTGACAGTGCAATCACTTCCGCCTATGGTACTGAATTGGCTCACTAAATTTACTTGATATTACCTTTCCATTTGAATGGCTCATGCTGTATAATCCTTACGTAAACTAAGATACTGAGGCAGAAAATTCAATTTTTTGGCTAAAGAAATGCTATTCTTCACATAAGTGGCAACTTTTATTATCTTTCACGATGCGTTATGAGGCTGAGCGACCAATACCATGATGAGAGTGGTGCAAAGGTAGCAGTGTGTCTGTAACCCGGTGGTACCGCCCATGTCTCGTGTCAGAACGGCTCAATCAGTCGTCAGTTCCAACTGAGGTAGGGACCATCGTGTGCGAGCTTTTTTTTTTTAAGGAGCTGCGAATTTCCAGAAAAAATTCTGTATCGAAATCGGAAGAAAACCTTTACACATCAAATCTTCTTGGTAGCTCGACTCAGTAAGTTGTGTTAATCGTCATAGATCATGGCGTTCTGACTTCCAAGCTGCTTCGCAATACCAGCGTCTCTGAAGAAATTCGAATCGACCATCAACGATACGAATTTCAATATTGTTCTTCACTTAAGACTCACATGCCAGGGTGATAAGTATGAAGGAAATGAGCCTCTTGATTACTCTATGCTAAACTTCCCTGCAGACATGTGCTGACAGTGTCTCTAGCAACTTACTTTTTCTCTGGGTAGCTTCAAATATGGGCAATTTTTTCGCCTTAAATCCAATTGAATATTCTTAATATCATTTGTGAACAGCGTTCACTTCTCCATTAATTAATTTATGGACCTCAAAACAATCAATTTGCCTTAGTAGCTATAGAGCAGGTTCTGATAGGTATTGACGCAATCTTTTTCATCCATTTACCATAGAAAATCAAAGAAAGAAACCAAACACATTACATTGCATTTACTCCCTGTGCCTTGAGTAACACATGTGAATCCATGACAATAATAGATTATTTGAAGAATCTCCTGTGCAAGGAAAAGAACAGAATGTGACGCTTTAATTATAGCGCACTGGATCAGAAACAATGAAGTTAATTCTGTGTCACATTGATGTACTGCATTCTAATGTAATAAAGTAATCATCAAATAAAAACGGTTTTGTGCCTCCTTTGCTATGAAGAGTGAAACACAAATCGTAGGCAGATTTTATGGGTCACTAGTCAACAACATTAAAGCATTTTACATGGTTGAGAGTGTGGAGTGGAGCAGATGTTGTCGGCAGAAGGCAGCGCAGTGCCTCAGCCCCCGTCGGTAGGCAGCAAACGGGTCCCAGAGAACTCAGACGCATGCGGTGTTCAGAGGCAGATGCTCGGTAAAGAAATCTTTCGCTAAAACATTGTTGAACCAAACTATTATTACCAGTGTGACACAAAGCGAAATATATTGTAGATTCGCTTGAATTACACGCATAGCTTCAGCACCGAGAGGAAAGGGGCGATAAAAATTTTGTCGTTGTCTGCTTCCGGTCGCCAGACGTCATATTAGCTAGTCTCGCGTTTTACCTCAAGACTACGGCCTTAGTCAAGAATAATGTACTAAGACTGAACTCAAGACTTCCTCTGGGAAGTGCCGCAGTCTACAATGTTGCAGATCGAGCTTACTGCCGGACACAGGATCCTGAGAGGAGCACGACTGTGTTGTCCATCTTATGTGGACGGCTCGGCGGTCAATGTTTTGCTCTAAGGCTGTATCTACAACACATATTGCATCCTGAACACCTAGAAGAATTAAAAAAACAAAAGTAGTTTATGAGAGCAACGTTAACTATGGCGTTCGAAGTATTCATAGTGTTGTGTACGTGTGTGCAAAAGCCTTCCAATGCCCACTCAAGGAGGACAAGGATGCAAAGTCTAGCTTCAGTATTATAAATTCGCTACAGTCTGCGGATGAACTCAGACTTAGGTTGATAATTAATTTGAATATTTAGCAATACTATACCCATTGGTGTTAAACTCGTTATTAACCAATGATTCCCAAAGCTACAGGGACACTACTTGTGATACTTAGGCAGTGCTATCAGACGAAAAGATCAACCTGACACAAACTGTGGGAAGTTTGTTTTACAAACTTCGTACCAGGATAATGAGCTTTTACGTATTTGGGATGTCTGTGAACGTTGCTGCTTGAGACGATTTAAGACGAAAGTAAATTCCTTTAGCAACGACAATGTTTGAAGAAATCGTCTTAACGGGACTAAATCGTGATTTGTAAATCGTTTACCGGCCGTACTCTACCGCATTTCGCTGATTGGAAGGCAAATAGATTACGGAAAAATGTCACAGAAGGAAAAGGGAGAACGAAATGTCTCCCACTGGAAGGTCATTTTGTCTTATTTAAATGATTACAAAATCAGGTAAAACGACCAGTCAGATTGTCAGTATAAGAACATTACTGTTGTCAGTATGATGTAGCACTGTCCAGGGCCTGTAACGATAAAGGGCCCGTTTAGGTCAGTCATATTGTATAAAGAAGTGGAAGAGAGAGCACCGCTAAATTCCACAATCCGTATGCATTGCAGACACACAGAAATTACTGTTACAGTGTACTAATGGAGCCCAATTAATGAGTGAACTGCGTATTTTCCGGTGAGAGAGAGCACTGGCAAATAGTCTTCGCTATATTAGGTTACTTAATCTGGTGTCACTCTGAGCCAGAATTTATGGCCGGCGGCTGAGTGTAAGGTCAGTGGGCCGGATCCGAGTTTTGCAAGTGCGAAATACTTTCCTACATTATAGAACCGAATATTTAACTGGAACTAATATTCCAAAAATTTTGAACTTGGATAGCTTAGAATGAAAATCTTTTTCTTTATTGCAAAGGAAAACAATTGATTTTCTAAAACATTCTCTGTCATACACAACTTGAAACAGGTCACGTCGACCAAATCATATGGAAAAATTGACAGCGACGTATATCGGCAGGCAGTAAGATCTCTTGGCTTTTGGTTTGGCAGTACTCGACAGCCATTTCTAGGCGCGTTATTGTTATCAAGTAACGTCTTCATCGATTACTTTAGTTTTAATGTAATCTATGAGTAATTACTGATGTTTGATATTAACATGAAAAGAATTCTGTAGACAGAGAAAGAACCTCTTCTTGGGAAACTACTTGTATAGTGACCAAAAGGCACGAACTGATATTCAAGTACAGTGTTCCAGCAGCGGCAAGAAGAAAATGATAGTAATAATGACGGTAACAATCCAATTATCCGGTAACTTCACACTTCCCAGTGGATCTTCACGAACTAAGAAAATATCTGAATTTGTGAACATTTCAAAATGGCTTCACATCGAGCCTATGATGCCTACAAGGGTCTTTACATCCTGCTGACATGAGAATAGCATAATCTCCGCATCAGAAACTTGTTTCTACTTAACCATTTAATAGACTCGCGTTTTTTCCACCGTGACTACTTTTGTAAGCTCAGCACATCATCCGTTGCAGCTCACTCCTGGGTCTGGGAAATGTGGGCACAATGGTCTGGTGGAACTATCACAGGAGCAATGCGTGGGTTCAGACATTTACTTTTAAGAAGCACAAACAGATTTACTTTGCGTCTGGTAACCTCAAGAGAAAGACGTTATAATCCAGAATTCGCAATACAAATCACGTTCCATCATTACCAACTGGGCAGAGCCAGGTTACGTTGGGAAATGACATAGCGGAAGTCATCGTAAACAGAAATACAGTCGCCAGTAAACTTACTTACATTAGAAAATTTTATTTTATTTTATGAACCGATAGCCATTTAAAGGATGGGGCTCTTATTTTACTTGTAATTTATTGAACTAGAGACGTTGAAAAATTTGGTGCTGGACTGTGATTCGAATTCGTTTCTCCTCTTTCGAGGATCTGAATCTCTCGGAACATTATAGTTCAACCATTTCGTTCCTTTTCGCAAGACTGCAACCTTCTCTAGGTCTCCTCCAAAGGTAAGTATGTGGGTCCGAATCCTGATCCAATACAAAAATATTCATAGTTTCAGTTCAAGCCCTATAACGTGCACACCGTCCCGCTAGTGAAAACCAACGTGCGCTTTTAATGTCTATTCATGTGTTGCCAACAATCGCAATAGGTGTCATTATTTCTTGTCAAACACCTTACCGTTGGTGAGTAAGCAACTGATATTTAAGCTATATTTGTGGATGCACGGTAGGCGTGTAGTTAGATTGTCGCTTAGGTACAAAAGTTTGTATCCTTAGTTTAGATTCAAACACCTAGCAGCTGGTAAGAAAGACCGATACGTAAATTTGATTTTACTTAATTAACAATACGATTACGTGTTGGGTTCGTATCTCCGTCATATAACTTCACATCATGCACTTAATCTTTAAATGCATGCGCACTTTGTTACTTGAGCATGGAGGTATATCAGACATCTTTCGTGGTTAGTTAACAGGGACGAAATTGTCTTGTTAGGAGTCCCGGTTTATTAAAAAAATTGTCGTCTTTTATTTTCAAGTTTAGATTTCATTACTGGTATTGGCAAAAATTTCGGTAATTCATGACTCTTCATGGATAGCCATCAATATGATATGATTAGATTACATTAGATCAATTCTTGTTTCATAGATCATGAATACGATATTTCGTAATGATGTGTAACGTGTCATTTTAATGAAAGATTTCTTTACATACCATGATTCAATTTCTTTACAACAATTTCTTACTCTCTCTCATTCTTTTTGATTTCTCTCTCTCTCTCTCTCTCTCTCTCTCTCTCTCTCTCTCTCTCTCTCTCTCTCTCTCTATCTATCTCTCTCTCTCTCTCTCTATCATACACACACACATTCTTTTTTTCTTTATTTGTTTGTTTTGTTCGACTATCGGCGAGGCATGAAAACGTCTCTGAATGAGGTTCTTAGTTTTTAGTACAAATACGAAATAAATATAAAAACAACTGTGAGAGTTACTGATATATGATGCTTAGTTTTCAGTCAGTTCGGAGTATTATTAGTAACCACGCTTCAGTCCCTAAACCTAGTTACAGAAATGCGAATCAGACGCATTACGTATTCCAGGCCGTAGCAGCCGCGACTTGGAGACACCAGCTATGGTCACTTCCCAGACCGCTGTACGATCACATCGGTTCGTCTTCTTTCTGCTGGTACTGTAACTGAGATTTGACAACAAGGCAACGTATGTTTTTCAACTCTGTGATCGACGAGTTCCTTCCTGGTGCGCACGGAATTTATCCTCAAAGTTCACTTGATTTTACCTGTCATTTCCATTGAATAATCTGATTTATTATCACGTTAGGTGTAACAAAAGATTGTAAATTTACGGTTTTCAGCCCAGGAAAGTCGTTGCACGTGGAAATCGCAACTAATCTCGTCCTTCAAAAAGCGGTTTACGAGTGCTAGACATTATCGAACTCTTAAGAGTAAGCTAAGACACGTACTTCTACGCCAGCTCTATGGTAATGCGCTGACCTGAGAAATAGCATCTGTTATGGTTCGCACTTCCAGTCTCACTGACTGTAACGTTTTTATCCCTTCTGTGAAAGAGCTACAAGCAGTCACATAAAATATCGATAACGAAATCGCAAAAAAATTCTTTCGGCTCATAGTGCAATGGTGAAAACTTACAGTGCTGCACAACAGGTAACTCCTCTTCCCGCCGCTGACAAGAAAATTTTGGGTTTCTAGGAATACAAAACTTTACTTATGAAATGCGACATTTGCACTGCACGACGTTTTCAACAAAGAGATGGAGCAATACAGTAGTTCAAGTGGAAAGAAACACTTCCTATTTAAATTTGCGCATCCTAGACTGTTGGCTGTTCTGTGTAGGTGGCAGGTACGTGATTTTATTTCGGTGATTACAAAATAAAGTCGAATGTATGCACTGGGTAGTCGAGGCAGCTAGTTCATTGTGATTCGGTCAACCAAGTAAATGAATTTACTGAACCTGCTGCAAATTACTACAGGAAGCCTGTGTGTCAGAATTCTCATCCAGTGTGGTGCAACGGCGTTACGATAGAAAAATGAGCCACATACTTATGATATGCTTGTATATCTATGGACTGGGTTCGATTCCAACTTCTGTCAATGATTTTAGATAAGGAGATTCCATTCTCTTCTGGCTACACCAAGTGAAGAAGATATAATGACATTGTGGTCTGAAATTAATATGAAAAATGATATTCCTTTTCTACAAAGTAGACGTTAGGATGAATCAAAATTAGACTGGAGCGGCGACACGTAGAAACCTTTCTTATACTTGTTATTTATTTCTAGTGACGAAACAAATGCTATGTAGGCTCACAGGACATTTAGTCCATATTTTATCTGAGCTTCTGTATGTCGGTAAAATCGGTTCTGATCTTGGAATGCAACTTAGTCCGTACTTAACGCTCAATTTGATCCCTTCGTGAGAATACAGCACGGCTACTATTTGTTGTTTGTTCAGAACTGCAGATTCCTCAACATCTCCACATACTGCGCGTGAATGGATTCGAATCCTGGCCCGGCACTATAGATTTCATTATGTATTATCAAGCTCTAGCATGAGAACACCTATCTGCTGGTGGATAATTATTTTAATGTTTAATGTAATTTCATTCGTTGTCAACACTAACGATATGTGACGTTTTGACACCCAGTGAGACACAGGACTATTTGCGAGATCACTGTAAGTTCAAGATGTTAGTCCGAGCTGGACAAAAATTCGGAAGCTGACGTATCTTTGTATGTAGTCAAAAGCGATATGATGTGTGGAGCTGTATTCCCAGTGAGCACTGAACTCTTCGTCATATTATTTCTAGATCAAACACGCTCACATGTCGCTGCTGGTGCAACAAACCCATATTTAACGTTCTTTTTCTCTAGAATATAACAGCGACAGATGCCGGGTTGGAGTCTTGGGAAGGAAAAAAATTTATGTTTCGTCTCGTCATTTCAGTTAAAACATCTAGCTACTGCCGAGAAAATCCGAAATGTCACAGTAATTGTGCGTCGATATCTATCCGATTAAGTTCTGAGTTCGAATCCCTGCCCAATACAATGCCTTACCTCACGGCAATTCAAGTAAGTTACTTGTCAAGAACCAAGATTCAACATCTCTCGTCGTTCGTTAACAGGGACAATAGGTGCTGGGTAGGAATTCGCGTCCGGCAAAAATACTTGCGATATGTAATTTAAAGTTGAAATTTGCAAACTGGCTCTGTCTAAAATCGAGGTATATCACTCTCTGTATGCCTAATCAGGAGTGACAGTTAGTATCCGTCAGGCACGAAATCATTGCTTAGTCTGCATGACCTGAGTTTGCATCCATATGCAGAACGAGACGGTTCGTCGTGTCATTTGAAGTTCATAAATATTCTCAATTAGCTGCTCGTGAATACCTTTAATTTTTAATCTGATTTTGTGTTAAATAATAAGTACGGTATGTTACTTTGAAGAGTAAATCATGAATACGACGAATTTACTACGTGCATTACCTATCTGACGTAATAATGAGAGTGGTAAAATGTCTATTGTAATAAATGTGAGCTACAAGCCTTAAGGGCAGTCTTATCTGTGATAAGGTGTTCCGTGATATTTGTAGTATCGTGGTATTACTTTGCATCTTGAGTTATTGCGATACAGAACAGTTTTTTCTCGTGGTGACTTGTTGGAACCACTTTCAATAGTCAAACGACTGTACCAAGGAGCGATAAGGAGACCTGCTAGACAGTTGCGTTATGTGCGTTGCATGTGAATCAGGCGAAATTCAATTCAGGTCGTTCGGTACTATTGGGCATGAATGAACATCACGTGTATCGATTTCCATCGCGCTGGGGTAAGTCCTCCGGGATACGTTTATTCTCCTTAGTGTGTAAATATATTTGGAGCATGTCATTCAAAAACGTTTGAAACGACATAGACTGTAGCGGGTTGTTGTTAGGAGAGCAGAATGTATTAGACTCGCGGATCATGTGGTGTTATTGGCAGCGAGCGAAAGAAGTAGGAATGACATGTTAAAAGAATTCAACAAGAGACGTGAGTAAATTGGAATGAGTAATAATAAGAAAAACGCAAAATGTCCGGTGATAGGTGCAAGAAAAGCAAGAACAACTATAATGTTAGGCAGGACGATACACAACAATTTAGTGTTTTTAGATAACTGCGACGTGCTATTATGGACGACATTGGAAGTAATAAGGAGGTGAAAATACGTATAGCGATTGCCAATGAGAAGTTTCATAACAGGAGGCTTTTATGTGGGTCCGTTGATAGGGGATAAAATAGGCAGGCACAGTGAGAAATGAGGTGGTGTTGAGTGGGAGAACAGAGAGAAATTTTAAACGTAGCAGGATGAGCAAATACAATTGGCGTGGACACTGAATGAGAAGAGATTGTTTATTGATGGTATGGAGGAAATGGTGAATACAAGAAGAAGAAGAAGAAGAAGAAGAAGAAGAAGACGCAGAACATACCAGGTGGCGGACAGCGTAAGAACAGAAAGTAATTGTGAGAAAACAAGAGGGTAACAAATGATGGGACTGCATGGAGAGCTACATGTGAAGACCTGCCTTAGGGCAGAACACTCATGGTGTTGGTGGTGGTGGTGAAGAGGAGACTTATGTAGGACATTTTGCAAAACGCCCATTTTCTTGTAATCCAAATTAAAACAAAACATAGGCAGCTTATAATTTGTAGTCTATAAACGACCGTGAATTGCGTGACAGATGGAACTTGCCAGTATACCAGTTATTAGGACTTATTCCCACTCCACTGACGTATGGAGCGTGCGATCTGTGGCTGCTTAAAAGCCTCTGTGCGTGCTGTGCTTAGTCTCTTCTGGTCTTCACGCTTCCTACAGTTACAATACGTAGGCGGTTTCAGTATATTCCATTCCTACTTTCATCATGTAACGTCAGTTCTAGAAACTTTCTAATTAGGTCTCCTCGAGATACTTTACTCTATCACGGGATAGTCTGTGTCTACCATGAACTGTCCGTTAGTCGGTAAGTGGAATAACTGGTTTTCCGGCACATGTCGCCATGTAACTGTCGCTCTGTCTCCACGTCAGAGAGACGGAAATTCTGTGTGCCACATTTGAAGATGAGTCTGTAAAGGTTACAAAACTAGTTAATGGAATTACAAATACTTCAAAAAGTGAGTTTTTGCAGTTTTCCGTATTTACATTCAATGCACTAGTCACAGGCACTGGGCGATCCTTAGGGGATATGCTTCATCGGTTGAGAGCGTGATGTGTCCCTCCGAGATTAATTTCACCTGGGCTTTAAGCGACTCACCGGTCAGCATTTACAGAGCTGCCAACTACATCTCACACCGGGAATATTACCAGGATTAGTTTGCATCGCAGCCTACGGAAGAGAACGCAAATCGAACGAGCATTCGCAGTCATTACCTCCATTGACTACCATTCGCCTATATTCAACAGTTAAGGATTCCTCCGGAAATATTCCAAGTAGACTTTCTCTGGATATTTTACGTTTGTTTCCAAGCGCCTGCCTGTTCAATTTGATCAGAAACTGTGTGACATTTTCCAACGGGTCAAAAAACCTGTGACCATTCGTGCCGCCCTTCTCTGTATACATTCAGTATCGCCTGGCAGTTGTATCTGATTAGGATCCAAGAATCTCGAGCAATATTGGGGGATGGGTCGCAAGCGTGATTTGTAAGCAATTTCTTTTGTACACTGATTGTATTTTCCTAGAATTCTACCAACGAATTGCAGCCATCCACCGTATTTCCCTAAGACTGCGACTATGTGACGGTTCCATTTCAAATCTCTAGAAATTTTTACACCCAGGTATTCATGTGGGTTGAGCGATTGCGAATTTGACTCGCTGCACTATACTCGTAGGATAAGGTTATATCGTTTTGTGAACCGAACAATTTTACATTTCGGGAACATTTAAACTAAGTTGTCATGCTTTGCATTACACTGAAATCTTATGAGGGCGTGGCTTCTTTCAAACAGAACTTTATTACAGGCAACAGCATCATTTGCGGAAACACTGAAGTTCCAAATAGACCGCGTAACCACCGCCCCCTTCTCCTCTCCAAATTGCTGTCTGAAAACGGAAAGTCCCATATGTAAACCACCTTCAGAAGTTCGTTCACTTTCCGTATCAGTTAATGTGTTAAAAACTTGACATGAAGAAACATAACCCTTTGCAGTTGAAGACGCTCTGTTGTAAGAGAAGCTAGTTTTTCGAAAACGTCTCAATATTTATGTACTGAACTAGGTGTTGTACAATTCTATAATTTTCAGGTGCATTCGGCGACGTATGTGGATACTGTCTGACAAATGTGTTGCGAATAAAGTGAGTAGTAAAGAAGTAATAAAGTGAAACATCAAGCCTGATGCTGACACCTTACTGCACGAACAGCGAAAATGTAGAAGTGATAAAAGTCTTTTTCCTTTCATCATTCTGTCAGGGATGTCGGAGGGAAAAAAAGTTTCGCCAAGTTTCGAAATTATGTGTGAAGTTTGTTGGAAGTCGCCACGTGCTGCCTTTCACAAATGCTCGGTGAATATAGTCTCGATAATTTGCGCGCCATGAAATTATGCTGCCTTAGACGAGTACGCAGTTTTTAACTTTTAACGCCCGACTTATTGCGTAAACCTATGCCTTTAAATGAAGGACGGAAGGAGGATTGCATTTAATGTGCTATCAATGTCGAGGTCATTAGAGACGGAGCAGGAGTTGGCACTGCGTCAGGGAAGGGTAAAAGAAGTCCGCTGTTCCCTTTCAAAGGAACCATCCCAGCATTTGCGTGGAGCGATTCAGGAAAGTTACAGAAAACGTATCAAGATGGCCGGATGCGGATTTAAACGTCATTCTCCCGAATGCGAGTCTAGTGTACTAGTTGACAGCTCGTCGTGTAGAAGCTAGCGTTGCTGGTGATGGGATTCCGGGTTCGATTCACGGCTGGGTTGCTTTCTCCGCCCGGGAAGTAGGTCTCTGTTGTGCCATCATTTCATCATCATTCGTGAAGGTGGCGAAACTGGACTGTGTAAAGGTTGGGGCTTTGTACAGGCGCAGATAAACGTGCAGTTGAGCGCCCCACAAACCAAACATCATCACCATCATCATACCATGTACTAACCACTGCGGCAGCTCGTTCGGTATACATTTAAATGAGCAGATTAAGTCAGCATTTTTAGTATTTACATTGACTTCGTTCTTCATAAATGAAAGAAGGAACTACGACAAGACAAAGGAATTGGGATAACGAATGAGAAATACCTGATTCTGCTTCTGCTTGTAGATGACATGATTCACGTTCACGAAATGACCTCCAAAGATCTATATACCACCTGAACGAAACATGCAATGAATACAACTTTAAAATTTCTAGTAATAAAAAGAAAATAAGTGCACTCCGAGAAAAATACTCAGTCAGTTTAAAACTAGTTTTCGATAATCCTGCATTAGAACTGGTCTCTTAATCTTTCATTTAGGCTACGCTGTAAGATCTGATTTTTACTCTGATACTTAAAATAAATTACACAAATTCTAAGCTGTCTGTGACACTATTATCTGAATATTGGGCAATAAAGTACAAAAAGATTGTCCCGAAATTCTATAACGTGGTCGCGGTTCCTGTATTATGCTATGAAAGCGAAAACATGGTTAAAAAAAAGCAAAAAAAAAAAAAATCACACGGCAGAGATGAGGTTCCTAAGAAATTCGAAGAGATGCACAACAAGAAATGATTAGGAATGAAGATACTAGAGAAAAGTTAAGTATTTTCAACAGAAACTAAAAAATACAAAAATATCGTGAAGACTGGTGAGAATGCTACGTCCCAGACTTCCCCAAAATATTCTGAACTACAAGCGGAATGGAAGACGTGATATTGAAAGGCCTCGGACGTGGGAGCAATTTCGTTTGAGAGACTATCCCGCGCGGCGACTCCTGAAGTACTTATACATTATAGAATTCTTAAGTTATACAACCAAAATAGTAAGTTTTAATGTAGTTTACGTTCACTGATGCAAAAAAAAATATTTCTTGCTTTTTAAAGTGGGCTATGTTCTTTCTCAGGGTTCAAACTGTCTCCATGCCAAATTTGAACAATATCTGTTAAGCGGTTTGGACTCTAAAACGAAACAGACTGTGTTACAAAGTAGAAAAGCAACTGAGAGAAAGAAGCGGCGTCGGTTTCTGCAGGAGGCGGCCATCATTTTGTAGGACAATGTTCGGGCACGCTCAGTTCAAGTCGTGACTGATTTGATCGGTATATGGGGATGGGGAGCGCCGCATCACGCACCACACTCATCTACGTCTACATTTATACTACGCAAGCCACCCAACGGTGTGTGGCGGAGGGCACTTTACGTGCCACTGTCATTACCTCCCTTTCCTGTTCCAGTCGCGTATGGTTCGCGGGAGGAAAGACTGTCTGAAAGCCTCCGTGCGCTCTCTAATCTCTCTAATTTTACATTCGTGATCTCCTCGAGAGGTATAAGTAGGGGGAAGCAATATATTCGATACCTCATCCAGAAACGCACCCTCTCGAAATCTGGCGAGCAAGCCACACCGCGATGTAGAGCGGCTCTCTTGCAGAGTCTGGCACTTGAGTTTGTCAAACATCTCCGTAACGCTATCACGGTTACCAAATAACCCTGTGACAAAACGCGCCGCTCTTCTTTGGATCTTCTCTATCTCCTCCGCAAACCCGATCTGGTACGGATCCCACACTGATGAGCAATACTCAAGTATAGGTCGAACGAGTGTTTTGTAAGCCACCTCGTTTGTTGATGAACTACAGTTTCTAAGGACTCTCCCAATGGATCTCAACCTGGTACGCGCCTTACCAACAGTTAATTTTATATGATCATTCCATTTCAAATCGTTCCGCACGCATACTCCGAGATATTTTACAGAAGTATCTGCTACGAATGTTTGATCCGCTATCATATAATCATACAATAAAGGATCCTTCTTTCTATGTATTCGCAATACATTACATTTGTATATGTTAAGGGTCAGTTGCCACTCCCTGCACCAAGGGCCTATCCGCTGCAGATCTTCCGGCATTTCGCTACAATTTTCTAATGCTGCAACTTCTGTGTATGCTACAGAATCATCCGCGAAAAACCGCATGGAACTTCCGACACTATCTACTACCTCATTTATATATATTGTGAAAAGTAATGGTCCCATAACACTCCCCTGTGGCACGCCAGAGATAACAACATGCTGTGTTCTGTTTGTTAAAACTCTTCAATCCAGCCACAGAGCTGGTCTGATATTCCGTGGGCTCTTACTTTACTTATCAGGCGACAGTGCGGAACTGAATCTAACGCCTTCCGGAAGTCGAGAAAAATAGCATCTACCTGGGAGCCTGTATCTAATATTTTCTGGGTCTCATGAACAAATAAAGTGAGTTGGGTCTCACACGATGGATGTTTCCGGAATCCATGTTGATTCCTACAGAGTAGATTCTGGGTTTCCAAAAATTACATGATACTCGAGCAAAAAACCTGTTCTAAAATTCTACAACAGATCAACGTCAGAGGTATAGGTCTATAGTTTTGCGCATCTGCTCGTCGACCCTTCTTGAAGACTGGGACTACCTGTGCTCTTTTCCAATCATTTGGAGCCTTCCGTTCCCCTAGAGACTTGCGGTACACGGCTGTTAGAAGGGAGCGCAAGTTCTTTCGCGTACTGTGTAGAATCGAATTGGTACCCCGTCAGGTCCAGTGGACTTTCCTCTGTTGAGTGATTCCAGTTGCTTTTCTACTCCTTGGACACTTATTTCGATGTCAGCCATTTTCTAGTTTGTGCTAGGATTTAGAGAAGGAACTGCAGTGCGGTCTTCTTCTATGAAACATCTTTGGAAAAAGGTGTTTAATATTTCAGCTTTACGCGTGTCATCCTCTGTTTCAATGCCATCACCACCCCGGAGTGTCTGGATATGCTGTTTCGAACCACTTACTGATTTAACGTGAGACCAGAACTTTCTAGGATATTCTGTCAAGTCGGTACATAGAATTTTACTTTCGAATTCACTGAACGCTTCACGCATAGCCCTCCTTACTCTAACTTTGACATCGTTTAGCTTCTGTTTGTCTGAGAGGTTTTGGCTGCGTTTATACTTGGAGTGAAGCTGTCTTTGCTTTCGCAGTAGTTTCCTAACTTTGTTGTTGAACCACGGTGGGTTTATCCCGTCCCTCACAGTTTTACTCTACACGTACCTGTCTAAAACGCATTTTACGATTGCCTTGAACTTTTTCCATAAATACTCAACATTGTCAGTGTCAGAACAGAAATTTTCTTTTTGATCTGTTAGGTAGACTGAAATCTGCCTTCTATTACCCTTGCTAAACACGTAAGCCTTCCTCCCTCTTTTTATATTCCTATTAACTTCCATATTCAGGGATGTTGCAACAGCCTTATGATCACTGATTCCCTGTTCTGCACATACAGAGTCGAAAAGTTCGGGTCTGTTTGTTATCAGTAGGTCCAAAATGTTATCTCCACGAGTCGGTTCTCTGTTTAATTGCCTGAGGTAATTTTCGGATAGCGCACTCAGTATAATGTCACTCGACGCTCTGTCCCTACGACCCATCCTAAACATCTGAGTGTCCCAGTCTGTATCTGGTAAATTGTAATCTCTACCTAAGACTATAACATGCTGAGAAAATTGATGTGAAATGTATTCCAAATTTTCTCTCAGTTGTTCTGCCACTAATGCTGCTGGGTCGGGAGGTCGGTAAAAGGAGCCAATTATTAACCTAGCTCGGCTGTTGCGTGTAACCTCCACCCATAATAATTCACAGGAACTATCCACTTCTACTTCACTACAGGATAAACTTCTACTAACAGCGACTAACTCTCCACCACCGGTTGCATGCAATCTATCCTTTCTACCTGTCTGTACCTTTGTAAAAATTTCGGCAGAATTCCTCTCTGGTTTCAGCCAGCTTTCTGTACCTATAACGATTTCAGCTTCGGTACTTTCTATCAGCGCTTGAAGTTCCGGTACTTTACCAACGCAGCTTCGACAGTTTACCATTACAATACCGATTGCTGCTTGGTCCCCGCATGTCCTGCTTTGCCCCGAACTCATTGAAGCTGCCGCCCTTTCTGTACTTGCCCAATGCCATCTAACCTAAAAAACCGCCCAGCCCACGCCACACAATCCCTGCTACCCTTGTAGCCGCTTGTTGCGTGTAGTGGACTCCTGACCTATCCAGCGGAACCCGAAACCCCACCACCCTATGGCTCAAGTCGAGGAATCTGCAGCCCACACGGTCGCAGAACAATCTCAGCCTCTGATTCAGACCCTTTACTCAGCTCTTTACCAAAGGTCCGCAGTCAGTCCTGTCGACGATGCTGCAGATGGTGAGCGGTCAGCTCTGCTTTCATCCGGCTAGCGAGACTGGCAGTCTTCACCAAATCAGATAGCCAGGGAGGGTTTCCTCCGATCCATAGCGACACACATCATTGGTGCCGACATGAGCGACCACCTGCAAATGGGTGCAACCTGTACCCTTCATGGCATCCGGAAGGACCCTTTCCACATCTGGAATGACCCACCCCGGTATGCACACGGATTGCACATTGGTTTTCTTCGCCTCTCTTGCTGCCATATCCTTAAGGGGCCCCATTACGCGCCTGACGTTGGAGCTCCCAACTACCAGTAAGACCACCCTCTGCGACTGCTCGGATCTTGCAGACTGAGGAGCAACACCTGGAACAGGACAAGCAGCCACGTCAGGCCGAAGATCAGTATCGGCCTGAGACAGCCCCGGACTTGCGCCCTACTGAGCTCAGCTTGATTCCTGACGTGAAGGTAGCGTTCTCGCTTTCCGCGTCTGGGTTCCCGGGTTCGATTCACGGCGGGGTCAGGGATTTTGTCTGCCTCGTGATGGCTGGGTGTTGTGTGATGTCCTTAGGTTAGTTAGGTTTAAGTAGTTCTAAGTTCTAGGGGACTGATGACCATAGATGTTAAGACCCATAGTGCTCAGAGCCATTTGAACCATTCGTCGAACTTTGGGGTATTCGGTTCGGAGCTGTTATGGAGATACGTCAGACAATAGACCGCTCCATTCGAACTACCTAATCAACTGGCGTAGTTAGGGTTATCTTGCTCTTTCGACATCACTGGCGATGGCTTATATACATGAGCTGTTCAAAACATATCCGACCTTTTTTAATTGTTGAAATCAACAATGGTGTCAGGGCGCGCATGCGTTCATGTTTTCAGGCATATTTAGCACACATACCTGATTTTCTCCACTACTTCGGAACACTTGCAAGTCGTACACGTTGGATTTAGTATTCTGAGCAAAATGACGTCTTTACATCACATTTGGCTCCAAGCTTGGCGATTCTCAAGTTGAAACCATCGTGTGTTTGTGGACAAAGTAATGGGTACTGCAGGGCTAAAGGAGTGGTAGCCGCTAATCAATGAAGACAGAAGCCAGTTAAGGTACGCCCGCAATATCCGCAAATCAGGTCATTACTGATCCCGCAATATTGCTGGTGAAGCAGAATGGACGAATCACTATCAGAGAAGTTACAGTCTAATCTAAAAGCCGTAAAGTCAACTAACTAACTAGGTGTTACAATAACTAACGTCCGCCCGCGGTAGCTGTGTGGTCAGCACGACAGACTGTCAATCCTAAAAGACCGGGTTAGATTCCCGGCTGGGTCGGAGATTTTCTCCGCTCAGGGACTGGGTGTTGTGTTGTACTAATCATCATTTCATCCCCATCGACGCGCAAGTCGCCGAAGTGGCGTCAAATCGAAAGACTTGCACCAGGCGATCGGTCTACCCGATGGGAGGCCCTCGTCACACGCCATTATTATTATACAATAACGAACAACTTAAATTGGAAAGAACACATAGAAAATGTTGCGGTTAAGGCTAACCAAAGACTGCGTTTTATTTGCACGACACTTAGAAAACGTAACAGACCTACAAAGGAGACTGCCTACACTACGCTTGTCCGTCCTCTTTTATAATACTGCTGGAAGATGTGGGATCCTTACAAGATAGGACTGACGGAGTAGATTGAAAAAGTCCAAAGAAAGGCAGCACGTTTTCTATTATCGCGAAATATGAGAGAGTGTGTCACACAAATGGTACAGGATTTGGGCTGGACATCATTAAAAGGAAAGCGTTTTTCGTTGCGACAGTATCTTCTCACGAAATTCCAATCACCAACTTTTTCCTAAGAATGCGAAAATATTTTGTTGACAACGACCTACGTAGGGAGAAACGATAACGATAAAATAAGGGAAGTCAGAACTCGTATGGAAAGACACAAGTGATCATTCTTTCCGTGTGCTGTGCGAGATTGGAATAATAGAGACTTGTGAAGGTGGTTCGATGAACAATCTGCCAGGCACTTAAATGTGATTTGCAGAGTATCCATGTAGATGCAAGTATAGGTGGTCACATTTTTCATTTCCCCTGCATGTGCATATCGCTTCACACGAACTTTTTTACCTCAATGTCGATATCTGCATCATTTTCGAAATATGTGAGCTTACTTATATTATCTGTAATGTTAATATACAACATGAACAGTAAGGCTCCCAACACACTTCCCTCTGGCACAAGTGGTTACTTTTACACGTATAGATGAACTCTCCATTCAGGATGAGATGATGTGTCCTCCCTACAAAAATATTTAATTGGCCGTACTTTATACGGTGCTGGTAAACGGTCAACTACAATTGCTGTTTACTGTGCGGTAACCTCTAGCGTATCAGAAGCAGTTTAGGAACATTTTTTCAAATGAGTATACGTACTTGTATTTCGGCAGGTGCACAGTTTTGCCATTTCAATTTTTGCATGTTTCGCAGATACCTTTTCGAAAATTTCGAGCAAAACAAATCGAAATCTTTATTACATCATGAAACAATGAAGAAGCAAATGAGGGTTTGTTCTCAAGCCCGAAGCAACATCTGGTACAAGAATCAAGGATTTTAATAAAGTAGCTGTCGATAGGTTTTTTTAGTTGCTAACAAATGTGACAATCACAAACTAATGACTTCTCAAATAACTAATTGTGATGAAACAGGCGTGTCGGTTAATCCTAAAAACCAATCGAACATCTCAGCTTGCAAAGGGAACCGTCCAGTGTGATCGTTAACATCTGCAGAAACGGGCGAAACTGCAACCATTCTCATTAGTACGTCAGCAAGCGGAGCTGACATTCCTCCTACGATTATTTTTCCACGAAAGAAGAAGCAGAAAGAATTTGAGTTAGGACTGGCAGCAGGAGGTTGCGCTAAGGTCCACAGCACCGCATGGATGGCCACAGAGTCATTCTTTGTGTGGTTTTCACAATATGTGGTATTTTCTAAGGCATCAAAGCACGTCCCAGTTCTCCTTATATCAGATGGCCACTCAGCTCATACCACGAACACTGACGTTATGGACTACGCGAAGGAGAGTGGCGTTTCTTCACCACCACATTGCTCTCACAGACTTCAGCCGCTTGATGTTTGTTTTATAAATCCTCGTTATAGTGATTAACTTCGAAAATGGCTGCGGAGCCACGCAGGAAAAGTCGTAACTACCTTTCAAATTTCAACGCTTTTTGGTTCAGCTTTCGTCTAAAGCGCAACAATGAAAACCGCTATTAAAGGTTTCGAAGCTACTGCAATATGGCCCACGGACCCATCCATATTCACGACGCACACTTCCTCCCGGCAGACACAACTGACAGCGGACGTGATAGGCCGTCAGATAAAGAGGTTATTACATCTGAACAATTGGAATTGCCTTCACCTAGCACACCAGCTGAAAAAGACGACTCAAACTGGCTGGATAATCAAGGGGACGAGGTTTCAGCGAATTGTTACAATGAACTGACGCCTAAGAATAACAAAGTTATTGGGGCTAATTGTTCTAATCTTGGGTGCTCTTGGGTGACAACTGACAACACAACCTCCTCAATTCATATTTCACCTGAGATTCTGATTTTCTTGTCAAAAGTTAACGAAAGGAAGAAAAGAGCGAGACTGAAAAGGGGGAACAACGTTGTTTTAACTGATTCGCCGTACAAAAAAAAAGAGTTAAAAGACATTAATGGGAGAAACAGAAGAAGAACTTTGACAAAGAAGAAAGAGCAAAAAGAAAACTTTTTGCGAAAGAGAATAAAATTAAGAACTCAAAAACGAGAGAAAGAGCCTGAAGATAAATGGAAAAAAGGAGAAATAATACTATACTAACGAGAGTGATTATGAGGAAAGTTCTGACTGTCAATGTGTATATTGTGGTGGGTTATATTCAAAATCAGTTGAAGGTTGGGTCGCTTGTTCCACGTGCAAAAAATGGACACACGATTCTTGTGCAGGAATAGATAGCGAAGATGATGAGTGTCTCCCCGTGTGTGAATTTTGTAAACAGCCTCAAGAAAGGGATACGATACATGAAAACTGTAGTTTGACATTAATACTCACTTTAAACTAAAAAAAATACCGAGCAAGCCAATATTTTCTGCATTTCCGATAATTTTATACGTTTTTGTAATCACTTGTATTTACCACCCCATTCTGCCGCGTGCAAATGATATAAATTTCTGTTTTTGAGTGAGAAAATATTGTTGTTTTATTTTATGGCAATGTTCTTGTATTTTTGTGTTTAATACATCATAATGTGTTCATATAAAGATTTGTAACTCTCTTATTTATCAATTTTGTACATTTAATGAAAGTTTTCAACTGTGTACCCCATTATACCTTGGATACCGCAACGTGTCGGATAAGAAAGATAAAAATACAATCACTACTCGTTTCTTCAACGACAATTTAAGCTGTGTTCTGTGGTTCCACCCAGAGTTCATCACGATATATTCCAAAAAAAATCATAGTTAACGAACATTATAAATCGATCTAGAAACGAAGGCAATCACAGTTAACATTTAATAAGGCCGCTGGTATCCTTCGAAATGCAAACTAATCACCGTCATGCAGAACGTCGTGGGTCACAGCGGATGGGTGGAATCGAAATATGTCTTTTACCCACGATCGCTTCTTTTTGTCAATTTGTGCCATTAATTTCTCTGCTCCCTAATCTGATTTCGTATCTCCCCATCAGCTATTCGATCAAAACTTTTTTAGCATTCTTCTACATCACCACATGTCGGAAGTTTCGAATCGTCTCCTCTTTGGGGAACCAGGCATGTTAACTACTGATTCGCAATATATTTATTCCGAAAGGCAAAAGGATCCCCGAAAACAATGAAAATAATTTTGTTTATTGGTGATTGTACCAGTTTGATTTACACTTAGTGCGAATATGAAAGTATTTTAGTCCAAATCCTTATTTGAAGGTCCTAAATGTCGGTTTAAATGGCAGCTTGCTATGTAAGACATGCCCACTTGTTTCCCTGTGCCAGCTCTTCTTTGAGCTGATAAGCCTAGGGACATTTTACCCGTAGCTTTGAGCTTTCACATATTGAATACATTTTTTCTTCTCTCGTAGTCAGTTGTTTGCTACAGTAATAACGTTTCTGAACAAAACAAATGCCAAGATCTACGCACAAAGTTTTCGAGAGAAGTTCTAGAAGACTTGCAAAAAATTAAAAAAGTAAATATCATGAAACAAATTTTATGTTTATGTACAGCATGCGTACTATTGGAAAGTGAAAGAAACTATGAATTTAAATGAGTGCATGTACGACGTTAAGTGCAATACAACTTTAAATTTTCCGTAACTTTTCTAACTAACTGTACCTTTCCTCTCAAACCATTTATCCAAGAACCATGGAAATCTAACGGTCAGTTTTCTTACTCGAGGGCATGAAGAGTCGAGGGATATGAAAGGGAAGCAGTGGTTGGGAAGAGAGTGAGACAGGGTTGTAGCCTATCCCCGATGTTATTCAATCTGTTTGCTGAGCAAGCAGTAAAGGAAACAAAAGAAAACTTCGGAGTAGGAATTAAAAACCATGGAGAAGTTGTATTATAAAGAACACTATCGTCTTTTTATTTTTAAATTTGCCCGCAAAACCTGTCTTTCAAAATTTTTCTAAAAATTTCACTATTAATATATTATTCATGAAAAATTTTCAGCTTGTTGGAAAATAGTGAAAATGCATGTAAAAATGTTTTGTGTTTTAAAGTTAATATAACACAACTTAGGATAAGGATCATATAAATAGATCAGTTTAACATGGTGGAGATAGAAGATACGTTCTCCCCGTGAAAATTGTGTTAAAAACAAATGAATATTTCCAAATCAACTTCTCATTTCATGAAGTCATAACTAGAAGTGAATAATCTCCACAAAAATTGGTAAGTTAATTACTTTGGTGGAAGAAAGTCTCCATCATTAAAGAGAACGATGTTTTCAATAACTTGCCGGCAGCCATAAAAAGCATTACTACTGACAGATTTCAGTTTACGAGGGGCCTAAAGGATTTCTTGCTAACGATCTCTTCAGACACCATTAATGAATTGAATTTTTTAGTAGAACTAGCGCGCGCGATTGAGAGTGGGTAATTGTGTGTGTGTGTGTGTGTGAGTGAGAGAGAGAGAGAGAGAGAGAGAGAGAGAGAGAGAGAGAGAGAGAGAGAGAGAGAGAGAGAGAGAGAGAGAGAGAGAGAGAGAGAGAGAGAGAGGAGAGAGAGAGAGGGGGGGGGGGGTCAAATAATACGAGTACAATCAGAAGTGTGACTAAATTTTCATTCCTCGTTCATGATCAGTCCACTGGCGATCTGTGGAAAGTAAATTAGCATATCATTTTCCCATTGAGTATCTCCCCATTATGGATTAATTTCAATGGAAAGTACATGTAATATAATCTTAACCTCTTGTCTGTCCCACTTCTGTTGGAGGTTACACACCAGACAAATACCTTAATGTTGTTGTTGTTGTTGTCTTCAGTCCAGAGACTGGTTTGATGCAGCTCTCCATGCTACTGTATCGTGTGGAAGCTTCATCTCCCAGTACCCACTGCAACCTACATCCTTGTGAATCTGCTTAGTGTATTCATCTCCTGGTCTCCGTCCTCGATTTGTATCCTCCACGCTGCCCTCCAATATTAAACTGGTGATCCCTTGATGCCTAAGAACGTGTCCTACCAACCGACCCCTTCTTCTAGTCAAGTTGTGCCACAAAGTTCTCTTCTCCCATATCCTATTCAATACCTCCACATTAGTTACGTGATCTACCCATCTAATCTTCAGCATTCTTCTGTAGCACCACATTTCGAAAGCTTCTATTCTCTTCTTGTCCAAACTATTTATTGTTCATTATTCACTTCAATACGCGGCTACACTCCATACAAATACTCTGAGAAAAGACTTCCTTATACCTAAAGCTATACTCGATGTTAACAAATTTTTCTTCTTTAGAAACACTTTCCTTACCATTGACAGTCTACATTTTATATTCTCTTTACTTCGACCGTCATCAGTTATTTTGCTCCCTAAATAGCAAAACTCCTTTACTACTTTAAATGTCTCATTTCCAAATCTAATTCCCTCAGCATCACCCACCTTAATTCGACTACATTCCATTATCCTCGTTTTGCTTTTATTGATGCTGATCTTATATCATCCTTTCAGGACACTCCATTCTGTTCAGCTACTCTTCTAGAATCTTTGCTGTCTCTGACAGAATTACGTCATCGGCAAACCTCAAGGTTTTAGTTTCTTATCCATGGATTTTAATTTCTACTCAGAATTTTTCATTTATTTCCTTTACTGCTTGCTCAATAAACAGATTGAATAACATTGGGGATAGTCTACAACCCTGTCTCATTCCCGCCGGCCGCGGTGGTCTCGCGGTTCTAGGCGTGCAGTCCGGAACTGTGAGACTGCTACGGTCGCAGGTTCGAATCCTGCCTCGGGCATGGATGCGTGTGATGTCCTTAGGTTAGTTAGGTTTAAGTAGTTCTAAGTTCTAGGGGACTGATGGCCACAGCAGTTGAGTCCCATAGCGCTCAGAGCCATTTTTTTTGTCTCATTCCCTTCCCAACCACTGCTTCCCTTTCATATCCTTCGACTCTTATAACTGCCATCTGCTTTCTGTACAAATTGTAAATTGCCTTTCGCTCCCTGTATTTTACCCCTGCCACCTTCTGAATTTGAAAGAGTATTCCAGTCAACATTGTCAAAAGATTTCTCTAAGTCTACAAATGCTAGAAACGTAGGTTTTCCTTTCCTTAATCTACTTTATAAGGTAAGTCGTAGGGTCAGTATTGCCTCACATGTTATAGTATTTCTACGGAATCCAAACTGAAATTCCCTGAGGTCGGCTTCTACCATTTTTTTCCATTCGTCTCTAAAGAAATGGCATTAGTATTTTGCAGCTGTGACTTATTAAACTGATAGTTCGGTAATTTTCACATCTGTCAACACCTGCTTTCTCTGAAATTGGAATTATTTCATTCTTCTTGAAGTCTGACGGTATTTCGGCTGTCTGATGCATCTTGCTCGTCAGACGGTAACGTTCTGTCATAGCTGGGTCTCCCAAGGCTGTCAGTAGTTCTAATGGAATGTTGCCTACTCCCGGAACCTTGTTTCGACTAAGGTCTTTCAGTGCTCTGTCAAACTCTTCACGCAGTACGTCATCTCCCATATCATCTTCATCTACATCCTCTTCCATTTCCATTATATTGTCCTCAAGTACATTGCCCTTGTACAGATCCTCTATATCCACCTTCCACCATTCTGCATTCCCTTCTTTGCTGATAACAGGGTTTCCATTTGAGTTCTTGATATGCATACAAGTGAATCTCTTTTCTCTAAAGGTCTCTTTAATTTTCCTGTAGGCAGTAACTATCTTGCCCCTAGTGGTATGCGCCTCTACATCCTTACGTTTGTCCTCTAGATATCCCTGCTTAGCCATTTTGCACTTCCTGTCGATCTCATTTTTGAGACGTTTGCATTTCTTTTTGCCGGCTTAATTTACTGCATTTTTGTATTTTCTCCTTTCGCAAATTAAAAATCAATATATCTTCTGTTACCCTCTTTTTTTTGCGCATGTCAAGTTCCGTAGGCCCAAATTGAGGAGCAAATCTTCAAGGTCATGGAACGTGTCAGTATCTACATCTACATCCGTACTCCGCAAGCCACCTGACGGTGTGTAGCGGAGGGTACCCTGAGTACCTCTATCGGTTCTCCCTTCTATTCCAGTCTCGTATTGTACGTGGTAAGAAGGATTGTCGGTATGCTTCTGTGTGGGCTCTAATCTCTCTGATTTTATCCTCATGGTCTCTTCGCGAGATATACGTAGGAGGGAGCAATAGACTGTTTGACTCTTCGGTGAAGGTATGTTCTCGAAACTTCAACAAAAGCCCATGCAAAGCTACGGAGCGTCTCTCCTGCAGAGTCTTCCACTGTAGGTTATCTATCATCTCCGTAACGCTTTCGCGATTACTAAATGATCCTGCAACGAAGCGCGCTGCTCTCCGTTGGATCTTCTCTATCTCTTCAATCAACCCTGTCTGGTGCGGATCCCACACTGCTGAGCAGTATTCAAGCAGTGGGCGAACAAGCGTACTGTAACCTACTTCCTTTGTTGTCGGATTGCCTTTCCTTAGGATTCTTCCAATGAATCTCAGTCTGGCATCTGCTTTACCGATGATCAACTTTATATGATCATTCCATTTTAAATCACTCCTAATGCGTACTCCCAGATAAATTATGGAATTAACTGCTTCCAGTTGCTGACCTGCTATTTTGTAGCTAAATGATAAGGGACCTATCTCTCTATGTATTCGCATCACTTTACACTTGTCTACATTGAGATTCAATTGCCATTCCGTGCACCATGCGTCAATTCGCTGCAGATCCTCCTGCATATCAGTACAATTTTCCATAGTTGCAACCTCTCGATACACCACAGCATCATCTGCAAAAAGCCTCAGAGATATTCCGATGTCATCCACCAGGTCATTTATGAATATTGTGAATAGCAACGGTCCTATGACACTCCCCTGCGGCACACCTGAAATCACTCTTACTTCGGAAGACTTTTCTCCATTGAGAATGACATGCTGCGTTCTGTTATCTAGGAACTCCTCAATCCAATCACACAATTGATCTGATAGTCCGTATGCTCTTACTTTGTTCATTAAACGACTGTGGGGAACTGTGTCAAACGCCTTGCGGAAGTCAAGAAACACGGCATCTACCTGTGAACCCGTGTCTAAGGCCCTCTGAGTCTCGTGGGCGAATAGCGCGAGCTGGGTTTCACACGACAGTCTTTTTCGAAACCCATGCTGATTCCTACAGAGTAGATTTCTAGTCTCCAAAAAAGACATTATACTCGAACATAGTACGTGTTCCAAAATTCTACAACTGATCGACGTTAGAGATGCACATCTGTTCGACGTCCCTTCTTGAAAACGGGGATGACCTGTGCCCTTTTCCAATCCTTTGGAACGCTTCGCTCTTTTAGAGACCTACGGTACACCGCTGCAAGAAGGGGGGCAAGTTCCTTCGTGTACTCTGTGTAAAATCGAACTGGTATGCCATCAGGACCAGAGGCCTTTCCTCTTTTGAGCGATTTTAATTGTTCTCTATCCCTCTGTTTTCTATTTCGATATCTACCATTTTGTCAACTGTGCGACTTTAAGAGAAGGAAGCACAGTGCAGTCTTCCTCTGTGAAACAGCTTTGGAAGAAGACATTTAGTATTTCGGCCTTTAGTCTGTCATCCTCTGTTTCAGTACCATTTTGGTCACAGAGTGTCTGGACATTTTGTTTTGATCCACCTACCGCTTTAACATAGGACCAAAATTTCTTACGATTTTCTGCCAAGTCAGTACATAGAACTTTACTTTCGAATTCATTGAATGCCTCTCGCATAGCCCTCCTCACACTACATTTCGCTTCGCGTAATTTTTGTTTGTCTGCAAGGCTTTGGCAATGTTTATGTTTGCTGTGAAGTTCCTTTTGCTTCCGCAGCAGTTTTCTAACTCGGTTGTTGAAACACTGTGGCTCTTTTCCATTTCTTACGATCTTGCTTGGCACATACTCATCTAACGCATATTGTACGGTGGTTTGAACTTTGTCCACTGATCCTCAACACTATCTGTACTTGAGACAAAATTTTGTGTTGAGCCGTCAGGTACTCTGTAATCTGCTTTTTGTCACTTTTGCTAAACACAAAAATCTTCCTACCTTTTTTAATGTTTCTATTTACGGCTGAAATCATCGATGCAGTAACCGCATTATGATCGCTGATTCCCTGTTTTGCATTAACTGATTCAAATAGTTCGGGTCTGTTTGTCACCAGAAGGTCTAATATGTTATTGCCACGAGTCGGTTTTTTGTTTAACTGCTCAAGATAGTTTTCGAATAAAGCACTTAAAAATATTTCACTCGATTCTTTGTCCCTGCCACCCGTTATGAACGTTTGAGTCTCCCAGTCATTATCGGGCAAATTAAAATCTCCACCCAGAACTATAACATGGTGGGGAAATCTACTCGAAATATTTTCGAAATTATTCTTCAGGTGCTGAGCCACAACAGCTGCTGCGCCCGGGGGCCTATAGAGACATCCAATTACCATGTCAGAGCCTGCTTTAACCGTGACCTTCACCCAAATCATTTCACAATTACAATCTCCGTCAATTTCCTTCGATACTATTGCACTTCTTATCGTTATAAACACGAATCCCCCTTCACTGTCTAGCCTTTCTCTGCGATATACATTCCAATCAGAGTTTAGGATTTCATTACTGTTTACATGTGGTTTCAGCCAACTTTCTGTCCCTAGTACTATATGGGCGTTGTGACCGTTTATAAATGAGAGCAGTTCTGGCACCTTTCTATAGACGCTCCTACAGTTTACTATTAGCACATTAATATTGTTATTCCCTGTTGCATTTTGCCTACTCCTGCCTTGCCGCGCCTCAGGAGTCGTCTTGTCGGGCCTAGGGAGGGAATTCTCTAACCTAAAAAAAAAAACCATGTGCACTCCACACGTACTCCGCTACCCTCGTAGCCGCTTCCGGCGTGCAGTGCACGCCTGACCTATTCAGGGGGACCCTACATTTCTCCACCCGATAGCGGAGGTCGAGAAATTTGCACCCCAGCTCTCCGCAGAATCGTCTGAGCCTCTGGTTTAAGCCTTCCACTCGGCTCCAAACCAGAGGACCGCGATCGGTTCTGGGAACGATACTACAAATAGTTAGCTCTCATTCCACCCCGCGAGCGAGGCTTTCCGCGTTCACCAACTCGGCCAACCGCCTGTACGAACTGAGGATGACCTCTGAAGCCAGACGGCAGGAGTCATTGGTGCAGACATCAGCAACAATTTGCAGTCGGGTGCACCCAGTGCTCTCTATCGCCGCCGGTAGGGCCTCCTCCACATCTCGGATGAGACCCCCCGGCAAGCAGACAGAGTGAACACTGGCCTTCTTCCCCAACCTTTCCGCTATATCCCTAAGGGGCTCCATCACCCGCCTAACGTTGGAGCTCCCAGTAACTAATAAACCCCTCCCCCCGTGTGCCTGCTCGGACCTTGCTGAAGGAGCAGCCACATGTCCATTCACAGGCAGAGCGGGCGATGCCACACGGCCAGCCTCCACGCCGCTGAACCCGCCACTCCCCTTGGGGAGAGGGTGGCCCAACCGCGTCTGGTACCCGCGAAGGTGTCTCGACAGCAGGGACAGTGGGTGAAGCACCTAACACCTGGGATGCACCATGCGACGCAACAGGCTTCCCACTGCCGCTACACTCCGAGGCAGCAGCCTGAAGACGGCTGACCGCGGCCATCAACACGCTCAGCTGTTCGCGAAGAGTGGCCAGCTCCTCCTGCGTCCGTACACAGCAGTCACACATCCTATCCATCCTAAGGAATCAATTTACTGGAGAGACTTAATCAACATTTAACTAGACTGCTAATTCACTAAAGGCGGCTGATTACTGACTAAACTGTGATTGCTAACCACTTCTTGTAGAAAACAATGAAAATAGCACTACCTGTCTCTGGACTGTATTCAAAACAAACACAAGCACTACTGGCACTATGGCTGACTACAGGGACTCTCTCTGACTGTATCCAAAACAAACACGAAATCTATGTAACTCTATTACTAGCACTCGACAATTAAAGCTTCCTAAAAGCAAAAACATACGGAAGAAGAAGTGACAAGTAAGAAAAATACAGTTAATACTTAAATTAAGGTAGCTCGCTGCACAGCAGACGTGAAGCAGACGGCGGTTAGGGCGACACATGAACTTACAACATAAAAGTAATAACAGATAAAAATACATATTCATGAACCTGAGAGAAAATCAGTGGATAAGTTTAAGCAAACGCTATCAGCAGTACAATGAGAATCAGCTTAATTTTTCAATTAACTCCTCGACAGAATAGGAGGAGTGACCCATGAGGAAACACTCCAGTTTCGATTTGAAAGCGCGTGGATTACTGCTAAGAGTTTTGAATTCGAGTGGCAGCTTATTGAAAATTGATGCAGCAGTATACTGCACACATTTTTGCACATGAGTTAAGGAAGTCCGATCCAAATGGAGGTTTGATTTCTGCCGAGTATTAACCGAGTGAAAGCTGCTTATTGTTGGAAATAAACTAATATTGGTAACAAGAAACGACAATAAGGAATATACATATTGAGAGGCCAATGTCAAAATACCCAGACTCCCTGAACAGAGGTCGACAAGAGGATCGTGAACTCACACCACTTTTTGCCCGAACCTCCCGTTTCTGAGCCAAAAATATCCTTCTAGAATGGGAAGAGTTACCCAAAAACATAATACCATACGACATAAGTGAATGGAAATAAGCAAAGTAGACTAATTTACTTGTCGAAGTATCACTCACTTTCGGTACCATTCGAATAGTGAAAATGGCAGTATTAAGTCTTTGAACAAGATCCTGAACGTGGGCTTTCCACAAAGCCTTACTATTTATTTGAACACCTAGGAATTTGAACCGTTCAGTTTCACTAAAAAATGCCCATGCTGTGAGATTAAAACGTCAGGTTTTGTTGAATTGTGTGTTAGAAACTGTAAAAACTGAATCTTACTGTGATTTAACGTTAGTTTATTTTCTACAAGCCATGAACTGAGGTCATGCACTGCACTACTTGAAACAGAGTCAATGTTGCACACAACATCCTTTACGACCAAGCTAGTGTCACCAGCAAACAGAAATATTTTAGAGTTACCCATAATACTTGAGGGCATATCATTTATATAAATAAGGAACTGGAGCGGCCCCAACACTGATCCCTGAGGAACCCCCTCCCCCTTGACAGTACACCACTCAGATCCTCCACCACACTGTATTACTTTCCCTCCATTCCTGTATATCGTTCCCTAATGCTCTTCCTGAAACACTCTACAACTTCTGATTCTGTCAGTTCTTTCAGGTCCCATCTCCTTAAATTCCCACCTTTTTCCAGTTTTAATCTACAGTTCATAATCAATATATTGGGATCAGAGTCCACATTGGCCATGGAAATGTCTTACAATTTAAAATCTGGTTCCTAAAAATCTGTCTTACCATTATATAATCTATCTGAAATATTGCAGTATCTCCAGGTGTCTTCCACGTATACAACCTTCTTCCATGATTCTTGAACCAAGTGTTAGCTATGATTAAGTTATGCTCTGTGCAAAAACCTACCAGGCGGCTTCCTCTTTCATTTTTTACCCCCATTCCATATTCACCTACTACGTTTCCTTTTCTTCGATTTCCTACTGTCGAATTCCAGTCACCCATTAATATTAAATTTTCATCTCCCATCACTATCTGAATGATTTCTTTTATCTCATCACACATTCCATCAATTTCTTCATCGTCTGCGGACTTCTTTTACGACTTTGGTAGGCATGGGATTCGTGGCTATCTTGGCCACAACAATGCGTTCACTATGCTGTTTGTAGTAGCTTACCCGCATTCTTATTTTTATTAATTATTAGACCCACTCATGCATTAGCTTCATATTAGCCTTCCTAATACTTAAATCTACATTCGATGTTAACAATGACGCCGGTGGATGAACTGTCACGAAATTACTGACCGTCGAGAAAGTCACGAATATAACCGACAAGCTAATGGGCCCTTCACAGGAAAAGGTTTTTCGCCGGAAAACGCGGAAAACTGAAACCCAGCAAATCAGTAAAATAATGTATACTCATTGAAAAAAAAAAGGTGTATGCACACAACTTACACCACAATAGTCTGGGATTACTCTATTACGTAACACAGTTTTTGTGATTGTATCTTGCAGCTTTAGTTATTTTTAATTCAAAGAGGCTTTAAAAGGACAGAAAGAACGTGTTGGACTACGCTACAGATCGTTCTGTTAGCACAGTCTTTACTTTGTAATCACTTTCGTTGACTTCGGCAACTCTCAAGAAAAATCTCCAACCTAACCGAGACAATGCGCTACGATACAGCCGAGATCATGACAAGAGAATGGGCTACATCACACTCGAAGTAAATTTATATAGGTAAGGATCCCCATGACCTGTGTACGTCTATTATAAAAAATCTCCAAGCCACTCTCCTCAAATAGATCGCAATCTTCTCTTGACCTTCATCTGTTACTATTTCAGAATTAGAAACCAGATTCAAAGAAAATTTGGCTACCAGTCACAAAACTAGAAAAATAAAAATAATAAAAGTGAGAACATGAAACATGTTAGCAATAACCATAAGCAGGAGATTTTACAGAAAATAAAACTGAGAAAGGAAATTATTAATATTATCGACCGTTTAAGAACTCTAGGCTACGAAAGGAATGAAACCACATATCGAATAACTGGTGGAAGAGTTAGTGTGTTTTAAGATTAAATCCAAACAAGAATTAGAGAAAAATATATCGAAGCAAGGCCTCTATTACGAAAAGTTGCTAAATCTCGAGACAAATTGTGTCCTTCTGTATTTGATGAAATTTTTTGGCCCCTAGTACGGATGAAACAGTATCCTCAGTATCAACAGGAACTTCGGACATGTGTTTCATATTTCATCCAAGCCTGCAGTCTATAAATATTTAAACAAAATACTAAAACAAAATACCACTACAGGGGAATTACTTACGAAGTAGTTCTTGGTAAAGAAACACAGGACACAATTACGTATGTAGGCTTAATACAAACTACAACTGTATTTATAAATCGCTATAGTTGCCTTGGAGTAACGACGAGCGAATATCAATATAACCTGTACGCTTCAAAGCTGTTATCCATGAAAAAGCTAAACGACGTATCGTGAACAAAATACAATTTAACACCGAAACAATGATATTAGCTGACAATGGGCACAGACTTTAGTCAATGGGCAATGTTGAAAATTTGTGCCAGACCAGGATTAGCACCCGAGTCCCCTGGTTACTAGGGAGAGGCAATGATCACTGTGTCCGAATTACACAGTGGTCAACAGAATAGCACGAACTGCCCGAGCATGCCGTTCGCAAGATCCAAATTCTCAATTTCTCCATAGACTGCTACTGCACTGCTCCTTGAACATAATCCTCCTCCCCTTAATTATACAGTACATGGCCAAAAAAACAGACACCGAATATATGCAAACTTGGCCTTACGAACATTGCAGACGTCGTCTATGTAACACACGTGAAACTTCAAAGAATTTACCAATTCGTTGCATTGTTTACTATAGACCACAAATCAAGTAACGTAAAAAAAGCACTGCGTCTATTGAGATCATGATTCAGAGTTTAAAAAAAACTAATAAGTCGCCTACATATTACAGTTGCTGCCGAAAGAGGGGAACCATTCTTTCCCATAAAAGGAAATATAGTTAAAATTACGCTTCTATTTCGGTTAGTTTCGGCGGTTACTAAAATTTGCAGTGAAAGTTACATAGTGGACTCTACCATCCCCCCAACAGAAACGTAGTTATCGTGGCTGTTGTGAGACTTTTGTACACAGCTAGAGAAAGAATGTTGAATGTGGCGCGGACGGAAACACTAGGCTACGCTACAGGGCAATCTGCTCGCACAACGTTTAGTCGGCATTCATAATCGTTGGCGTAAACAACTCTCAATCAAATTACCCACTTCCAACCTAACTTAGATCTCGGGCTACACTACCAATCGGCCTGTCATCACAACCAAAATTTCATTGAGGGGGGTGGGGGGATTTCCTGTAGCTCTCTCTAATGTATCTCTAGGCAAAACTGCCAGTTTTGTCAGACTCAACAGCAAGATTTACCAATGGTAAACACTTTTGAGACGGCTCGTAATTTTAGAATAGTCCTCTTCGTCTTACTTGGCATAAATTGTTCGCTGGCGTCCCAGCAGCTAGCTCCCTCAGTGTCTGCTTCTGCCATCGCACCACGCTAGTCTGCTGTTGTCCTAGCAGACCGAACGCACCGCACATCCGATACCTTCGGAACCACTCACTGGCCAGTTAGCAACTGAGCGGAACACTGTTTACATCGTGAAAGGAAAACTATGCAAAGATGTACACTTAAATGGCACGACTGAGTAGCACACACACAGTAATATCTGAGGAATGTCCTTCGACACGCGCAGAACGAAATTCTTCTCGCGAACGTACAGCGTCTCTGAAAAAAAATCTCGTGACTATATTCCGGCGTTACGGTCAGGTTCTCATACAAATGAGCAAAAAAGGGTACATTTGAAATTTTTTTTTGAGACAATGAAAATACATTCGAAGGATCTGTTTATGAATTACGAGTGATCATACTATGAGCTTAATTTTAGATTTTCAATAAAAAAATGGCGCCTGTAATTATGATTTGATCAAGGGCCTGCGAGACTGGAGTACGCAGAGTGCGTGCAGTGTTGCACCTCAGATGTTACCTGAATTCAAAAATGGGTAACATCAGTTGATACTACATTATTTCTCTGAAATTGAAAATGGATTACATCAGTCGATAATACATAAAATTTATGGGAGCGCATACCTAACCGCAATGAAACAACCTTAAATTTAACAATACAGTGCTAATTCGAACTTTGAGTTCAATTTTTGTGGGTTTGTTTCACTCCTTATGCCTACACAAAAATTAGTTAATATTAACAAATGTCATATTATAGCTATAAGCTCCTAAGAAAAGTGTACTTTTAGGGGTCAGAGGTAGAAGTTAAGAGATCGAACCACTTTTAATTTATGCTGCATGCCGTTCTGAGAAAATCGTTACTCGAAAAAAAAGTGTTCAAAGTTTAGGGAAAACATTTAGTTACATTATTACTTCGACTTGCATGAACTGAGTGATACATATATATTTTCAATGTCAGTGAAAACGAATCTGAAGTCAGATTTTCAATATTCCAAACAGCTAATCCAATGCGGAGGGCAAACGATTATGTTTTGACCAATTTTTACCAAAAATGTATTTTCGTTATTTACTTTTAGTCTGCAATTCAAGGAGTATTTATCAACCCTTCCTCGAGCTCTGATTGTTCCTAGACAGCAACTTCCTGTTCTTCTTGGCAGGAAAAGCCGATCTGTCTAAGCTGGATATGCAGCACTTGGCAGCCTGCACTTGATATTCGTCCGTATTTTCGGTGAGTATGTTTGCATGCATTCTGCAGTATGAATCATTTTGAGCACGTGCGACACGGGACGAGTTTTCATCTACATCTATATGGATACCCTGCAAAACACATTTAAGTGCCTGGCAAAGGGTTCATCGAATCACCTTCACAACTGATAATTAATTGAAACCCTCAACTGCCGACAGGTGTTGTTGATATACTTCGATGGGGACAGCTGAAAATGTGTGCCCCTACTGGGACTCGAACACAGGATCTCCTGCTTACATTGCAGACGCTCAATCCATCTGAGCCATCGAGGACACAAATGAACAGCACGACAGCGGGAATTTATCCCTCGCACGTTTCCCGTGAGACTCACATCCCCAACCGTCCACAATCCACATACGTAATGTACTTAATAGGTACTTGTCCATCCACTCATTACTGGCTCACACTAAGGTGACGATTCCCGTAAGAATTCGAGCAACCTATGCGCATTCGCACAGACGAAGGTCAATGGCTGGGTAACGTTTAACCATAGATATGAAGATAGTAACTGTTCTCGAAAGAACAGGCGCCACTGACGACCGTGCAGCTCTTCTAGAATACATGATAGACCCGGCCGATGTGGCCCAGCGGTTCTAGGCGCTTCAGTCGGGAGCCACGCGACCGCTACGGTCGCAGGTTCAAATCCTGCCTCGAGCATGGATGTGTGTGATGTCCTTAGGTTAGTTAGGTTTAAGTCGTTCTAAGTTCTAGGAAACTGATGACCTCAGATGTTAAGTCCCAAAGTGCTCAGAGCCATTTGAACCATCAGTCCCTATGTTTACACACTACTTACAGTAACTTATGCTAAGGACAACACATACACAGCCATGCCCGAGGGAGGACTCGAACCTCCAACGGGGGGAGCCGCGCGAACCGTGACAAGGCGTTGGAGACATGGCGGGTAGCCCGCGCGGCTCACGGCAGCCGTGACACTGCTTCAATCAATGGGCTGCAGAAACTTTTGTAAAGCACGGACTAAAAAAAAAAAACTTTCCGTTCCTAGAGTCTAGACAAGTACACCTTTAAAAATGCAACTACAAAGAAATAGAATTTTCGAACGTTTTGAATGAGAACCTGTCCTTATGGAACACCGTTGATCAAATGTCACAGGGATTATGTACTCAGGTTTCACATATGGATTAACACTTTCTAATCAATATCCGGAATGAGCAGGGCTTAAAACTTTGAAGCGTTAAATTTCAAGGGCCGTTCTCTTGTATGCAAATAGTTTCACAGTAGAAATTTCTCTAGTTTTATTTATTTATTTAATTATTTATTTTGCTGTAGGGAAAGAAGGATAGCATTGTGAGGAGGGGGAAAGGGGGGGGGGGGAATCTTGCATCTCCCACCTTCGAATTCTCACTACAGAATTTTTATTCATTACGAGATTCTCAGCCACTTGCAGAAGTGATTTCGCGTGATTTTGCAAAACTTTTCCTTTAGCCAATCGTAGCAACTATAGGATTCCGTTCCTGCTGCATGACATGTCTCGGAACTTAAACTGACCAACTCATTTGCATAAAGAGCTAGCTTATCATTCGCTTCTTTACTTGCGTAGACCTTTCATGGTCTGCAAAGAATTTTTTTTCTTTAATCGTTTTTTTATGTCTTTTATAAACTGCAACACTTTCTAAACTTTCTAAACTTAACGCCATTGAAGCATGGTCTTTTACTGAAGGACCAAAAAGCACTACTGACAGCTGGAGTCCAAGGTTTTTGTTAATCAAGCCGTTTGTATTTTTGTGGTGATATCTCCGTAGAGTCTTTCATTCCCTAACGCATATTTCTTTATATCTAATTGAGAAGAGAAATACCGGTTTTCATAGATGCAAATTTAAAATATTTTAATATAACGCAATAAATATTTCATTAAAATTTTCATCCCCTTATGCTCGAAGTTCCAAAACCAGTGAAACACGTAGTTTTTAAAAATTGTAAAAGATTAGCCGAATACGAATTGTCAGATATATTTAGTAATGCTTTCATAATGAACCATTTTCTGAAACATCTCACACCCTTTAGGGGTTGGGTTTTCAACAACAATTAAACACGTATTCTTCTATTTAGAACCGAGGAGCTAAATTCAAATCTTCATCCATTTAATTCTAAAAATGCTTTCATAGTGAAATATTTCATAAAACTTTTCATCCCTTATTTCACTCTATTAGTGAGTTAAATTTCCAAAAGTAACGAAACACACTTTTTTTTTTACATCGAACCGAGATGTCAAATACCTATTTTCATAGATGTAGCTTTAAATATGCTTCAGTAGTTCTTTAATAATGATTTATTTTCAAAAACCTTCACTAATTATTTTATCCCCCAATGGAAGAATTTCGGAAAATGCTAAAAACCTGTTTCTTTTTTGTTTCTGACTGAGACACCAAATATCAATTTTCGTAGTTTTGTAGTTATAGCTTCAATAGGGACATAGGGAAATATTTAAAAAAAACTTTCAACCCATTTTTCACCCCCTTAGGAGTGAAATTTCGAACAATCTCTTCTTAAACGATGCTTTCAGCAAGTCCGTATACTTTGCAGGTTGGGTGGAAGGCTATGGGTCAGTGAAACATGTGCCACTATTGCACCTTCTTGGAGGTTGTAGTTCCAAAAACAGTGAAACACGTATTTTTCAATAACACAATTTTCATAGATTTCGCTTTAAATATTCTTTCGCACTGAAATACTTTCATAAAACATTGCATCCTATATTCCACCCCCCTTAATGGTTGAATGTATCAAAAACAGGTTTTCATATATTTCATGAAACATTTCATCCTCTATGAAATGGGGTATGGTAGTGACACACCAAAATCACAATAGTAATCCGTTGTAGTTGCTACATATTTTATTACAATCAAAAACATTATAAAATCACAATCACAATAATAGAGGAGACTGCCTTACAAGGCCAGATCAGTTGGACAAATAATAAATAAATTTCGTTAAGCTGAACGAGACATGTAAAACGTGAAATTTGAATATGACTAGGTAAATATACTTAGGTAAAGCTTTACTTAAATAGCACAAATGCCCATAAAATTCATAGCAGAACTCTCACTACTTGCAATCAGGGGAGAAACAGATTAAGCGTAAGAATACAGATATTTAAAGTTCGGCTAGCCAACTTTCCTAAACAAAACTATATAAAAAATGACTAAAACAATTAAGGGGGTCCTTTAATTTTGACCAAACGGACCTTCAAATTTGGTTACTCAGTTGATTAATCAACAATATTCTTAGAATGATTACAACTAGAACATGACTATGTGACAATACCCTTAAAATAAGGTTGCTTCAAAATTTCGTATGAATGGGCGATAGACGCGAGCAGACCAAGGATTCAAATCAATACAAGAGATCCACGAGGCAGAGAATGACATAGAAATATACTCAACTTGGCAATGCAATTGAACTTTGGATGCTATAGTTCTCCACCGGAAAGATGGAATCACGCAAAAGTGACAACATAACCCAAGATGTAAAGGAGAGGACATGGCCTTAAATATCTCTCTGCCCCCGTGGTGCTGTGCTCCCAGTATGCTAGCGTCGACCGCTGCCAATTATGTCTAACACAACACACATCAAGGGCAGACACTTTTCTGAGACATAAACTACACAACCTTATATGGAGAACAGGTGAGCAATACAACTGGAATGAAACCAATGAGCCTCCGTGAGTTACTTGGCCAGTGCCAGCCATTAAACTTTGATTAATAAGATCGCTAAAAATCATACCGAAGTTAAGATGAGAAGACTTATCTCCAGGTACGGAATATTAGTGGCAGAGACAATGAATTGGTTACGCTCTCAGCCGTATGTTCGCGGCAGAGTCTGGGGAAAGCAAGGGCCACGTGGAGCCGGATCTTGGGGTGAATTTCCTTCTCTCCGAGACACTCGGCTTCTTCTGCGACTTAGCCGGCAAAAGGCCGAGGACCCCGGGTGGGGACCGATACGGCAGCAGTTGGCGGATGGCGAGGTCTTCGGGGGGTGGGGTGGGGGGGGGTCTTGTGTAAAGGGGAAGACAACCGTGGTGAAGGGAAGGTCTGTATTCCACAGGAACGAGTTAGCATGGCACTCAGATATTTCCACGATTCGGCGGTAGGGGACAATTTGTGGTTCTACAAGACCTTGAACCGAGTTCGGGAACATATGTTTTGGCCCAACCTATATGGCGATGGCAGGCGATTTGTTGGCAACTGTGTCCAGTGTAAGCGCGGTAAGTCCGATGTGGGGCCGCACAGAGAACTACTACAGTCGCTTAGGGAGCAGTGTCCTCTGGGCCGCGACTCAAAGATCGAAACAACGATCGACGGAAACTGGCGCCAGAAACGCAGCAGCTCACTCTATTTCATCCCCTTAGGGGTTGAACTTCTAAAAACACCGAAACACGTATTTTCTTATTTGTAACTTCGAAGTCAAATACCAATTTTCGTAGATGTATCCTTAAAAATACTTTCATAGTTCTTCCATAATTATTTATCTCAAAATAAAATGTTCACCCACTAATTCACCTCATAGAGGTTAAATTCCCAATAATACTGGAACACATATTTCTTTATTTCTGACCTAGAAACCAGATACAAATTGCCTTAATAGCTACATGTTTCAAAAATCCTTTCATTTCCTGTGTCTCCCCCTTAGAGGTGGAATTTCGAAATATGCAGTATAAGCGGTATAAGATCAACACCCTTTCCAAATCTCAAGGTTTATTTTCCTTGGCGGTCTGGACTGTGTGAATTTCATAGTAATGGCCTCCACACACACACACACACACACACACACACACACACACAAACACACACACCACTACCAATGCCACCACCACCTCCTGGGGAAATTTCTGCAGACGCCCTTGTTCCACTGCAGTCATATTTTGCCGACGACCTACATTAAGCAGCGTGGGAGGGATAGTGTCGTGCAACAAACAGTATACTTAGTAGACAACGAACTGTTCGTTGTGAAATCAGCGACATATTAACCGAGACTGACACAGAAGGTGCTGAAGGTGAAGCACACTAGACTCGTGTCTACCACGGCTTCAAATAGTATCGATTTGCTATGAACGGAAGTTCCGAAAAGTGAGCAAGTAATTTTACAGTAAATTCAGTACCGATGGTGAGGATATACAACGAAAAATATTTCTATAAAATTTCAGAAATAATGAAACATTCCACTCAAGTCGCGTGACAGAAAACGCAATGGATATGCTTGCACTTAAGACGGAAGGCCCTACGTGCTTACGCAGGCTTACGACAGATCGCAAAATTCGGCAGTAGGCGTAAGCCAACCTCGTGTGCTGCCATCAGTTGTTGATGCCAGGCATCAAGGTCTCAGAAGTACGGCCATGCACTGGAGAGTAGTTGCTTTGTAAGCACTCCGTCTTCAGGCCACGAGTGACCTACTGGGACAGCACCATCCGACCGCCGTGTCATCATCCGTGGAGGATGCGAAAAGGAGGGGCGGGGGTCAGCACACTGCTCTCCCGGTCGTTATGTTGGTATTCTTTGACCGGAGCCGTTACTATTCGGTCGAGTAGCTCCTCGATTGACATCATGAGGCTGAGTGCACCCCGAGAAATGGCAAGAGTGCATGGCGGCCTGGATGATCACCCATCCAAGTGCCTTCAACGCCCGACAACGCACTTAACTTCGGTGATCTCACGTGAACCGATGCAACCTCCGCGGCAACGCCGTTGCCGCAGATATTTTAGAGTAGTTGCTTACGTTTCATAATTATCTAGTTTACGGGGAAAATGTAAAAAAAGGCGATTGTCACCGAAGCTACAACTAATCTGAATTTCTGGTTAGTTATCAAGTGGTCTTGTGTGCGAGCCTGAATTTTTCATCCTTTGCGGTGGGAATGATTCAAACCCGTCATGTTCTTCTTATGAGGTGTTCTATTTATTTTACACACAATGATCGTTTGTAGTTGTGTTGAGTTACCACCTTGATAAATTTTTGGATGGCGCACGTATCATAACTGAGATCTGCGCTTGCGCTTAATGGCTGAAGGTCAATTAGCGTAATGAGTAGTAGCGAATGTTACAGTAACATGTTTGTAAATTATTTCAGGTAAATTACGTTAGTCGTGTAATATTATCCGTATACCAGTACAGTATGTGGGCCAATTACGTTAGTCATGGAATACTATCCGTATAAGACTATGTCACCTTGATGTCCCGGAATTTGCTTCAATTTTGGAATCCACGAAAGAACTGGAAATTTTCCTTTACACAGCTTTCCATATAATTTCTATTACAGTGATTCAGTCTTGTCTGTCACTCGACTTTTCTGACTGTGAAATAAATTCTATCGCTCAGGTGCTTATTACCTCTTCGTGTTTCCATTTGCCGATATTGCGCATAAACACTTATCTCAAAGTTGCTATGGACATTGATGAAACGACACACTTTTCTATGGCGACATTGCAGTTTAGAGATAGAAAAACCGATCAGTTAAAACGATATGGGTATTTTAGTTCTGAATAACCGATGTCTTTCGGTATTTGTTTGCTCTCGGTTATAACAAGTATTTTTTTATTTTTTCCTGATAAGCACGTAAAAACAGATATATCAATTAGCCACAGCTGTCGTAGTAAAATTTTTAGTTTTCAAATAAACCTTTTTTAAAAAAGACGAGTAATTTTTATTCGTAAGATTTCCATAGCACTGAAATACGGCGTTATTACAGAAAAAAATGGGAAAAGTTATGTATGCCACTTTAATAACACTGCTGATAGAAACGAGCAACAAATGGATTGGTCCAACATTGCCGAGACAATACTGTGCCTGTTATACAAGCAGTGCGCGAGAATGGACGCAGTTTCTCGCTGTTGTCGAACGTCAGTTGTAACACAAAATGGCACCATCTGGAAGCCTGGAAGTATTTTACGATATGCAGTACGAGTGAAGCACAATGGTCGATTTGGTCACTTGCGACATCATACAAGGAAAAAAGTTAAAATTTTACAAATCATTCATAGTTCGGGATAAAAATAGAAAGTGCCTGATCTGCTGCCTGTGTCTACGTAGTATGCCGTTATCTGCTTTTAGCCCTTAAAAACGGAGAAATTAAAACGAAAAAGAGAGTTCTCCTGCCGCAGTTTTCACTCTATATCGCTGGACTATACGTAATGCCCGCATAGTGCTGTGATAACCGATTACAATATAATTTTTGAGCAGAGCTTCTAAAAACTAAAATCAGTAGGATAATACTGGCAGTTTTCTGTAGTATAGGAGCACTCGCCAGAAGCGAAGATCGGACATATTTGACTATTCAATTTAAAGAAATTAGAATTATATTAATACAGTCAGTGCTCGCGGGCGTTAATAAATATCAACGTGGACAAGTGAAAATGTGTGCCGCGACCGGGACTCGAACCCGGGACCTCTTGCTAAAATGACAGACGCTCTATCCATCTGAGGCACCGAGGACACAGTGTATGGTTCGACTGCAGGGACTATCTCGCGCACGCATCTTGAGAGACTCACATTCTCACCTTGAATGTCCATACACTACAGTCGTAGAGTCCCCCTCCAACACACTCATTCCTCGTGGAAGACATGTCCATATCCATATAAGTATATGGTTCTGTCAATACCAGCCATGACCTTCTTCTGTGAAGATGTACACGTATTCCCGGAACTGTTACGGGACTTGGTACGAATGTGTTCCACGAGTAATGAGTGTGTTGGTGTGGGACACTACGAATGTAGTGTGTGGACATGCAAGGTGAGAATGTGAGTCTCGCGGGAGGCGTGCGCGAGATAGTACCTGCAGTCACACTATCGTCTGTGCCCTCGGTGGCTCAGATGGGCAGAGCGCCTGCCATGTAAGCAGGAGATCCCGGGTTCGAGTCCCAGACTTGCACACATTGTCACCTGTCCCCGTTGATATATATCGACACCCGTGAGCAGCTGACGGTATTAATATAATTCTAATTTCGTTCTGAACGGCTGCAGGTCATCATATAGGTATTTAATTTGACATTTTGATTCCATTTATCAAGAAACTGAGAAAGTAAAATTTTTTTAATCTTTGTTTAATTTCTACGTTTACTAGAGGAAATAATGTAAATAAAAGACTGAAAATCGGTTATTACAAAAACTGGTATTGTGACGGGTTTTAACAATTAGCTTAAAGTGAGTCTGGGAAACTGATAACAGCCGAAAACCAGTTGTTTCAGCGGTAACCAACATTCCCACTGGTGTTCTGAGTGGTAAGATTGACAGACAAGGACATGAAGAACAGTTTCTCAGTAAGGTTACTGCAGCTCTGATGTTCTCAAAATGAACGGGCCAGCCATTGGCGTCCGCGAGGAGGAGGGGAGGGGGAGGGGAGGGGGAGGGGAGGGGGAGGGGAGGGGGAGGGGAGGGGGAGGGGAGGGGAGGGGAGGAGGTGGGGAGGGGAGGATAGGAAAAAGGGCACTTTCACCCATCGCCCCCAACCCTCCCTGGAATCTGGAGTAAAGAGTTTTTATTCGTTACAGTATACTCATACTCTTCCAGATAAGAATTCTCCACAATACTGCTAAACCTTAGCTTTGACCAGTTGTAGCGCTTATAGAGTTAGGGTCTTGTAGCTTGATGCACCTCGTAACTGACCAGCTGATTTGCAGATAGAGTGCCAGTTTCAGAATCATTTACTCCAGCCCCGACGCGCCTTTCCCCCTCCCCACCACCGGAAATATTTATGCAGACTCCAGTCTGCCACTGTGCATATATTTTGATAACATCCTGGTTTTAATAGCATCGAAGGAACAGCATTGTGCAGTAAAGGGTAGACCTAGCACAGAACACACCATTCACAATGAAACGCATCACTTAGTAGATGGTGAAGTACTCTGAAGCTAGCCAGATAGAAACAGAACCTCCTGGCACTGTATCTAACACAAATTCTAATCTTACACTAATCTCTTGTATGTACCTATCACACCCTCAAAGAGCCAACGATTTACTATTATCAGAAGTTCCGAAAAATGAGGAAGAAATTGACCCACACATTTTCCGTTGTTTATTATTTCGATTACCCCATAAACGAAATGGACTTGTAGCCACAGGTTACACAAGCGATAGATGGTTTAAAATACATAAAAAGAGATGACAATAAGAAACGATTTTTGAAAACACAATGATGCACGGCTTTTACGATTTTTACAGGAAAAAATGGATGACAAAATAAAGGTTTTTCAAAAATACGCTGGTAGGCAATATTGGGGATTTTTTATCTTTATAGGTGACTAGCGGAAAAGCTTGGTGTTGACCAGGCATTTATTTACAGCTGTGCGTCCACGTCCGTACTATGCAGCGTCTGGCCTTGTCCTGAGTTTTTATGACGTATCTCCTGAAACATGTGTCGTACAATGATATAATTTTGTAGGTACATTGAGCGTCATATGCGGATACTGTCTGCAAAATTTATTGCGAATATAGTAGCAAAGAAGTAACAAACTTAAATGTCACGAATGCTGTGATGCCCACACACTAGGGTGTAACTAATGTACACAGGATGCTTGGCACGATCATTATGGCTACCATCACCTGTGGTCGTAATTGGACCAGCTGTGTCGACGTAGTGAAAATATAAATGTGCATAACATGGTAAACGTCCATTCTTCCCAGCCATCAGACCTGAACTACGATCAAAAATATCATAAAAAGTGGTAGGGGCAATGGCCTTGCCGCAGTGGATACACCGGTTCCCGTCAGATCACTGAAGATTAGCACTTTCGGGCGTGGTCGGCACTTGGATGGGTGACCATCCGGCCCCCTATGCGCTGTTTCCATTTTTCGGGTTGCACTCAGCCTTCCGATGCCAATTGAGGAACTACTCGTCCAAATAGTAGCGGCTCCAGTCAAAGGAAACTACCACAACGAGTGGGAGAGCCAGCTCCTCCTCCACCCTCAGTGAGAATGACGTGGCGGTCGGATGGTCCTGATTGGCCACTTGTGACCTGAACACGGAGTGCTTTTTTAAAGTAGTACTCCCTACATAAAACTGACAGTCTAGGCTCAGGGACTGTCTACGGTAAATGCTGCATTGGACCTACGAATACTATTAAAATAACGGTTTGAGTTCTCTTTAATTGTCCAATCATCTGAAGTGAGTCCTTATTGCAGTACGCTGAAAAATAGATTTTACGTTAATGGCGGATAAATTTTGTGTTAATGGCGGCAAATTAACTTTACCCTAATGACACACAAGGTCAATACCGTACTATCACGTAAAGTATTCTCAGATCGAAATGTTTTGCATTACAAAATCTCCAATGTAGATTCATAATACCGCAATTATAATTCTCAAAATAATTTGGATCTACGTTGAATGGATATTTAAATGCATCTTTCAAAACAATAACAGAATTCTCATTAGATCATCATTATCAGTGGCTAGAGTATTCCTATTATTTCGTCTACCAAAAACCGTGTCTCACTATGGCTTCTTCAGTACGCTGTTTTGTTTTCCACTGTTGACAATAGAAACGATCTGGCAGATGTGACATTGTAGATGTCCAGTATGCGTGTCTTAATGCAAATAAACCGTCTGGAACATTTACCCTTGAACGTCCCTAGAATGGGATTTCATGGAACTTTATTACTTTCCTGTGTCCATTTCCATCACACCAGCTGATCGCCACGACTGGGGAAGTGGAGTAGGGGGTGGGCTGAAAGTTGGCAGCAGTGGCAGAAAAACCGAAGAAAACCTCACGTTTTCGTCATTTGTTTTCATAATGAAGTAGTGCCAATTCGTCACATCGCACGCTTTTCTCTCGGAAACGGTAAAATTCATCGTCTGGATATCAATGTCGCCTGCTGAGGTATGCAGTCGCACCACTCTGTATGAAAAAGGTTCTAAGCTGATGCAGTCGACAAGTAACATCGAAATATATCGTCACCAAGAAATACATCGACACCTCGAAATAAATCCACACCTCGAAATAAATCGCCACCTCGAAATAAATCGCTACCTCGAAATAAATCGACACCGCGAAATAAATCGAAACCTCTAAATAAATCGACACCTCCGAGAAACCGCTACATCGAAATGAGTCGATATCCCGAAATATATCGACATCTGGACACATTTCGACTTACAATTAGATCGAAATCTCGAAGCTAGTCGACATATCGAGATAAATCGAGGTATAGGAGTATATCGATTTCCTGAAATATATTGGTACCTAGTAATATAAAGATATCTCTAAAAATAGCGATATCTAGAAATTTATGGATTACTTGAGATATAGAGGTATCTTGAAATATATCGATATATCGAAAAGAATCGATATCTGAAGTACACCAATACTTGGAAATATATCTATACCTCGAAATATATAGAGAACCTGAATTGTGTCGGTGTATCAAAATAAATCGATATCTCATATAAACGGATACTCGAAATCAATCGATACCTCGAAATAAATAGACTCCTCAATATAGATAGATATCTCGAAATAAATCGACATCATGATATAATGTGCGCATCTACGTAAGTCGATATATCGAATTGAATCGATAATGGGAAATGTATGGACGTCTGGAAATAAATCTGTACCCCTAAGAAAACGATTCTCGAAATAAATAGATATAACGAAATATATCGCTATCTTGATAAATACCGTTATCTAGTGGTCGGATATATGTTTCAAGATGACATGACATATCAGTATAGTGTACATACATGAAAATACTTTGGATTTTCAATATATCGATAGATTTCTAGACCTTGGGAAAAAATTCTCTAATCCGACCTCGGGGCAAAAACGCAGACCTCGGGAAAAAACGCCGACCTCGGGGCAAAAACGCCGACCTCGGGGAAAAACGACGACATCGTGGAAAAACGCCGACATCGGAGAAAAACGCCGCTGTTGGGAAAATACGCCGACCTCAGGGAAAAACGCCGACCTCGGGGTAAAACACCGACCTTGGCGAAAAACACCGTCATCGTGGAAAAACGCCGACGTCGGGGAAAAACACCGCCGTTGGGAAAAAACGCCGACCTCGGGGAAAAACGCCGACCTCGGGGAAAAACGCCGACCTCGGGGAAAAACGACGACCTCAGGAAAAACGCCGACCTTCGGAAAACTGCCGACCTGAGGAAAAATCCAGTTCCATTAATTTACACAGACACTAATGTCAGTCACCATTAGGTTCTCAAAATGCAACAAAATTCCTGGTATTTATCACCCCACACAAAAAGTGGTCATGACAGAAAAGTCTCGTTCTTTAGAAAGTTTAGAATGAGATGTTCTAAATATTACAGATAATCCATTTACAATAATCTACAAGCACTGCACAATGAGAAGAGACTGACAACCAGAGCACTTTGAAATAGTGCACAGCCAGGAAGACAGAGGTTGCATTGCTGTTTATAATCCTCTGGTGCTTGAGATTCAGAATCCAGGATTGCCTCGAATGAGAACAGCAGGAATGAATGTCCTGCACCAGTATAGAACTTACTCTGGAACTCCACAGAAAATCACAAGGCACAATTATATCACATCATTTTCAGCTAACTACAGAAGCCTCTAATAGACATAACAACGTCGTCACCTCCTTCACCAGTGAAAGATCTTAGTAGCTATTGAGTCAAGAGTTGGTGGCCAATTAATAATTTGTTGTTCAAAGCTAACTTCAGTGTATATGGGAATCTTTAACCATCATATTTTACTGTCTAAGATATGTCAACTTCCCAGGCTATAAGTATAAGCAGAGCTTGGTCTTTCCCATTCCGAGTTTGTTTTGAATGGGTATCAAGGGAATCAGATCTACTGGGCATTTAGAGTAACCTGCTTTTAACAATATGATCAGGCAATAGACACAGACACAGAATTTGAAATTTCTCTGTGAAGCGGTTACCTTCATCGTCTGCAAACTTATGTTGTGTGCTGGGGTATGCGGAGGCACTAATAGCAACACAGTAAAACACAGAAGAAGCTTATAGGTTGATGTAATCAGCCAGTAAGAAGCAGTAAAATTCAAGTTTTAGTAATCGATTATTGACTTATTATCCGGCTTTGGTGCCTCAGACATGTCCGACGACCTTACGATTTGGCATGAAACGAAGTCTGGAAGACACGTTACACGAGAGAATTGGAAAAGTGTTCATGTGTTGTAAAAACCTAAGAAATCGTCCCGTTTTCGTCAATTGCCGTCGAATCGACGTAACGACAGATCGTCACATTGGACGCTTTTCTCTATAAAACAGTTACATTTATCGTCTGGAAACTTATGTCGCGGGCTGCGGCATGCGGAGGCACTAATAGCAACACCATAGAACACAGAAGAAGCTTCTAAGTTATTGGTTCAAATGGCTCTGAGCACTATGGGACTTAACATCTGTTGTCATCAGTCCCCTAGAGCGTAGAACTTCTTAAACCTAACTAACCTAAGGACATCAAACACAACCATGCCCGAGGCAGGATTCGAACCTGCGAGCGTAGCAGTCCAGCGGTTCCGGACTGAACCCCTGAACTTCTAGACCACCGCGGCCGGCTCTAAGTTGATATAATCGGCCAGTAAGAAGCAGTACAATTCAAGTTTTTGCTACCGATTATTGACTTATTAGCCGCCTTTGGCGCCAGGGACATGACTGACGACGTTACGATTTCGCATGAAACGAGGTCTGGGAGAAACGTTACACGAGAATATGTGAAAACTGAACATATGTAGTAAAAACTTAAGAAATCCGCCCGTTTTCGGCATCTGCTATCGAATCGACGAAATGTCAGATCGCCACAATGGCCGCTTTTCTCTCTGAAACGATAGAATTTATCGTCTGAAAACTTACGTTGCGTGCTGCGGTATGCAGAAGCACTAATTGCAGCATAGCAGAACACAGAAGAAGCTTGTAAGTTGATGTAATTAACCAGTAAGAAACAGTACAATCAATGTTTAGTTATCGATTATTGACTTCTTAGCCGGCTTTGGTGCCTTGAACATCAGCTACGACCTTAAGATTTGGCATGAAGGGAGGTCTAGCAGCCACGTTGCACGGGAGAATGTGAAAAGTGTTCATATGTAGTAAAAACCCAAGAAATCCGCCCGTTTTCGTCATTTGCTATCGAATCGACTCAATGTCATATGGTCACGTTGACCGATCTTCTCTCTGAAACGGTTACATTTATCGTGTGCAACGCTATGTCACGTGCTGTGGAATGCGGAGAAACTAAAAGCAGCACAGTAGAACACAGAAGACGCTTCTAAGTTAATGTAATAGGCAGTAAGAAGCAGTAAAATAATAGTTTTAGCTATCGATTAGTGACTTTTTAGTCGGATTTGATGCCTTGGACATGAGGTAGGACCTTACGAATTTCTACGAATGGAGGATTTGCAGCCACGTTGCACTGGAGAATGTGAAAAGTGTTCATATGTACTAAAAACCTAAGCAATCCGCCCGTTTTCGTCATTTGCTATCAAATCGACTTAAAGCCAGATCGTCACATAGGCCGCTCTTCTCACAGAAACGGTTACATTGATCGTGTGCAAAGCTATGTCGCGTGCTGCGGAATGCGGAGACACTAAAAGCACCATAGTAGAACAGAGAAGAAGCTTCTAAGTTGATGTAATAGCCAGTAAGAACCAGTACAATTCAAGTTTAGTTATCGGTTTTTGACTTTTTAGCCGGCTTTGATGCCTTGTACATGAGCTAGGACCTTAAGATTTTGCATGAAGGGACGACTAGCAGCCACGTTGCACGGGAGAGTGTGACATGTGTTCTTATATTGTAAAAACCTAAGAAATCTGCCCGTTTTCGTCATCTGCTATCGAATCGATTTAATGTCAGATCGTCACATTGGCTGCTCTTCTCTCTCAAACGGTTACATTTATCGTGTGCAAAGCTATATCGCGTGCTGCGGAATGCGGAGACGCTAAAAGCACCATAGTAGAACACAGAAGAAGATTCTAAGTTGATGTGATAGTCAGTAAGAAGCAGTACAACTCAAGTTTAGTTATCGATTTTTGACTTTTTAGTCGGCTTTGGTGCCTTGGACATGTGCTAGGCATTTAATATTTTTCATGAATCGAGGACTAGCAGCCACGTTGCACGTGAGAATGTGAAAAGTGTTCGTACGTAATAAAAACCTAAGAAATCCGCCCGTTTTCGTCATTTGCTATTGATTCGACTTAATGTCAGATCGTCACATTGGCCGCTCTTCTCTCTGAAACGGTTACATTTATCGTGTGCAAAGCTATGTCGCGTGCTGCGGAATGCGGAGACACTAAAAGCACCATAGTAGACCACAGAAGACGCTTCTAAGTTGATGTAATAGCCAATAAGAAGCAGTACAATTCCAGTTTTAGTTAACGATTTTTGACTTTGTAGCCGGCTTTGGTGCCTTGGACATGTGCTAGGACCTTAAGATTTTGCATGAAGTGAGGACTAGCAGCCACGTTGCACGGGAATATGTGAAATGTGTTCAAATGTAGTAAAAACCTAAGAAATCTGCCTGTTTTCGTCATCTGCTATCGAATCGACAATGTCAGATGGACACATTGGCCGCTCTTCTCTCTGAAACGGTTACATTTATCGTGTGCAAAGCTATATCGCGTGCTGCGGAATGCGGAGACGCCAAAATCACCATAGTAGAACACAGAAGAAGATTCTAAGTTGATGTGATAGTCAGTAAGAAGCAGTACAACTCAAGTTTAGTTATCGATTTTTGACTTTTTAGCCGGCTTTGGTGCCTTGGACATGAGCTAGGACCTTAAGATGTTGCATGAAGGGAGGACTATCAGCCACGTTGTACGGGAGAATGTGCAAAGAATTCATATGTAGTAAAAACCTAAGAAATCCTTCCGTTTTCGTCATTTGCTATCGAATCGACTTAATGTCAGATGGTCACATTGGCCGCTCTTCTCTCTGAAACGGTTCCATTTATAGTGTGAAAAAATTCGTCGCGTGCTGCGGCATGCGGAGACTACTAAAAGCACCATAGTAGAACACAGAAGAAGCTTCTAAGTTGATGTAATAACAAGTAAGAAGCAGTACAATTCAAGTTTTCGTTATCGTTTTTTGACTTTTTAGCAGGCTTTGGTACCTTGGACATTAGATAAGACCTTGAGATTTTGCATGAAGGGAGGACTATCAGCCACGTTGTACGGGAGAATGTGAAGAGTGTACATATGTAGTAAAAACCTGAGAAATCTGCCCGTTTCCGTCATTTGCTATTGAATCGACTTAATGTCAGATCGTCACATTGCAGCTCTTCTCACTAAAACGGTTACATTTATCGTGTGCAAAGCTATCTCGCGTGCTGCGATATGCTCAGACACTAAAAGCGATATAGTAGAACACAGAAGAAGCTTCTAAGTTGATGTAATAGCAAGTAAGAAGCAGTACAATTCTAGTTTTAGTTAACGATTTTTGACTTTTTGCCGGCTTTGGTGCCTTGGACATGAGCTAGGAATATAAGATGTTGAATGAAGGGAGGACTATTAGCATCGTTGCACGGGAGAGTGTGATAAGTGTTCGAATGTTGTAAAAACCTAAGAAATCCGCTCGTTTACGTCATTTGCTATCGAATCGACTTAATGTCAGATCGTCACATTGGCCGCTCTTCTCTCTGAAACGGTTACATTTATCTTGTGCAAAACTATGTGGCGTGCTGCGGAATGCGCAGACACTAAAGGTACCATAGTAGAACACAGAAGTAGCTTCTAAGTTGATGTAATAAACAGTAAGAAGCATAACAATTCAAGTTTTAGCTATCGATTTTTGACTTTTTAGACGGCTTCGGTGTCTTGGGCATGCGCTAGGACCTTAAGAGTTTGCATGAAGGAGGACTAGCAGCCACGTTGCACGGGAGAATGTGAAAAGTGTTCATATGTAGTAAAAACCTAAGACATTCGTAGGTTTTCGTCATTTGGTATCGAATCGACTTAATGTCAGATCGTCACATTGGGCGCTCTTCTCTCTGAAACGGTTACATTTATGGTGTGCAAACCTATGTCGCGTGCTGCGATATGCGGAGACACTAAAAGCACCATAGTAGAAGACAGAAAATGCTTCTAAGTTGATATAATAGCCAGTAAGAAGCAAAAGAACTCAAATTTAGGTATCGATTTTTGAATTTTTAGCCGGCTTTGGTGCCTTGGATATGAGGTAGGACGTTAGGAATTTGTATGAAGGGAGGACTAGCAGCCACGTTGCACGGGAGAATGTGAAAAGTGTTCATACGTAGTAAAAACCTAAGAAATCCGCCCGTTTTCCTCATTTGCTATCGAATCCACTTAATGTCAGATAGTCACATTAGCCGCTCATCTCTATAAAACGGTTACATTTAACGTGTGTAAAGCTATGTCGCGTGCTGCGGAACGCGGAGACACTAAAAGTACCATAGTAGACCACAGAAGAAGCTTCTAAGTTGATGTAATAGCCAATAAGAAGCAGTACAATTCATGTTTTAGTTCACGATTTTTCACTTTTTAGCCAGCTTTGGTGCCTTGGACATGAGCTAGGACCTTAAGATGTTGCATGAAGGGAGGACTATCAGCCACGTAGTCCGGGAGAATGTGAAAAGAGTTCATATGTAAGAAATCCTTCCGTTTTCGTCATTTGCTATCGAATCGACTTAATGTCAGATGGTCACATTGGCCGCTCTTCTCTCTGAAACGGTTCCATTTATCGCGTGCAAAACTACGTCGCGTGCTGCGGCATGCGGAGACACTAAAAGCACCATAGTAGAACACAGAAGAAGCTTCTAAGTTGATGTAATAACAAGTAAGAAGCAGTACAATTCAAGTTTTCGTTATCGATTTTTGACTTTTTAGCAGGCTTTGGTACCTTGGACATTAGATAAGACCTTAAGATTTTGCACGAAGGGAGGACTATCAGCCACGTTGTACGGGAGAATGTGAAGAGTGTACATATGTAGTAAAAACCTGAGAAATCTGCCTGTTTCCGTCATTTGCTATTGAATCGACTTAATGTCAGATCGTCACATTGCAGCTCTTCTCACTGAAACGGTTACATTTATCGTGTGCAAAGCTATCTCGCGTGCTGCGATATGCTCTGACACTAAAAGCGATATAGTAGAACACAGAAGAAGCTTCTAAGTTGTTGTAATAGCAAGTAAGAAGCAGTACAGTTCTAATTTTAGTTACCGATTTTTGACTTTTTGTCGGCTTTGGTGCCTTGGACATGAGCTAGGAATTTAAGATGTTGAATGAAGGGAGGACTATTAGCCACGTTGGGCGGGAGAGTGTGAAAAGTGTTCGAATGTTGTAAAAACCTAAGAAATCCGCTCGTTTTCGTCATTTGCTATCGAATCGACTTAATGTCAGATCGTCACATTGGCCGCTCGTCTCTCTGAAACGGTTACATTTATCTTGTGCAAAACTATGTGGCGTGCTGCGGAATGCGCAGACACTAAAAGTACCATAGTAGAACACAGAAGTAGCTTCTAAGTTGATGTAATAAACAGTAAGAAGCATAACAATTCAAGTTTTAGCTATCGATTTTTGACTTTTTAGACGGCTTCGGTGACTTGGGCATGAGCTAGGACCTTAAGAGTTTGCATGAAGGGAGGACTAGCAGCCACGTTGCACGGGAGAATGTGAAAAGTGTTCATATGTAGTAAAAACCTAAGAAATTCGTAGGTTTTCGTCATTTGCTATCGAATCGACGTAATGTCAGATCGTCACATTGGGCGCTCTTCTCTCTGAAACGGTTACATTTATGGTGTGCAAACCTATGTCGCGTGCTGCGATATGCGGAGACACTAAAAGCACCATAGTAGAACACAGATAAAGTTTCTAAGTTGATGTAATAGGTAGTAAGAAGCAGTACAATTCAAGTTTATTTATCGATATTTGACTTTTTAGCGTTCTTTGGTGCTTTGGACATTAGATAGGACCTTAAGATTTTGCATGAAGGGAGGACCAGCAGCCACGTTGCACGGGAGAATGTGAACAGTGTTCATATGTAGTAAAAACCTAACAAATCCGCCCATTTTCGTCATTTGCTGTCGAATCGACTTAATGTCAGATCGTCACACTGGCCTCTCTTCCCTCTGAAACGGTTACATTTATCGTGTGCAAAGCTATGTCGCGTGCAGCGGATTGCGGAGACACTAAAAGCACCATAGCAGAACACAGAAGAAGCTTCTAAGTTTACGTAGTAGCCAGTAAGAAGCCGTAAAATAATAGTTTTTTCTATGGATACTTGACTTTTTAGACGGCTTTGGTGCCTTGGACATGAGCTAGAACCTTAAGAATTTGTATGAAGTTAGGACTAGCAGCCATGTTGCAAGGGAGAATGTGAAAAGTGTTCAGATATAGTAAAAACCTGAGAAATCCGCCCATTTTCGTCATTTGCTATCGAATCGACTTAATTTCATATTGTCACATTGGCTGCTCTTCTCTCTGGAACGGTTACATTTATCGTGTGCAAAGCTATGTTGCGGGCTGCGATATGCGGAGACACTAAAAGCACCATAGTAGAAGACAGAAAATGCTTCTAAGTTGATATAATAGCCAGTAAGAAGCAAAAGAACTCAAATTTAGTTATCGATTTTTGACTTTTTAGCCGGCTTTGGTGCCTTGGACATGAGGTAGGACGTTAGGAATTTGTATGAAGGGAGGACTAGCAGCCACGTTGCACGGGAGAATGTGAAAAGTGTTCATACGTAGTAAAGACCTGAGAAATTCGTCCGATTTTCGTCATTTGCTATCAAATTGACTTAATGTCAGATCGTCACATTCGCCGCTCTTCTCTCTGAAACGGTAACATTTATCGTGTGCAAAGCTATGTCGCGTGCTGCGGAAGGCGGAGACGCTAAATGCACCATAGTAGAACACGGAACAAGATTCTATGTTGATGTAATAGAATGTAAGAAACAGTACAATTTATGTTTTAGTTATCGATTTTTGACTTTTTAGCCAGCTTTGGTGCCTTGGGCATGAGGTAGGACCTTAAGAGTTTGCATGAAGGGAGGACTAGCAGCCACGTTGCACGGGAGAATGTGAAAAGTGTTCATATGTAGTAAAAACCTAAGAAATTCGTAGGTTTTCGTCATTTGCTATCGAATCGACGTAATGTCAGATCGTCACATTGGGCGCTCTTCTCTCTGAAACGGTTACATTTATGGTGTGCAAACCTATGTCGCGTGCTGCGATATGCGGAGACACTAAAAGCACCATAGTAGAACACAGATAAAGTTTCTAAGTTGATGTAATGGGTAGTAAGAAGCAGTACAATTGAAGTTTATTTATCGATATTTGACTTTTTAGCGTTCTTTGGTGCCTTGGACATTAGATAGGACCTTAAGATTTTGCATGAAGGGAGGACCAGCAGCCACGTTGCACGGGAGAATGTGAACAGTGTTCATATGCAGTAAAAACCTAAGAAATCCGCCCATTTTCGTCATTTGCTGTCGAATCGACTTAATGTCAGATCGTCACACTGGCCGCTCTTCTCTCTGAAACGGTTACATTTATCGTGAGCAAAGCTATATCGCGTGCTGCGGAATGAGGAGACGCCAAAATCACCAAAGTAGAACACAGAAGAAGATTCTAATATGATGTGATAGTCAGTAAGAAGCAGTACAACTCAAGTTTAGTTATCGATTTTTGACTTTTTAGCCGGCTTTGGTGCCTTGGACATGTGCTAGGCCATTAATATTTTTCATGAATCGAGGACTAGCAGCCACGTTGCACGTGAGAATGTGAAAAGTGTTCGTACGTAATAAAAACCTAAGAAATACGCCCGTTTTCGTCATTTGCTATCGAATCCACTTAATGTCAGATAGTCACATTGGCCGCTCTTCTCTATGAAACGGTTACATTTAACGGGTGTAAAGCTATGTCGCGTGCTGCGTAACGCGGAGACACTAAAAGTACCATAGTAGACCACAGAAGAAGTTTCTAAGTTGATGTAATAGCCAGTAAGAAGCACTACAATTCAAGTTTAGTTATAGATTTTTGACTTTTTAGCAGGCTTTGGTGCCTTAAACATGAGCTAGGAAATTAAGATTTTTTATGAATGGAGGACTAGCAGCCACGTTGCACGGGAGAATGTGAAAAGTGTTCGTATGTAGTAAAAACCAAGGAATCCGCCCGATTTTGTCATCTGCTATCGAATCGACTTAATGTCAGATGGTCACATTGGCCGTTCTTCTCTCTGAAACGGTTACATTTATCGTGTGCAAAGCTATGTCGCGTGCTGGAGAATCCGGAGAAACCAAAGGCACCATAGTAGAACACAGAAGAAGCTTCTACGTTCATGTAATAGGCAGTAAGAAGCAGTAAAATAATAGTTTTAGCTATCGATTATTGACTTTTTAGCCGGCTTTGGTGCCTTGGACACGAGCTAGGACCTTAAAATTCTTCATTGAGGGAGGACTAGCCGCCACTTTGCACGGGAGAATCTGATATGCGTTCGTATGTAGTAAAAACCTAAAAAATCCACCTGTTTTCGTCATTTAATATCGAATCGACTTAATGTCAGATCGTCACTTTGGCCGCTCTTCTCTCTGAAACGGTTACATTTAACGTGTGCAAAGTTATGTACCGTGCTGCGGAATGCGGAGACACTAGAAGCATCATAGTAGACTACAGACGACGCTTCTAAGTTGATGTAATAGCCAATAAGAAGCAGTAAAATAATAGTTTTAGCTAGCGATTAATGACTTTTTAGCCGGCTTTTCTGCCTTGGACATGAGCTAGGACCTTAAGTTTAGCATGAAGGGACGCGTAGCTGCCACGTTGCACGGGAGAATGTGAAAAGTGTTCATATGTAGTAAAAACCTAAGAAATCGGTCTGTTTTCGTCATTTGCTATCGATTCGACTTAATGTCAGATCGTCACATTGGCCGCTCTTCTCTCTGAAACGGTTGTACTTATCGTTGCAAAGCTATGTTGCGTGCTGCGATATGCGGGGACACTAAAAGCACCATAGTAGAACACAGAAGAAGATTATAAGTTGATGTAATAGCCATTAAGAAGCATTACAACTCAAGTTTAGTTATCGATTTTTGACTTTTTAGCCGGCTTTGGTGCCTTCGAAATGAGCTAGGACCTTAAGATGTTGCATGCAGGGAGGACTAGCAGCCACGTTGCACGGGAGAATGTGAAAAGTGCTCATATGTAGTAAAAACGTAAGAAATCGGTCTGTTTTCGTCATTTGCAATCGATTCGTCTTAATGTCAGATCGTCACATTGGCCGCTCTTCTTTCTGTAACGGTTACATTTATCGTGTGCAGAGCCATGTTGCGTGCTGCGAAATGCGATATGCACCATAGTAAAACAAGGAATAAGATTATAAGTTGATGTAATAGCCAGTAAGAAGCAGTACAACTCAAGTTTAGTTATCGATTTTGGCTTTTTAGCCGGCTTTGGTGCTTTAGATATGACCTAGGACCTTAAGATGTTGCATGCAGGGAGAACTAGCAGCCACGATGCACGGGAGAATGTGAAAAGTGTTCATATCTACTAAAAACCTAAGAAATCGGCCTGTTCTTGTTATTTGCTATCGAATCGACTCAATGTTAGATGGTCACGTCAACGGCTCTTCTCTCTGAAACGGTCACATTTAACGTGTGCTAAGCTATGTAGCGTGCTGGGGAATGCGGAGAAACTAATATCACCATAGTAGAACGCAGAAGAAGCTTCCAAGTTTGTGTAATAGCCAGTAAGAAGCAGTAGAATTCAAGTTTAGTTATTGATTTTTTACTTTTTAGCCTGCTTTGGTGCCTTGGACATGAGCTAGGACATTTAGATTTTTCATGAATAGAGGACTAGCAGCCAACGTTGCACGGGAGAATGTGAAAATTGTTCGTATGTAGTAAAAACGTGAATAATCCGCAAGTTATCGTCATTTGCTATAAACTCGACTTCATTTCAGATCGTCATATTGGCCGCTCTTCTCTCTGAAACGGTTACATTTATGGTGTGCAAAGCTATGTCGCCTTCTGCGGAATGCGGAGTCACTAAAATCCACATAAAAGAAGACAGAAGATGTTTCCAAGTTGATGTAATAGCCAGTAAGATGCACTACAATTCAAGTTTAGTTATCGATTTTTGACTTTTTAGCCGGCTTTGTGCCTTGGACATGCGAAGGACCTTAAGATTTTGTATGAATGTAGGACTAGTAGCCACGTTGCACGGGAGAATGTGACAATTGTTGGTATGTAGTAAAAACCTAAGAAATCCGCCTGTTTCGTCATTTGCTATCGAATAGACTTAATGTCAGACCGTCACATTGGCCGCTCTTCTCTCTGAAACGATTACATTTATCGTGTGCAAAGCTATGTTTCGTGCTGCGGAATGCGGAGACGGAAAATGCACCTAGTAGAACACAGAAGAAGCTTCTAAGTTGATGTAATAGCAAGTAAGAAACAGTACAATTTAAGTTTTAGTTATCGATTTTTGACTTTTTAGCCAGATTTGGTGCGTTGGACATGAGGTAGGACCTTAAGATTTGCATGAAGGGAGGAGTAGCAGCCGCAGTGCACGGGAGAAATGGAAAGGTTTCAATGTAGTAACAACCTAATAAATCTGCCCGTTTTCGTCATTTGCTATCGAATCGATCGTCACATTAGCCGCTCTTCTCTCTCAAAGGGTTATATTTGTCGTGTGCAAAGCTATGTCGCGTGCCGCGGAATGCGGAGACGCTAAAAGCACCATAGTAGAACACAGAAGAAGCTTCTAAGTTGATGTAATTGCAAGTAAGTAGCGTACAATTAAAGTTTTAATTATCGATTTTTGACTTTTTGCCGGCTATGGTGCCTTGGACATGAGCTAGGACCTTAAGATATTGCATGAAGGGAGGACTATCAGCCACGTTGTGCGGGAGAATGTGAAAAGTGTTCATATGTAGTAGAAACCTAGGAGATCCGCCCGATTTCGTCATTTGCTATTGAATCGACTTAATGTCAGATGGTCACATTGGGCGCTCTTCTCTCTGAACGGTTACATTTATCGTGTGCAAAGCTATGTCGTGTGCTGCGGAATGCGGAGACGCTGAAAGCACCATAGAAGAACACAGATGAAGCTTCTAAGTTGATGTAATAGCAAGTAAGAAGCAGTACAATTCGAGTTTTAGTTACCGATTTTTGACTTTTTAGCCGGCTTTGGTGCGTTGGACATGATCTAAAACCTTAAGATGTTGCATGAGGGGAAGACTATCAGCCACGTTGTACGGGAGAATTTGAAAAGTGTTCATATGTAATAAAAACCTAAGAGATACGCCCGGTTTCGTCATTTGCTATCTAATCGACTTAATGTCAGATCGTCACATTGGCCGCTCTTTTCTCTGAAACGTTCATTTATCGTGAGCTAAGCTATGTCGCGTGCTGCGATATGCGGAGACACTAAACGCACCTTAGTAGAACACAGAAGAAGCATCTAAGTTGGTGGAATAGCCAGTAAGAAGAATTACAATTCAAGCTTTAGTTATCGATTTTTGACTTTTTACCCGGCTTTGGTGCCTTGGACATTAGCTAGGACCTTAAGATTTTGCGTGAAGGGAGGTCTAGCCGCCACGTTGCACGGGGGAATGTGAAAGACGTTCATATGTAGTAAAAACCTGAGAAACTTGCCAGTTTTCGTCATTTGCTATCGAATCGTCACATTGGACGCTCTTCTCTCTGATACGGTTACATTTATCGTGTGCAAAGCTATGTCACGTGCTGCGGAATGCGGAGACACTAAAAGCCCCATAGTAGAACACAGAAGAAGCTTCTAAGTTGATGTAATAGCCAGTAAGAAGCAGTACAATTCAAGTTTAGTTATCGATTTTTGACTTTTTAGGCGGCCTTCGTGCCTTGGCCATGAGCTAGGAAATTAAAATTTTACATGAATGGAGGACTAGCAGCCACGTTGCACGGGAGAATGTGAAGAGTGTTCATATGTAGTAAAAACCTGAGAAATCCGCCCGTTTGCGTCATTTGATTTTGAATCGACTTAATGTCATATCGTCACATTGGCTGCTCGTCTCACTGAAACGGTTACATTTATCGTGTGCAAGGCTATGTTGCGTGCTGCGGAATGCTGAGACACTAAAAGCCCTCTAGTAGAACGCAGAAGAAGCTTCTAAATTGATGTACTAGCCAGTAAGAAGCAGTAGAATTCAAGTTTAGTTATCGGTTTTTGTCCTTTGAGTCGGCTTTGGTGCCTTGGACATGAGTTAGGACATTAAGATCTTTTATGAATGGAGGACTAGCAGCCACGTTGCACGGGAGAATGTAAAAAGTGTTCATATATAGTAAAAACGTGAGAAATCCGCCCGTTTTCGTCATTTGCTACCGAATCGACTTAATGCCAGATAGTCACATTGGCTGCTCTTCTCACTGAAACGGTTACATTTACCTTGTGCAAAGCTATGTCGCGTGCTGCGGTATGCTGGGACACTAAAAGCACCATAGTAGAACACAGAAGAAGCTTCTAAGTTGATGTAATAGCAAGTAAGAAGCAGTACAATTCATGTTTTAGTTATCGATTTTTGACTTTTTAGCCGGCTTTGGTGCCTTGGACATGAGCTAGGACCTTAAGATGTTGCATGAAGGGAGGACTATCAGCCACGTTGTATGGGAGAATGTGAAAAGTGCTCATTTATTGTAGAAACCAGAGGAATAAGCCCGTTTTCGTCATTTGCAACCGAATCGACTTAATGCCAGATCGTCAGTTTGGCCGCTCTTCTCTCTGAAACGGTTACATTTATCGTGTGCAAAGCTATGTCGCGTGCTGCGGTATGCGGAGACACTAAAAGCACCATAGTAGAACACAGATGAAGCTTGTAAGTTGATGTAATAGCAAGTAAGAATCAGTACAATTCAAGTTTCACTTATCGATTATTGACTTTTTAGCAGGCTTTGGTGCCTTGGAAATGAGCTATGGCTTTACGATTTTGCATGAAGGGAGGACTAGCAGCCACGTTGCACGGGAGAATGTGAAAAGTGTTCATATGTATTAAAAACCTAAGAAATCCGCCCGTTTTCGTCATTTGCTATCGAATCGACTTAGATCGTCATATTGGCCCCTCTTCTCTATGAAACGGTTACATTTATCGTGTGCAAAGCTTTGCCGCGTGCTGAGGTATGCGGAGACACTAAAAGTACCACAGTAGAACACTGAAGAAGCTTCTAAGAAGATGTAATAGAAAGTAAGAAGCAGTACACTTTAAGTTAAGTCAACGATTATTGACTTTTTAGCCGGCTTTTGTGCCTTCGACATGAGCTAGAACCTTAAGATTTTGCATGAAAGTACATGTGTACGCCCAGCTGCGCGGGAGAATGTGATAAGTGTTCATATGTAGTAAGCACATGAGAAATCCGTCCGATTTCGTCATTTGCCATCGAGTCGACGTCATGCCAGATCATCACATTGGCCGCTTTTCTCTCTGAAACGGTTACATTCATCGTCTGCAAAGATAAGACGCTTGCCGCGGTATGTGGAGACACTAAAAGCACCATAGTAAATCACAGAAGAAACTTCTAAGATGATGTAATCGCCAGTAAGAAGCAGTACTATTCAAGTTTTAGTTATCGGTTATTTACTTATTTGCCGACTTTAGTGCTTTGGACATGAAATAGCACTTTAATATTTTGCATCAAAAACGTCTGTACGCCACGTTGCAGGTGAGAATGTGAAAAGTGTTCATATGTAGTAACCACATGAGAAATCCGAGCGTTTTCGTCATTTGCCATCGAATCGACTTAATGCCAGATCGTCATATTGGCCGCTTTTTTCTCTCAAACGGTCACATATATCGTCTGCAAAATTATTTCGCGTGTTTGGGTATGCGGAAAAAACTGAAAACATCATATTAGAACACAGAAGAATCCGCTAAGAAGATGTAATCGCCAATTAGGAGCAGTAGGATTCAAGATTTAGTTACCGGTAATTCACTTATTTGCCGGCTTTGGTACATTGGACATGACCGCCGCCCTAAAGATTTTGCACGAAACCACGTCTGTAAACCACGTTTTACTGGGGAATGTGAAAACTGTTCATATGTAGTAAAAACTTGAGAGATCAGCTCGCATTCGTCATTTGCCATCAAATCGACATGATGCCAGATCTTCACATTGGCCGCTTTTCTCTCTGAAACGGTTACATTCATCTTCTGCAAAGAAATGTCGCTTTCCGCGGTATGCGGAGATGCTAAAGGCACCATTGTATAACACAGAAGCAGATTCTAAGAAGAAATAATAGCCAGTAAGAAGCAATACTATTCAAGTTTTAGTTATCGGTTATTCACTTATTTGCCAGCTTTGGTGCATTGGACATGAGCTATAACCTTAAGATTTTGCATGAAAGTACGTCTGTACGCCACGTTGCACGGGAGAATGTGAAAGGTTTACATAATAGTAAGAACATGAGAAATACGCCCGTTTTCGTCATTTGCGTTCGCATCGACTTAATGCCATATCGTCACATTGGCCGCTTTTCGCTCTGAAACGGTTACATTTATCTTCTGCAAAATTATGACGTGTTTTCCGGTATGCGGAAAAAACTGAAAACATCATATTAGAACACAGATAAAGCTTCTAAGAAGATGTAATCGCAAGTAAGAAGCAGTACTATTCAAGTTTTAGTTATTGGTTATTCACTTGTTTGCCGCCTTTGGTACAATGGACATCAGTTCAAATGGCTCTGAGCACAATGGGACTCAACTGCTGAGGTCATTAGTCCCCTACAACTTAGAACTACTTAAACCTAACTCACCTAAGGAGATCACACACATCCATGCCCCAGGCAAGATTCGAACCTGCGACTTTAGCAGTCGCACGGTTGGACATGAGCTAGGACCTTAAGATTTTACAGGAAAGTACGTCTGTACGCCACGTTGCACAAGAGAATGTGGAAAGTGTTCATAAGTAGTAAAAACCTCAGAAATTCGATCGCTTTCGTCGTTTGCTATCGAATCGAAAGTATTACCAGATCTTCGCATTGGCCGCTTTTCTCTCTGAAACAGTTACATTTATCGTCTGGAAATTTATGTCGCGTATTGCAATATGTCGAAGAAACTGAAAACATCATATCAGAACACAAAAAAAGCTTCTAAGAAAATGTAATCGAATGTAGCAAGCAGTACTATTCAAGTTTTAGTTATCGGTTATTCACTTATTTGCCGGCTTTGGTGAATTGGACATGAACTAGAGCCTTAAGATTTTGCATGAAAGTACGTCTGTACGCCACGTTGCACGGGAGAATGTGAAAAGTGTTCATATGTACTAACAACATGAGAAATCTGCCCGTTTTCGACATTTGCCATTGAATCGACTTATTGCCAGATCGTCATACTGGCTACTTTTCTCTCTGAAACAGTTACATTTATCGTCTGTAAAGTTATGTCGCGTGTTGGGGTATGCGGAAAAAACTGAAAACATTATATTAGAACACAGAAAAAGCTTCTATGAAGATGTAATCGAAAGTAGGAAGCAGAAATATACAAGCTTTAGTTATCGGTTATTCACTTATTTGCCGCCTTGGTGCATTGGACATGAGCAAGGACCTTAAGATTTTGCATGAGAGTACGTCTGTACGCCACGTTGCACGGGAGAATGTAAAAAATGTTCATATGTAGTAACAACATGAGAAATCCGCCATTTTTCGTCATTTTCCATCGAATCGATTTATGCCAGATCGTCATATTGGCCACTATTCTCTTTGAAGCGGTTACATATATCGTCTGTAAAGTTATGTCGCGTGTTTCGGTATGCGGAAAAAACTGAAAACATTATATTAGAACAGAGAAAAAGCTTCTAAGAAGATGTAATCGAAAGTAGGAAGCAGTACTATTCAATCTTTAGTTATCGGGTATTCGCATATTTGCCGGCTTTGGTGCATTAGACATGACCTAGGACCTTAAGATTTTGCATGAAAGAACGTCTTTACACCAGGTTGCACGGGAGGATGTAAAAAGTGTTCATATGTAGTAACAACATGAGAAATTTGCCCGTTTTCGACATTATCCATCGAATCGACTTGATGCGAGATCATCCCATTGGCCGCTTTTTTCTCTGAAAAGGTTACATTCATCGTCTGCAAAACTATGTCGTGTGTTGCGGTATGTGAAAAAAACTGAAAACTTTATATTAGAACACAGAAAAAGCTTCTAAGAAGATGTAATCGCCAGTAAGAAGCAGTACTATTAAGTTTTAGTTATCGGTGATTCACTTATTTACCGGCTTTGGTGCATTGGACATGAGCTAGGACCTTAAGATTTTGCATTAAAGTACGTCTGTAGGCCACGTTGTACGGGACAATGTGAAAAGTGTACATAATAGTAACAACATGAGGAATCCGCCCGCTTTCGTCGTTTGCTATCAAATCGAATGTATTGACATATCTCCACATTGGCCCATTTTCTCTCTGAAACAGTTACATTTATCGTCTGGAAATTTAAGTCGCGTGCTGCAATATGCGGAAAAAACTGAAAACATCATACTAGAACACAGAAAAAGCTTCTCAGAAGATGTAATCGCCAGTAAGAAGCAGTACTATTCAAGTTTTAGTTATCGGTGATTCACTTATTTGCCGCCTTTGGTCCATTGGACATGACCGACGACCTAAAGATTTTGCATGAAACGACGTCTGGAAACCAAATTGCACGGGAGAATGTGGAAACTGTTCATATGTAGTAAAAAGTAGAGAAAACCGCCCGCTTTCGTCATTTGCTACCGAATCTATTTTATTGCAACACCTTCACATTGGCTGCTTTTCTCTCTGAAACAGTTAGATTTATCGTCTGGAAATGTATGTCGCGTATTGCAATATGCGGCAGAAACTGAAAACATGATATTAGAACACAAATAAAGCTTCTAAGAAGATATAATCGAAAGTAGCAAACATAAATATACTCTTTGACTTATTTGCCGGCTTTGGTGCATTGGGCTTGAGCTAGGACCTTAAGATTTTGCATAATATTACGTCCGTACGCCACGTTGCACGCGAGAATCTGGAAAGTGTTCATATGTAGTAGAAACCTCAGAAATCCGCCCGCTTTCGTCATTTGCTATCGAATCGAATTAATTGCCAGATCGTCACGTTGGCCGCTTTTCTCTTTGAAAATGTTACATTCATCTTCTGCAAAGTTATGTCGATTGCCGCGGTATGCGGGGACACTAAAAGCACCATAGTAGAACACAGAGGATGCTTCTAAGAAAATGTAATCGGCCAGTAACAAGTAGTCTTATTTAAGTTTTAGTTATCGGTTATTCACATAGTTGCCGGCTTTGGTACATTGGACATGACCGAAGACCTAAAGATTTTGCATGAAACGACGTCTGGAAACCACGTTGCACGGGAGAATGTAAAAAGTGTTCATATGTAGTAACCACATGAAAAAACCGCCCGTTTTCTACTTTTGCCATCGAATCGAATTAATGCCAGAGCGTCATATTGGCTACTTTTCTCTCTGATAAGGTTTCATTTACTGTCTGCAAAAGTAAGTCGCGTGTTACGGTATGCAGAAAAAATGAAAACATCATATTAGAACACAGAAAAAGCTTCTAAGAAGATGTAATCGCCAATAAGAAGCAGTACTATTCAAGATTTAGTTATCGGTAATTCACTTATTTGCCGGATTTGGTTCATTAGACGTGACCGACGACCTAAAGATTTAGCGTGATACGACGTCTGCAAACCACATTGCACGGGGGAAGGTGGAAACTGTTCATATGTAGTAAAACCTTCAGAGATCCGCTCGCTTTCGTCACTTGCCATCGTATCGACTTGATGCCTGAACGTCACACTGGTCGCTTCTCTATCTGAAACGGTTACATTTATCGTCTGCAAAATAATGTTGCGTGTTGCGGTATCCGAAAAAAACTGCAAACATATTAGAACACAATAAAAGCTTGTAAGAAGATGTAATCGGCAGTAACAAGCAGTATTATTCAAGTTTTAGTTATCGGTTTTTCACTTATTTGCCGGCTTTGGTGCATTGGACATGAGCTTAGGACCTTAAGATTTTGCATGAAAGTACGTCTGTACGCCTCGTTGCACGGGACAATGTGAAAAGTTTTCCTATATAGTATCCACATAAGAAATCCGCCGTTTTCGTCATTTGCCATCGAATCGACTTAATGCCAGGTCGTCACATTGGCCGCTTTTCTCTTTGAAACTGTTACATTCATCGTGTGCAAAGTTATGTCGATTGCCGCGGTATGCGGAGACACTAAAAGCACCATAGTAGAAGACAGAGGATGCTTCTATGAAAACGTAATCGGCCAGTAACAAGCAGTGTTATTCAAGTTTTAGTTATCAGTTATTCACATATTTGCCGGATTTGGTACATTGGACATGACCGTGCGACCTAATGATTTTGCATGAAACGACGTCTGGAAACCACGTTGCACGGGAGAATGTGAAAAGTGTTCACATGTAGTAACCACATGAAAAATCCGCCCGTTTTCTACATTTCCCATCGAATCGAATTAATGCCAGAGCGTCACATTGCCCGCTTTTCTCACTGAAAAGGTTACATTTACCGTCTGCAAAATTATGTCGCGTGTGGCGGTATGCGGAAAAAACTGAAAACATCATATTAGAACACAGAGAAATCATCTAAGAAGATGTAATCGCCAATAAGAAGCAGTACTATTCAAGATTTAGTTATCGGTAATTCACTTATTTGCCCGCTTTGGTTCATTGGACATGACCGACGACCTAAAGATTTTGCATGAAACGACATCTGGAAACCACATTGCACGGGGGAATGTGGAAGCTGTTCATATGTAGTAAAAACTAGAGAAAACCGCAAGCTTTCGTCATTTGCCATTGAATCGACATGATGCCAGATCTTCACATTGGCCGCTTTTCTCTCTTAAACGGTTACATTCATCGTCTCCAAAGAAATGTCGCTTTCCGCGGTATGTGGAGATACTAAAAGCACCATTGTATAAATCAGAAGCAGATTCTAAGAAGAAATAATCGCCAGTAAGAAGCAGAACTTTTCCAGTTTTAGTTATCGGTTATTTACTTATTTGCCATCTTTGGTGCATTGGACGTGAGCTATAACCTTAAGATTTCGCATGAAAGTACGTTTGTACGCCACGTTGCACGGGAGGGTGTGAAAGGTGTACATAATAGTAACAACATGAGAAATCCGCCCGTTTTCGTCATTTGCGTTCGAATCGACTTAATGCCAGATCGTCACATTGGCCGCTTTTCTCTCTGAAACGGTTACTTTTATCGTATGCAAAGTTATGTCGCTTGCCGCGGTATGCGCAGACACTAAAAGCACTACAGTAGAACACAGAAGAAGCTTCTAAGAGGATGTAATTGGCCAGTAACAAGCAGTACTAGTCAAGTTCTAGTTATCGGTTATTCACTTATTTTCCGGCTTTGGTGCATTGGACATGAGCTAGAACCTTAATATTTTGCATGAAAGTACGTCTCTACGCCACGTTGCACGGGAGAATGTAAAAAGTGTTCACATGCAGTAACAACATGAGAAATTTGCCCGTTTTCGACATTATCCGTCGAATCGACTTTATGCGAGATCATCCCATTGGCCGCTTTTTTCTCTGAAAATGTTACATTCATCGTCTGCAAAATTATGTCGTGTGTTGCGGTATGTGAAAAAAACTGAAAACTTTATATTAGAACACAGAAAAAGCTTCTAAGAAGATTTAATCACTAATAAGAAGCAGTACTATTCAAGATTTAGTTATCGGTAATTCACTTAATTGCCGGCTTTGTTACCTTGGACATGACCGACGACCTAAAGATTTCGCATGAAATAACGTCTGGAAATCACATTGCGACGGGGAATGTGAAAACTGTTCATATGTAGTAAAAACTTAAGAGATCCGCTCGCATTCGTCATTTACCATCGAGTCGACTTGATGCCAGATCGTCACAATGGCCGCTTTTCTCTCTGAAACGGTTACATTCATCGTCTGAAAAGATATGTCGCTTTCCATTGTATATGGAGACACTAAAAGCACCATAGTATAATACAGAAGCAGATTCAAGGAAGACGTAATCACCAGTAAGAACCAGTACTATTCAAGTTTTAGTTATCGGTTATTCACTTATTTGCCAGCTTTGGTGCATTGGACGTGAGCCAGAACCTTAAAATTTTGCATGAAAGTACGTCTGTACGCCACGTTGCACAGGAGAATGTGAAAAGTGTCCATATGTAGTAACAACATGAGAAATCCGACCGTTTTCGACATTTGCCATCGAATCGACTTATTGCCAGATCGTCAAATTGGCCACTTTTCTCTCTGAAACCTTTACATTTATCGTCTGTAAACTTATGTCGCGTGTTGCGGTATGCGGAGAAAACTGAAAACATTATATTAGAACACAGAAAAAGCTTCTAAGAAGATGTAATCGCCAGTAAGAAGCAGTACTATTCAAGTTTTAGTTATCGGTGATTCACTTATTTACCGGCTTTGGTGCATTGGACATGAGCTAGGACCTTAGGATTTTGCACGAAAGTACGTCTGTAGGCCACGTTGTACGGGAGGATGTAAAAAGTGTACATAATAGTAACAACATGAGGAATCCGCCCGCTTTCCTCGTTTGCTATCAAATCGAATGTATTGACATATCTCCACATTGGCCGATTTTCTCTCTGAAACAGTTACATTTCTCGTCTGGAAATATATGTCGCGTTCTGCATTATGCGGAAAAAAATGAAAACATCATACCAGAATACAGAAAAAGCTTCTAAGAAGATGTAATCGCCAGTAAGAAGCAGTACTATTCAAGTTTTAGTTATCGGTGGTTCACTTATTTACCGGCTTTGGTGCATAGGACATGAGCTAGGACCTTAAGACTTTGCATGACAGTACGTCTGAAGGCCACGTTGTACGGGACAATGTGAAAGGTGTACATAATAGTAACAACATGAGAAATCCGCCCCTTTTCGTCATTTGCATTCGAATCGACTTAACGCCAGATCGTCACATTGGCCGCTTTTCTCTCTGAAACGGTTACATTCATCATCTGCAAAGATATGTCGCTTGCCGCGGTATGTGGAGAGACTAAAAGCAACATAGGGTAACACACAAGCACATTCTAAGAAGATGTAATCGCTAATAAGAAGCAGTACTATTCAAGTTTTAGTTATCGGTTATTCACTTATTTGTCGCCTTCGGTACATTGCACGGAGGAATGTGGAAGCTGTTCATATGTAGTAAAAACTGGAGAAAACCGCCCGCTTTCGTCATTTGCTACCGAATCTATTTTATTGCAACACCTTCACATTGGCTGCTTTTCTCTCTGAAACAGTTAGATTTATCGTCTGGAAATGTATGTCGCGTATTGCAATATGCGGCAGAAACTGAAAACATGATATTAGAACACAAATAAAGCTTCTAAGAAGATATAATCGAAAGTAGCAAACATAAATATACTCTTTGACTTATTTGCCGGCTTTGGTGCATTGGGCTTGAGCTAGGACCTTAAGATTTTGCATAATATTACGTCCGTACGCCACGTTGCACGCGAGAATCTGGAAAGTGTTCATATGTAGTAGAAACCTCAGAAATCCGCCCGCTTTCGTCATTTGCTATCGAATCGAATTAATTGCCAGATCGCCACATTGGCCGCTTTTCTCTTTGAAAATGTTACATTCATCGTCTGCAAAGTTATGTCGATTGCCGCGGTATGCGGGGCCACTAAAAGCACCATAGTAGAACACAGAGGATGCTTCTAAGAAAATGTAATCGGCCAGTAACAAGCAGTCTTATTTAAGTTTTAGTTATCGGTTATTCACATAGTTGCCGGCTTTGGTACATTGGACATGACCGACGACCTAAAGATTTTGCATGAAACGACGTCTGGAAACCACGTTGCACGGGAGAATGTAAAAAGTGTTCATATGTAGTAACCACATGAAAAATCCGCCCGTTTTCTACATTTGCCATCGAATCGAATTAATGCCAGAGCGTCATATTGGCTACTTTTCTCTCTGAAAAGGTTTCACTTACTGTCTGCAAAAGTAAGTCGCGTGTTACGGTATGCAGAAAAAAATGAAAACATCATATTAGAACACAGAAAAAGCTTCTAAGAAGATGTAATCGCCAATAAGAAGCAGTACTATTCAAGATTTAGCTATCGGTAATTCACTTATTTGCCGGATTTGGTTCATTAGACGTGACCGACGACCTAAAGATTTAGCGTGATACGACGTCTGCAAACCACATTGCACGGGGGAAGGTGGAAACTGTTCATATGTAGTAAAACCTTCAGAGATCCGCTCGCTTTCGTCATTTGCCATCGTATCGACTTGATGCCAGAACGTCACATTGGTCGCTTCTCTATCTGAAACGGTTACATTTATCGTCTGCAAAATAATGTTGCGTGTTGCGGTATCCGAAAAAAACTGCAAACATATTAGAACACAATAAAAGCTTGTAAGAAGATGTAATCGGCAGTAACAATCTGTATTATTCAAGTTTTTGTTATTGGTTATTCACTCATTTGCCGGCTTTGGCGCATTGGACATGAGCTGGTACCTTAAGATTTTGCACGAAAGTACGTCTGTACACCACGTTGCACGGAAGAATGAGAAAGGTTTCATATGTAGTTACCACATGCGATATCCGCCCGTTTTCGACACTTGCTATCGAATCGACTTAATGCCAGATCGTCATATTGCTCGCTTTTCTCTCTGAAAACGTTATATTTATCGTCTGCAAAATTATGTCGCGTGTTGCGGTATGCGGAAAAAACTGAAAACATCATATTAGAACACAGAAATAGCTTCTAAGAAGATGTAATAGCCAGTAAGAAGCAGTACTATTCAAGTTTTAGTTATCGGTTATTCCCTTATTTGCCGGCTTTGGTGCATTGGACAAGAGCTAGGACCTTACGATTTTGCATGAAAGTACGTCTGTACGCCAGAATTCAGCATTTTCAGTTGTCAAAAGGCTTCTAAAACCGAACTGTTCATTTGACAGCAAATTGTGTGATATAAAATGATCAATTAACCTTACATGCACAGCCTTTTCGGTAACTTTTGGAAACACTGATGGCATAGAAGTAGGTCTAAAATTATCTACATTATCCCTTTCTCCCTTTTCATAAAGCGGCTTTACTGCTGAGTACTTTAATCGCTCAGGAAACTGACCAATTCTAAAGGAAAAATTGCAAATATGGCTAAATACAGGGCTAACATGTGTAGCACAGTGCTTTAATATTCTGCTAGGCACTCCATCATATGCATGAGAGTCCTTAGTCTTCAGTGATATAGTTATTGACTCAATCTCTCTCTTGCTTGTATCACAGAGGAGTATCTCAGACGTCAATCTCAGAAAGGTATTTGCTAAGAAATTTGTATGATTTCCTGTTGAAACTAAATTTTTATTTAGCTTGATTGTGACTACTTCTAACGTTTTGATATAATTCGCGCTATGTTCTACATGAAATCATTATCCCACTAGTCAGCCAACTGTGCTGTCTATTACTGCTAGTACCCCATTCAGAATGTTCTAATGGAAAACAACTCTGAAAGAGCATGAGAAATGTGCCATGGAAAGCATTGTATTTATCATCTGTATTATTGGCACTATAAACATCTTGCCACTCTTGTTCCTTGACAAGTTTTAAAAAACACTCTATTGCTGTTGGATTGACTTTCCTACGTTCTTTGTAACTAAATATGACATTGGGTTGAGTACAAAAACCTTTTAGTGTTAAAATTTGTGCATTATGGTCTGAAAGGCCATTCACTCTTTTAATAACAGGATGCCCATCTAGTATTGAAGAACGAATAAAAATATTGTCTATGACTGTGATATTATTCGCCTGCACCCTAGTTTGAAAAAAAAAAACACAGTTGGCATCAGATCATATGAATTTAGGAGATCTACCAACATCATTTTTCTTGGGACCGAGCGAGGTGGCGCAGTGGTTAAGGCACTGGACTCACATTCGGGAAGACGACGGTTCAGTCCCGCGTTCAGCCACCTTGATTCAGGTTTTCCGTGATTTCCCTAAATCACTCCCGGCAAATTCTGGGTTAGTTCCTCTCAAAGGGCATGGCCGACTTCCTTCCCCATCCTTCCATAATCCGATGAGACCAATGACATCGCTGTCTGGTCTCCTTCCCCAAACAACCCAACCCCCCTTTTTCTTGCACAATCATATACAAAATTAATATTGAAGTCCCCACATATAACTACTTTCTGGTACTTCCTACAAAGTGAGTCAAGAACCCTCTCTAGCTTAAGCAAAAGTGCTCTGAAGTTGGAGTTAGAGGCCCTATAACACCAGCAATTAGAAGCTGAGTTTCACTAAATTCAACAAATGCTGCACAACATTCAAATATCTGTTCAGTGCAGTGTTGTGATAAGTCTATGGACTCGAATAACATACTGTTTTTTATGTACGGAGACACCTCCCCATCCCGCAAGGAACTCCTTGAGAAACAGCCAGCTAATATGTAGCCTGGTAAAGGAAGCCTATAAATTATCAATTTATTGAAGTGGTGCTCTGATATACAAATAATTTCAGCGTAAACATCTGTTAGCAGTTCACTAACTCTATCTCTAATAACTCTTATATTCTGATGAAATATGCCAATTCCTTCTCTACTTGGAAACATTACATCCTCTGGAGGAGAGCCCTTAGAGGCACGCCGGCCGCGGTAGTCTTGCGGTTCTAGGCGCTCAGTTCGGAACCGCGCGACTGCTATGGTCGCAGGTTCGAATCCTGCCTCGGGCATGGATGTGTGTGATGTCCTTAGGTTAGTTAGGTTTAATTAGTTCTACGTTCTAGGCGACTGATGACCCCAGATGTTAATTTGCATAGTGCTCAGAGCCATTAGAACCATTTTTGAACCTTAGAGGCACTTCCTTTAAGCAGGTATACCAATCAGCTGACTTCAGTATTAAAAAGGTGCAGCTCTAACACCAAATACTACAGGAATTTTTCCATGAGTGACACCACTACCGCCACCACCACCCACTACACTGTCACCTATAAGCTTAGGTAGCCTCTCCTTCGCATACCTATTGAGGTGCAGGCCATGCCTAGTGAAACCCCATCTACTGATAGACCCAACTGGCACCACTGGGATGTGATCCATGCCTTCTCCCATTAGTGCACTCCCAGTCCCACAATTACGCGCCTAACAGCCGCATTAAGGTGTGGCCGATCATGATGCTGAAACAGTTGCACGAAAAACACATTAGTGCCACCAGTTTGAGTAGCTATCTTAACCAAGTCACCACTGACATCATACCCCCTGTCCCTATTGCGACTGCTCCCAGCACCACCCACTATCACTACCTGATCCTCCTTTGTAAAATTCTTACGTAACTCCCCTATGCTTTCAGCCACCTGAGCCAACCCTGCACTAGGCTTCACAATGCTTGTGACCTGGTACTCACTCCACAAAACTTCCTGCAAATGCTGGCCCAAACCTCTACCCGGTAACTACCTAGCAGCAGAATCTAGGCCTCCTAATTGCTGAGGACGGCTGCAAGTTTCCTCCATATACAGCTACACGAGGATCCTCTCCGCTCAACTTTGACAGTTTGTCGTATGTATTGCATGTATGCAAAGTAAAACTGTCTGACTACCTCCTTTTCCTATCTATCTTCTTGTAAACTGCCAGTTCCCATTCCCCAGCACCCTTCACCTTCCTCAACTTATCTAGTTCCTCCTTTGCGCATTGTAATTGTACCTGAAGGGCACAGATCTTACGCTCCTGCTCCTCTATTAACTTGTTTCTACTACAGATTCTACATTCCCAGGACAGGATCACCCTCAAATGACCACTGGCTTCCCCACTGCATTCCCCCCAATGAAAATACTTTGAACAAATCCCACAGCGTAATTCACTATTCACAAACCTACGACATAGCCATCACTTCTCACTCATGATAAAATTTTACAGTTACTAAAAAAAACTATACGTCTACGTTACCAAAGTTCAGTTACAAAAGCAGCACTATTTAAGAACTAACAACTATGGTCTCGAAATTCTCTGCCTACTAAGAAAGCAGCTACTTGTATTAATACTACTACAACACAGCCGATACCAATACCAGCAAAACTTCACAAAATTGTTGGCTACAACCAAAAAATTAAAACTAAACGAAGTTGAAAACTAAAGCACGAAATTTATTGAACGACTTCAACACACTGAAAACTCTATAAAACACAGCGAGCGAACGATTACAAGAGTTTATTAAGTCATTATTTCGCCAAAAATGGCAAGCAACACCACTGCAATCTATTCACTTTAATAACTGTATTACAGAGCACAAACAAGTTCGTCAGTACTTAGCTTATAACCGCTACAGATGCAGTGCACGCCGCAAAACGTAAACACACTGATGAGGCGCGAGGCTTAGACGAACCATGAAAGCACACTCGCAAATAATAGACCACTCGAGTCAATACCACAGGAAGAAAGACTGAGATAAATGAATATCCACTAATAAGTCGCTTTTACAGCAAAAATAATAACACAAAGAAACTTTAAAGTACGTAAATGAAGTCTAAAATTTATAAAACATTAACAAGCTATTTCAGCAGCAGTGCAGCTCACGTGACGTCACACCCATGATGATCTGCCCCCCCCCCCCTCCCCTGGGAAGGTGCCTATCTACCCCACCTACGAAATATGCCTATCTATCCCTCTCAGAAGATATCTACCGAGCTACCCCTCCATGGAAGATCTCTGTCAACCTGCACCTACCCCCCCCCCCCCTCAGATGATGTCTGTGTACCTACCCACACCCTTGGAACATGTCTGTCTACCTAAACCCCCCCCCCCCCTCAGAATATGTGTGACTACCAACCCCTCCCCTCGGAATATGAATGTCTACCTACCCCACCCCTCGGGAGATGTCTGTGTACCTACCCCTCTCAGAAGATATCTACCTACACCTCCCACATTGGAAGATTTCATTCTACCTCTCCCCCATCGAAAGCTGTCTGTCTCTCATCGCCCCACCACCTAATATGTAATTCTACCTACTTGCCTCCTTAGAAAATGTCAGTCTACGTAACTCCCCACAGGAGATGTCTGTCTACCTGCCCCCTCGGCAGATGTCTGCCTACCTCACCCCCTAAGGAAGATGTTTGTCCACCTACCTCACCCTGTGAAGATGTCTATCTACACCCCCAGAAAAACTCTCTCCCCATCTCGTAAGATGTCTATCACCCTGAAAGATGTCTCTCAACCCCCCGCCCCCCTCGCTAAGCAGATGTCTATCTACCTGCCTACCCTCTCGGAATTTGTCTGTCTACCAATCCCATCCCAACCCCTACTCAGCCCCTCACTCGGAAGTTGTTTACCCCTGTCTCGGAAGATGTCTAGAGACCCCCGAACTTCGGAAGGTGTCTTCCAGCCCATCAGGCGATGTCTGTCTACCTACCCCCCCCCCCCCTCAGAAGATGTCTGTCAGCATACCAACCACCCTGGAATTAGTCTGTCTACCTACCAACTGCCTCGGAATATATCTACTCCCCACCTCGGAAAATGTCTTCCAAACACAGTCTCAGAAAAGCCCAGTCTACCAACTGCCAAATCTCAACCCCCGGAAGATTTCTATCCAACCCCCCCACTCGGAATATGTCTATCTACCTCCACTCTCGGTAGCTGTCTACACCCCCCTCTCAGAGAATCTCTAACCCCACTCTCATAGGATGGCTGTCTACCTACCCTCACCACCCCTTGGAGGAAGTCTACTCCACCTGGAATATGTCTGTTTACCCACGTTGGATGATGCCTGTCTATCTACTCAGCCCCCCTGGGAAGATGTCTGTTAAACTACCATCCCTTGGAATTTGTTTATCTATCATTACCTGCACAAAATATGTCCATCAACCTACAATCTCCCTCTGAAGATGTCTACCTACAGCTCCTGCTTGGAAGATGTCTGTCTACCTACAACCCCCTTAGAAGACGTCTGTCTACCTATCTCCACATCAAAAAATGTCTGTCTCTCATCTCCCCACCCTTGGAATATGTCTGTCTACCTACACTCCCCATCGGAAATGTCTGTCTACCTAAGCTCCCTCAAACCATGTCCGATTAGCTATCCACCCCGGAAGATGTCTCTCTACCTACCCAACCATCAGAAGATGTCTGTCTACCTACCCCTCCCCCTCGGAAAATGTCTGTCTCTTATCCCCCTACCCTATGTCTGTCTACTTACCTGCCCTCCCTTGGAAAGATCTCTGTATACCTAAACCCAGCCCTCAGAAGATGTATGACTACCTATCCCTCCCATTGGAAGATGTATGGTTTTCAACCATCTCTTCAGAATATTTCTGCCTACCTACCCTCTATCACAAAGGATGTCTGTCAGCCTACAATTCCTTACAGGTGTCTGTCTACATACCTACCCACACTCGGAAGAAGTTTGTCTACCTGCCACTCCTTAGGAAATGTCGGTCTACAAACCCCCTTAGATGATGTCTGTCTACCTATACACCTCTGATGACGACTGTCTACCTAACCCCCCCTGTAGTTGCCTGTCTACCAACCCCTTGGAAGATGTACGTCCTCCTACAACTCTTCAGAATATGTCTACCTACCTACCCCCCTGTCGTAAGAAATCTGTCTACATATCTCCCCCCCCCCCCACATGATCAGTCTACCTACCCCCTTCCCCTGTCATAAGATGAATGTCTACCTAAACCCCTCAGAAGATGTATGCCTATCTACCCCCCTTCAAATGATTCGATTTTATCCCTCCTGTGGGAGATATCTGTCTCCCTACCCCTACCTCTATCTTTCTGCCTACCCCCCTCTCGGAAGTTGTTAAACTACCACTCCTCTGGGAAGATATCTACTCCCACATCAGAGAATGTCCACACCCCTCTTGGAGGATGTCTGTATACCAAAACGCATACTTTGGAAGATGTCTCCCCCCTTTGAAAGATGTCTGTCTACCATGAACACCTCTCGGAAGATGTCTGTGTACTGAACTCACCCTCAGAATATATTTCCTCCTTACCTACCCCCCTTGGAATATGTCTGTCTACCTACCCATTTCCCATAAGAAGATGACTGTCTACCTTATTCCCCTCAGAAGGTGTATGTCTACATGCCACCCCTCGGAACGTGTCTGCCTACCTAAAACCCTCGGAAGAGGTCCATCTACATCCCATCTTGGAAGATATTTATTTACACCCCTCTTGGAAGATATCTACCCCTGTCTTGGAGGATGACTACCTCCCTCTCAGATGATGTCTACCCTCTCTCTGAAGATGTCTGTCTACATACCCTCCTCTCGAAAGATATTTCTCCTCCCTCAGATGATGTAAGTCTATCAACCCTCAAATGGAAAATGTCTGTCCTCCTAATCCCCTTTGGAAGATGTCTGTATACCTACCCACCTGTCTGTCTACGTACCCCCACTCCCATGATGTCTGTCTACCTCCCCCTTAGGTATATGTCTGTATACCTACTCCCGTTCAGAAGATGTCTGTATACCAAACACCCCTCCAAAGATGACTATCTACCTACCCTGCCTCAGAAGGTGACAGTCTACCTAACCCCTCGTCGGAAGATGTCTGTCTACAAAACTTCACTGGGGAGATGTCTGCCTACCTAACCCTGTCCATGATAATTGTCTGTTTACCAACACCTCTGCTTCAGAAGATGTCTGCCTACCTACAAATCCCACAACAGAAGAGGTCTGTCTACCTACTTACACCCCTTGGAAGATGTCTCTATGTTCCTCCAGTCATAAAGTTTGTCTACCAACCCATACTTCTGAATATGTCTGTCTACCTACCCCAGAAGATGATTGTCTAATTACCCCCTCATCTGAAGATGTCTGTCTACCTAGACCCCACTTGGAAAATGTATGTCTATGTACACCCCTCGGAAAATGTCTGTCTCCCTACACCCCCTCAGAAGATGTGTGTCTACCTACGTGAACTTTCGTATGTTGTCTATTTATGACGCCCCATTGGAATATGTCTGTCTATGTACCCACCAACCATCGGAAGATGTATGTCCACCTACACACCCCCCTCGGAAGATGTCTGTCTACCTACACTCATCAGAAGATGTTGTCTACTTACCACCATCAGAAAATGTCTCTCTACCTATCCCCTCTTGGCAAATGTCATTCTACACCACCCCTCTGAAGAGGTCAGTTTACCTACAAACCCCCAGAAGAAGTCTGTCTAACTACCCCCTCTCGAAAAATGTCTATAGTCACCCTACCTCGGACAATGTCTCTCTGCCTATGCCCCATCATGGAAAATGTCAGTCTACCCACCCACCCATCAGAAGAAGGCTGTCTACTACCATCCCCTCACAGAATATGTCTGCCTACCAACCCCCTATTGGAAGATGTCTGGCTACCTACCCCACCCCACCTCTGAAGATGTCTGTCTACCAACCCTCCACTTGGAAGATGTCTGTCCTCCTACAACCCCTCAGAAGATGTCAGTCTACGTAACCCCTCTCAGATGTTATCTGCCTAAATACCCCACCTCGGATGGTTTCTGTCTACCTACACCCACAACCCGTCATAATATGAATGTTTACCTAAACCCCTCAGAATCTGTATATTTATGTACCACACCTTGAATGATTTGTCTCTATCTTATCCCTATCTCGGAAGATGTCTGTCTCCCAACCCACCACCTCTGAGGATGTCTGTATACCTACCCCCCTTCTCGAAAGTTGTCAGTCTACATTCACCACACATTAGAACATGTCTATCTATGTACCTCCTCTCGGAAGATATCTATCTATTGCTGCCATGGAAGAAAAGTATCTCCCCCCTCTCAGAAGATGTCAATCTACCACTCCTCTCAGAAGATATACACTCCCCATTTGAGAATGTCTACATCCTCTATCATAGGATGTCTGTCTACCAAACTGCATCCTTTAGACGGTGCTTCCCACCCCTTGGAAGATGTCTGTCTTCCAACACCCCCCCCCCCCCACCTTGGAAGATGTCTTTCTACTGCACCCAGGCTCAGAAGATGTCTCCATACCTAACACTCCTCGGAAGATGTCTTTCTACCTACCCACCCCCATCAGAAGATGACTGTCGACTTTATCACTCTCACAGAATGTCTATGCCCCTCTCGGAGGATACTGTCTACCAAACTGCATCCTTCAGAAGATGTTTCCCACCCCTTGAAAGATATCTGACTTCCAACACACCCCCCCCCCCCCCTTGGAAGATGCCTGTCTACCGAATCCAGCCTCAGAAGACGTCTCCATACCTACCACCACTCGGAAGATGTCTGTCTACCCACCCACCCCCGATCAGAAGATGACTGTCGACGTTATCCCCCCTCAGAATATGTCTGTCTACATACGCTCCCTCAGAATATGTCTGCCTAGCTAAGACCAGTGGAAGATGTACAACTGCCTCCCATCTCGGAAGACATCTACTCCCCCTCTCGGAGGATGACTATCTCCCTCTCGGAGGATGACTACCTCCTCTCTGAAGATGTCTGTCTATGTACCCTCCCCTCAAAAGATGTCCCTCCCCCCTCAGATGATTTATGTCTACCAACCCCCACATGGAAAACGTCTGTCCTTCTAACCCCCTTGGATGATGTCTGTGTACCTACCCAACTGGAAGATGGCTGTCTACCTACCACCACTCGGGACATGTCTGTCTACCTTCCCCTAGGTATATGTCTGTATACCTACACCCCTTCGGAAAATGTCTGTCTACCTACCCCATCACCTCAGAAGATGTAATTCTACTTACCACACATCGGAAAGTGTCAGTCTACCTATGCCCCACCCTCAGAAACTATCTGTCTACGTTGCCCCTTTGGAAGATGTCAGTTTACCAACCCCACTCAAAAGATGTCTGCTTACTTACTCTCCCATCCAAAGATGTCTGTCTGCCTACCCCCTCTCGGAAGATTTTGTCTACCCCCTCTCTGAGATGTCTCTCTACACCCCCTTGGAAGATGCCTATCTAAACCCCTGGGAAGATATCCCTCCCTATAAAAATGCCTACCTAAACCCTTCCACATCGGAAGATGCCAATCTAGCCCCCTTCAGCTGATGCCTACCCACACCCACCTCATAAGATTATCTATCCATTCCTTCCCCGGAAGAGGTGTATCTACCCCCTCAGGGGATGTGTATCTGCCCCCATCCTTGGAAAATGTCTATCTACCCCCCTCAGAAGCTGTCTCTCTACCCCCCTTGGAAGATATCTACCACCCCTTCAGAAGATTATCTACCCAGCCCAGGCAGAAAATATCTGTATCTCTCCACTCAGAAGGTGACTATCAACCAACACCTCGGAAGATGTCTATCTACCCCACCCTCAGATGACATCTACACCCACTGGAAGATACCTATCCCCACCTCAGAAGATGTCTATCCCCCAGGCGGATGTCTATAACTCACCTCATGAAAGATGCCTGTCTACCAACCCCCTCCTCTCAGAATATGTCTGTCTACCTACCCCACCCCTGTTAAGATTTCCATCTAGCCCCTCCATTCAGAGAACATTTATCCTAGACTCAGATGATTTCTACAGCCTCCCTTTATTTGGAATGTGTCTACCGCCCATTCTGAATGTGTTTGTCTACCTCCAAATTCTATTAAGATGTCTGTAAGTCTGTCTACCTACAAACTCGGGACAAGTCTATCTATCCCCGCTATGGAAGAAATCTATCTAACCCCCTCTCGGAATATGTCTATCTACCCTCCTCGCCAAAGATATCTACACCCCATCTTCAAGGAGCTCTATCCCCCCCTTCATGAAAGATGCCTGTTTTTCTACCCGAACTCATCAGAAGATGTAAGTGTACATACCATCACTCCCCACAGAAGATGTCTGTCTACTTACTGACATTTCTTGGAAGATGTCTGTCTACCAACCTCCCCCCCCCCAACCTTTGAAGATATCTGACTACTCACCTCCCCCCATGGAAGAATACTATCTCCCCCCCTCCCAGAACAGGTCAATCTACTCTCACTCTCGAAAATATCTCTCCCCCCCCCCCCCCCCCGGAAAATGTCTACCTCCCTCTCAAAGGATATCTGTTTACCTATCTGGCCCCAATCGAAAAATGTCTCCCTCCTGGGAAAATGTCAGTCTACCAAGCCTCCTCCTGGAAGACGTCTGACTAATAAACAACCCCTCAGAAGATGTCTGTCTAACTACCCCTCCTTGGAATTGCTTGTCTACCATTATCACCACAGAAGATGTCTCCCCCCCCTTGGAAGATGTCTGTCTACCTACCACCCTTCAGAAGATGTCTGACCATGTACCCTGCTTCGGAATATGTCTGTCTACCTACCCCTCGCGGAAGATGCGTGTCTTCCTACCTCCCCACAGAAGATGTAGGTAAACAGATATCTTTCAAGAGGGAGTAGGTAGACAGACATCTTGCAAGGAAGTGGTATGTAGACAGAAATTACCAAGGGGTGGGGAATAATTAGACAGACTTCTTCCGAGGGGGGGTAGGTATACATACATTTTCTGAGTGTTCGTAGGTAGACAATCTTCTGAGGGGGTCGGCAGAAAGGCACCTTTCGAGGGGGTTGGTAGACAGACATCTCCCATTGGTGGGTTGGTAGACAGCCATCTTCTGAGGGGCGTACTTAGACAGACTTCATCTAGAGGGGTAAGTAGACCAACATCTTCCAAGGGGGGTAGGTAGACAGACATCCTCGGAGGATGGGGGCAGGGGGTAGGTAGATAGACATCATCTGTGGAGGTGTGGATAAACAGACATCTTGTGAGGGGTAGGTAGACAGACATTTACCGAGTTGTGTTGTAGGTAGTCAGATATCTCCCAAAGGGGGGGGGGGGAGGGGGGTTAGGTAGACAGAGACTTTCCTGGTGGGTGGTTTGAGAATCTCCTGATGGGGGTTGGTAAACAGACTTCTTCTTAAGGGGGTAGGTACACAGACATCTACTGTTGGTGCGGGACAAATAGACATAATTTTTCTGAGGCTGGGGATGATAGACATCTTCCGAAGGAGAGCACGTAGACAGACATTTTCCAAGTTGGGCAGACTGACAGACATCTTCCAGGGAGTAGAAAGACATAGATGTTCCAAGGGTGGTAGGTAGACAGACATCTTCTGTGAAGGTGTAGGTTGGCAGACATCATCTTAGTTTGGCTATGTAGACACACATCTTCCAAGGGGAGGGGGTATATAGGAAGATACCTTCTGAGGGGGATGATAGACATCTTATGGGAGTAGGTAAACAGACATGGTTGATATACATATATATTCGGAGGGGGTAGTTAGACAGACATCTTCTGAGTGGTGGAAAATAGACCACTTCCAAGGGGGAGGTAGGCATCTTCCTAAGTGAGCGGGCAGGTTGCCTGACATCTTCCGTGGGGTAGGTAGCCAATCATCTTCCAAAGATGGGTTGTGTAGGCAGATATATTCAATGGGGGGGTAGGTAGACAGACATCTTCTGAGATGGTGGTAGATAGACATTTCTGAGTTGGGGTAGAAAGGCATTGTCCAAGGTGGGTAGATAGGAATCTTCCGTGCGTGGATGGGGTAGGTAGACAGACATTTTCTGAAAGGGGTGTAAGTAGACTGGCATCTTCCATACGGGGGTAGGTAGACAATCATCTTCTGAGGGGGGTGTGTACACAGACCTCTTCCGGGGGGTGGGTAGACATACATCATCTGAGGGGGGGTTGATAGACATCTTCTGCCAATATTAGAAAGGCATCTTTGTGGGTGGAGCGGGCAGTTAGACAGACATCTTCCAAAGGGAGGCAGGTAGAGGGACATCTAGCACACGGGAGTAGGTAGAAAATCATCTTCTGAGGGGGGGATGGGTACACCGACGTTTTTGAGGGGGCGAGGTAGACAGTCATCTTTGGAAGTTGGGTATGTAGACAGACACCTTAGATAGGGGGTATAGGTAGACAGACTTCTAGTTAGGGGTTAGATAGAAATTCCTCCGAGGGGGGGGGGGGTAGATAGACAGACTTCTCCTTAGGGGGGATGGTTGGTAGTAAGACATCTTCTGAGGGAATTTAGGTAGACATATTCTGAGGCCTGATAGGTAATCTTCCTATATCAGAAGGGCAGGTAGACATCTTCTGATTGTGGTTGGGAAAACTGCCATCTGTGGGGGTATGTTGACAGACATCTTCTGATGGGGTGGTAGATGGACATCTTATGAGGGAGGTTAATAGACTTCATCTGAGGGGGGCGGGGTTAGACTGACATCTTCTGAGGGTGGGATTGGTAGACAGACATCCTCTGATGGGTGTGTTGGTAACAGACTTCTTCTAAGAGAGGCAGTAGATAGACAGAAATCTTCTGGGGGGTGGTTATGTAGACAGACATCTTCTGAGGATGGTAGGTAGACATACGTCTTCCGTGGATGGAGGGGGGGGGTGTACGTAGATAGACATCATCTGAGGAGGTGTAGGTAGACAGAAATTTTCTGAGAGGGTAGGTAGACAGACATATTCTGAGGGGTTTCGTAGGTAAACAGATATCTATCAAGAGGGAGTAGGTAGACAGACATCTTGCAAGGAAGTGGTATGTAGACAGAAATTACCAAGGGGTGGGGAATAATTAGACAGACTTCTTCCGAGGGGGGGTAGGTATACATACATTTTCTGAGTGTTCGTAGGTAGACAATCTTCTGAGGGGGTCGGCAGAAAGGCACCTTTCGAGGGGGTTGGTAGACAGACATCTCCCATTGGTGGGTTGGTAGACAGCCATCTTCTGAGGGGCGTACTTAGACAGACATCATCTAGAGGGGTAAGTAGACCAACATCTTCCAAGGGGGGTAGGTAGACAGACATCTTCTGAGGGGGTAGGTAGACAGACATCCTCGGAGGATGGGGGCAGGGGGTAGGTAGATAGACATCATCTGTGGAGGTGTGGATAAACAGACATCTTGTGAGGGGTAGGTAGACAGACATTTACCGAGTTGTGTTGTAGGTAGACAGATATCTCCAAAAGGGGGGGGGGGGTAGGTAGACAGAGACTTTCCTGGTGGGTGGTTTGAGAATCTCCTGATGGGGGTTGGTAAACAGACTTCTTCTTAAGGGGGTAGGTACACAGACATCTACTGTTGGTGCGGGACAAATAGACATAATTCTTGTGAGGCTGGGGATGACAGACATCTTCCGAAGGAGGGCACGTAGACAGACATTTTCCAAGTTGGGCAGACTGACAGACATCTTCCGGGAAGTAGAAAGACATAGATGTTCCAAGGGTGGTAGGTAGACAGACATCTTCTGTGAAGGTGTAGGTTGGCAGACATCATCTTAGTTTGGCTATGTAGACACACATCTTCCAAGGGGAGGGAGTATATAGGAAGATACCTTCTGAGGGGGATGATAGACATCTTATGGGAGTAGGTAAACAGACATGGTTGATAGGCATATATATTCGGAGGGGGTAGTTAGACAGACATCTTCTGAGTGGTGGAAAATAGACCACTTCCTAGGGGGAGGTAGGCATCTTCCTAAGTGAGTGGGCAGGTTGCCTGACATCTTCCGTGGGGTAGGTAGCCAATCATCTTCCAAAGATGGGTTGTGTAGGCAGATATATTCAATGGGGGGTAGGTAGACAGACATCTTCTGAGATGGTGGTAGATAGACATTTCTGAGTTGGGGTAGAAAGGCATTGTCCAAGGTGGGTAGATAGGAATCTTCCGTGCGTGGATGGGGTAGGTAGACAGACATTTTCTGAAAGGGGTGTAAGTAGACTGGCATCTTCCGTACGGGGGTAGGTAGACAATCATCTTCTGAGGGGGGTGGGTACACAGACCTCTTCCGGGGGGTGGGTAGACAGACATCATCTGAGGGGGGGTTGATAGACATCTTCTGCCAGTATTAGAAAGGCATCTTTGTGGGTGGAGCGGGCAGTTAGACAGACATCTTCCAAAGGGAGGCAGGTAGAGGGACATCTAGCACACGGGAGTAGGTAGACAATCATCTTCTGAGGGGGGGATGGGTACACCGACGTTTTTGAGGGGGCGTGGTAGACAGTCATCTTTGGAGGTAGGGTATGTAGACAGACACCTTAGATAGGGGGTATAGGTAGACAGACTTCTAGTTAGGGGATAGATAGAAATTCCTCTGAGGGGGGGGGGGGGGTAGATAGACAGACTTCTCCTTAGGGGGGATGGTTGGTAGTAAGACATCTTCTGAGGGGATTTAGGTAGACATATTCTGATGCCTGATAGGTAATCTTCCTATAGCAGAAGGGCAGGTAGACATCTTCTGATTGTGGTTGGGAAAACTGCCATCTGTGGGGGTATGTTGACAGACATCTTCTGATGGGGTGGTAGATGGACATCTTATGAGGGAGGTTAATAGACTTCATCTGAGGGGGGCGGGGTTAGACTGACATCTTCTGAGGGTGGGATTGGTAGACAGACATCCTCTGATGGGTGTGTTGGTAACAGACTTCTTCTAAGGGAGGCAGTAGATAGACAGAAATCTTCTGGGGGTGGTTATGTAGACAGACATCTTCTGAGGATGGTAGGTAGACATACGTCTTCTGTGGATGGGGGGGGGGGGGGGTGTACGTAGATAGACATCATCTGAGGAGGTGTAGGTAGACAGAAATCTTCTGAGGGGGTAGGTAGACAGACATTTTCTGAGGGGTTTTGTAGGTAGAGAGGTATCTTCCAAGAGGGGGTAGGTAGACAGAGACCTTCCTAGGGGTTAGTTGGACAGACTTCTCCTGATGTAAAGTTGGTAAACATACTTCTTCTGAGGGGGGCTGGAAATACAGACATCTTCCGAGGGGGTAGGAAGACAAAGGCCTCCAAGGGGGGGGGGGGGAGATGAACAGACATCCACCAAAGGGGTTAGATGGATGGTCATCTTCTGTTTTAGTGGGAGAGGGCAGATAGGCTTCCATCTTCTGGGTGGTCAGTAGACAATCATCTTCTGAGTTGTGGTTCAGTAGACAATCATGTTCCGAGGGGGCTAGGTAGACAAACATCTTCCGAGGTGGGATGATAGACATCTTCCAAAGGGGTGGAAAGTAGACAGGCATTTTACAAAGTGGGGTGCAGGTGGACTGACATCTCTCATGCAGTAGGTGGAAAATCATATTCCGAGGTCGGGTTCGATATACAGACATATTCCGAGGGAGGTGGTAGGTAGACAGCCATCTTCCGAGTGGGGATAGGTAGACATACTTTTCCCGAGAGGGGGTTGGGTAGACAGGCATTTACCGAGGGGGGGGTAGGTAGACAGACATCTTCTGAGTGGGGGTAGGTAGACAGACATCTCCCGAGGAGAGGTGGTAGACATACAACATTCGAGGGGCGGTAGGTAGACAGACATTTTCTGTTGGAGGGGTAGATTGACAAGCATCTTCTGAAGTGAGGGGTGCAGGTAGACTGAAATCTTCCGGGGGTAGGTAGACAATCATCTTCTGAGAGGGGGGGGGTGTTGGGTAGACAGACATCCCCCAGGTTTTGGTAGACATAAATATTCCAAGGTGGGCAGGTAGACAGACATTTTCTGAGGGAGGGCCAGGTTGACGGACATCTTCAAATGGGGGGTTGGTAGACACACAACTTATGAGTGGGGGTGTAGGTAGAGAGACATGTCCGGAGGTGGGGTAGGTAGACATACATGTTCTGAGGGGAGTGGTGGCTAGTCATACATATTTCGAGTGTGTGTTTATGTGGGCAGACATCTTCCATGAGGGGCTAGGTAGACAAACATCTTCCGAGGGGGGGGGGGGTAAGTAGACAGACATATTCCATGTGGGGTATGTAGACAGACATATTCTGACGGGGTGAGGCAGGCATATACCGCGCTTCGGTAGATAGACAGACATCTTCGAGGGGGTGCTAGGTAGACATACACCTTCCGAGGGTAGTGACAGGAAGTCATACATCTTCCAAAGCGGTTTTTTCGGTTGTCAAATGTCTTCCAAGAGGGGGGTCTGCACACATACATCCTCCAGGGATGGGAGGAGGGTTTGACAGAGATCTTCGGAGGTGGGGTAGTCAGTTACACATCTTTTGAAGTGGGTGTAGGTAGGCAGACACCTTCTAAATGGCGGTATATGGGCAGATAGGCAGACATCTTCCGGGGGGGGGGGAGGTAGGTAGACAGACAGTTTCTGATTGTGAGAATGGTGGTGGTGGTGGTGGTGGTGGTTAGTGTTTAACATCCCGTCGACAACGAGGTCATTAGAGACGGAGCGCAAGCTCAGGTTAGGGAAGGATTGGGAAGGAAATCGGCCATGCCCTTTCAAAGGAACCATCCCGGCATTTGCCTGAAACGATTTAGGGTAATCACGGAAAACCTAAATCAGGATGGCCGGAGATGGGATTGAACCGTCGTCCTCCCGAATGCGAGTCCAGTGTGCTAACCACTGTGCCACCTCTCTCGATGTGTGAGAATGGTAGACAGACAGAATCCTAGGGTGGGAGATCAGAGACAGTCATATTCTGAGGGTGGGGTATGTAGACAGCCATCTTTTGAGGGGGTAGATAAGAGTCTTCTGAAGATGATGGAGAGATAGTCATCTTCCAAGTGCAGGTAGATAGGAATCTTCTGAGTTGGGGTAGCTTCCGATCTAGGTGGTAGATAGGCATCTTCACAGGGGGGGATGTTAAATTGGCATCTTATGGGGTGGGGGGGGGGCGAGTAGACAAACATCACCCGATAGGTGGTATGTATAGAGACATCTTCCATGGAGTAGTAGGTAGGCAGACATCTTCTGAAGGGTGGGGTAGGGAGACAGATATCATCAGAGCAGTAGTAGGTAGACAGACATTTTCTGAAGGGGGTGTATGTAGACAAATATTTTCTTAGATGGAGGATAGCTGGGCAGACATCTTCCAAGGGGTGGGGAGGGGGTAGGTGGACAGGCCTCTTCCAAAGGTGTGTAGGTAGACAGACATCTTCCAAGAAGGGGTATGTAGGCAAACATCTTCTGAAGGGTGGGTTAGGGAGACAGACATCATCCACATGCGGAGTAGGTAGAGAGTGATCTTCTGAGGGGGGTGGGGGATGTAGATAGAAAGACATATTTTGAGAGGGTGGTAGGTAGGCAGACATGTTCCAAACGAGGGGGGGCGGTTTAGGTAGACAGGTATCTTCCGAGGGTGTGTAGGTAGACAGTCATCTTCTGAGGGGGGGAGGGGGTGGGAAAACTGACGTTTTCCGGTTGGGGGGATAAGTAGAGAGTCATCTTCTGAGAGGGAAGTGGGTAGACACACATTTTCGGAAGGCGTGAGTAGGTAGACAGACATATTACGAGGGGGGGGGGCGGGTGTACGCAGACAGTCATCTTACGAGGGGGGGGGGGGGGTAAAAAGACAGACATGTTCCAAGGTCCTCTATCAACTGCAAGACACCAGAACCGGCCTACAGTTGAATTTTCGATACCTAAAACTTGAGTAGTACTACTTCTTACCTGCCGCTTGCATCAAATTAGAAGCCCCTATTTTGTTGTTTGTGGTGCGACCGCATACCGCAGCACATGACGTAAGTTTCCAGATGTATATGTAAACAGTTCCGTGAGCAAAGCTGCCACTGCGACGATCTGGCATTACGATTAGGCGCGTGAGTGCGTGTGAAATCGCTGTCTAAGTTTTCATACATTTATAGGTTTCAGATACATATTTTAACGGTTTTTGTGATAATATTTACTATACAAGATACTTATTAGTGGTTTCTTTATTCACCTCCGCGTTTCTTGTGTTGTGACCTGATATTTGTGAGTGTTTCGTATCGAGGAACTTAACCTCTTACCTGTGTTTACATTCCGCGCTGACCAGTTGCAGCTGTAGCGGCGCATCCAAAGCTAAGTACTAATTAGTTGTTTGTGTATAGTGGTTTATTTTGGAACTTTAGTAGTCTTCAATCGGTGTTCTTGTTGTTTACTGGTGCAATAATTTCAGAAGAAATTGTCGCGAACTGTTTTCAGTTTCGTTACTGTGCCATTAGACGTTTGATAATCTTTCTGTTTTAGCTTTTATTATATTTGCTGTTGATAAATACTGTTAATAATAGTAGTTACTTAACTTGTACAGCAAGATTATGATTATTGTAGTCAGTTTTTTAACAGATTCTTATTGTACTAACGGACTTTAAAGAAATGGGAAAGGTTTTCTTAGGTTTTTACTACATATTAACATGTTTCACATTTCCCCGTGCAACGTGGCGTTCAGACCTCGTTTGATGCAAAAGCTTAAGGTCCTCGATCATGTCCAAGGCACCAAAGCCGGCTAATAAGTCAGTAATCGATAACTAAAACTTGAATTGTACTGCTTCTTACTGGCCGGTTACATCTTCTTAACACCTTCTTCTGTCTTCTACTGTGGTGCTTTTAGTGTCTCCGCAAACCGCAGAAGGCGACATAAGTTTGCAGACGATAAATGTAACCGTCTCAGAGAGTAAAACGGCCGATGTGACGATCTGGCAATAAGTCGATTCGACAGCAAATGAAGAAAACGGTCGGATTTCTCAGGTTTTTACTACAAATGAACACTTTTAACATCCTCCCGTGCAACGTGGCGTCCAGACCGCGGTTCATGCAAAATCTTAAGGCCCTAGCTCATGTCCAAGGTACCGAAGCAGGCTAATATGTAAGTAAATGATAACTAAAATTTGAATTGTACTGCTTCTTACTGGTTCTTTCTCGCCGATTACACCAACAGAGAAGCTTCATCTGTGTTCTAATGTGATGCTTTGAATGTCTCCGCATAACGCAGCACGCGACATAAGCTTGCATTCGATATATGTGTTTCAGAGAGAAAAGCGGCCAATGTGACGATCTGGCAATAAGTCGATTAAATAGAAAATGACGAAAACGGTCGGATTTCTCAGGTTTTTACTACAAATGAACACTTTTCACATTCTCCCGCGTAACGTGGCAGACAGACCTCGTTTCATGAACAATCTCAAGGTCATAGAGCATGTCCAAATAACCAAAGCCGGCTACTAAGTCAATAATCTATAAGTAAAATGTGAATTGTACTGCTTCGTACTGGCCGATTACATCTTCTGAGTCTTCTTCTGTGTTCTTCTAAGGTTCTTTTAGTGTCTAAGCATAGCGAAGGACACGATATAGTTTTGCAGATGATAAATGTAACCATTGCAGAGAGAAAAGCGGCCAACGTGACTATCTGGCGTTAAGTCGATTCGATAGCAAATGACGAAAACGGGCGGATTTCTCAGTTTATTACTAAATATAAACACGTTTCTTATTCTCCTGTGCAACGTGGCTGACAGACCTCGGTTCAGGTCCTAGCTCATGTTTGAGGAACCAGAACCGGCTAATAAGTCAAAATTCGATAGCTAAAACTAGAATTGTAGTGCTTCTTACTGGCCGATTACACCAACTTAGAAGCTTCCCTTGTATTTACTATGGTGCTTTTAGTTCTTTCGCATTGCCGCAACACATGACATAGCTTTGCAGACGATAAATGTAACCGTTGCAGTGAGAAAAGCGGCCAATGTGACGATCTGGCATTAAGTCGATTCCACTTTTCACATTCTCCCATGCACCGTGGCTGACAGACCTCCCTTCATGCAAAATCTTAAGGTCCTAGCTCATGTCCAAGGCACCAAAGCCGTCTAAACAGTCAATAAACGATAACTAAAACTTGAATTGCACTGCTTCGTACTGGCTATAACATCAACTTAGATGCTTCTTCTGTGTTCTACTATGGTGCTTTTAGTGTCTCCGCATACCGCAGCACGCGACATAGCTTTACACACGATAAACGTACCCGTTTCGGAGAGAAGAGCGGCCAACATGGCGATCTGGCATTCAGTCGATTCGATAGCAAATGACGAAAACGGGCGGATTTCTCAGGTATTCACTAAATAAGAACACTTTTCACATTCCTCCGCGCAACGCGGCTGCTAGACCTCAGTTTATGGAAAATCTTAAGGTCCTAGCTCATGTCCAAGCCACCAAAGCCGTCTAAAATTCAATAATCGATAACCAAAACATGAATTAATCTGCTTCGTACTGGCTATCACATCAACTTAAAAGCTTCATCAGTGTTCTATTATGGTGCTATTGGTGTCTCCGCATACTGCAGCACGCGACGTAGCTTTGCACACTATAAATGTAACCGTTTCAGAGAGAAGAGCGTCCAATCTGACGATGTGGCATTAAGTCGATTCGATAGCAAATGACAAAAACGGGCGCGTTTCGCAGGTTTTCACTACATATGAACACTTTTCACATTCCCCCGAGCAACGCGGCTGCTAGTGCTCCCTTCATGCAAGATCTTAAGGTCCCAGCTCATGCCCAACGCACGAAAGCCGTCTATAAAGTCAATAATCGATAACTAAAACGTGAATTGTACTGATTCGTACTGGCTATCACATCAACTTAGAAGCTTCTTCTGTGTTCTATTATGGTGCTTTTAGTGTCTCGGCATTCCGCAGCGCGCGACATAGTTTAGCACACGATAAATGTAATCGTTTCACAGCGAAGAGCAGCCAATATGACGACCTGGCTTTAGGTCGATTCGATAGGAAATGACGAAAATGGGAAAATTTCTCATGTTTTCACTGCATATGAACACATTTCACATTCCCCCCTGCAACGCGGCTGCTAGACCTCCCTTCATGCCAAATCTTAAGGTCCTAGCTCATGTCCAACGCACAAAAGCCGTCTAAAAAGTCAATAATCGATAACTAAAACTTGGATTGTACCTTCTAACTGGCTATCACATCAACTTAGAAGCTTCTTCCCTAATTCCAGATCATCATTTTGGCCGCTCTTCTCTCTGACACGGTTACATTTGTCGTGTGCAAAGCTATGTCGCGTGGAGCGGTTTGCGGAGACACTAAAAGCACCATAATAGAATAGGGAAGAAGCATCTAAGTTGATGTGATAGCCATTTAGAAGGTACAATTCAAGTTTTAGTTATCGATTATTGACTTTTTAGACGGCTTTGGTGCCTTGGACATGAGCTAGGACCTTAAGATTTGGCATGAAGGGAGGTCTAGCAGCCGCGTTGCACGGGGGAATGTGAAATGTGTTCATATGTATTGAAAACCTGAGAAATCCGCTCGTTTTCGTCATTTGCTATCAAATCGACTTAATGCCAGATCGTCATATTGGCCTCTCTTCTCTCTCAAACGGTTACATTTATCGTGTGCAAAGCTACGTCGCATGCTGCGGTATGCGGGGACACTAATACCACCATAATAGAACACAGATGAAGTTATTAAGTTGATGTGATAGCCAGTACGAAGCAGATTAATTCATGTTTTGGTTATCGATTATTGACTTTTTAGACGGCTTTGGTGCCTTGGACATGAGCTAGGACCTTACGATTTTGCATGAAGGGAGGTCAAGCAGCCGCGTTGCTCGGGGCTAATGTAAAAGTGTTCATATGTAATGAAAATCTGAGAAATCCGTCCGTTTTCGTCATTTGCTATCGAATCGACTTAACGCCAGATCGTCATATTGGCCGCTTATCTCTCTGAATTGGTTACATTTATCGTGTGCAAAGCTATGTCGGGTGATGTGGTATGCGGAGACACTAAAAGCACCATAATAGAACTCAGAAGAAGCTTCTAAGTTGGTGTGATAGCCAGTACGAAGCAGTACAATTCAAGTTTTAGTTGTCGATTACTGATTTTTAGACGGCTTTATTGCCTTGGACATGAGCTAGGACCTTAAGATTTTGCATGAAGGGAGGTCTAGCCACCGCGTTGGCCGGGAGTATGTGAAATGTGTTGACATGTATTGAAAACCTGAGAAATCCGCCCGTTTTCGTCATTTGCTATTTAATCGACTTAATACCAGGTCGTCAAATTGGCCGCTCTTCTCTCTGCAAAGGTTACATTTATCGCGTGCTAAGCTATGTCGCGTGCTGCGGTATTCGGAGACACTAAAAGCAACATAACAGAACACAGAAGAAGCTTCTAAGTTGATGTGATAGCCAGTACGAAGCAGTACAATTCAAGTTTTAGTTTACAATTATTGACTTTTTAGACGGCTTTATTGCCTTGGACATGAGCTAGGACCTTAAGATTTTCCATGAAGGGAGGTCTAGCAGGCGCGTTGCACGGAGGAATGTGAGAAGTGTTCATATGTAGTGAAGACCAGAGAAATCCTCCCGTTTTCGTCATTTGCTATCGAATCGACTGAATCCCAGATCGTCATATTGGGCGCTCTTCTTTCTGAAACGGTTACATTTATCGTGTGCAATGCTATGTCGCGTGCTGCGGTATGCGGAGACACTAAAGGCACCATAACAGAATACAGAAGTAGCTTCTAAGTTGATGTGATAGCCAGTTAGAATGTTTTCACTGCATATGAACACATTTCACATTCCCCCCTGCAACGCGGCTGCTAGACCTCCCTTCATGCCAAATCTTAAGGTCCTAGCTCATGTCCAACGCACAAAAGCCGTCTAAAAAGTCAATAATCGATGACTAAAACTTGAATTCTACTTTCTAACTGGCTATCACATCAACTTAGCAGCTTCTTCTGTATTCTGTTATGGTGCCTTTAGTGTCTCCGCATACCGCAGCACGAGACATAGCATTGCACACGATAAAGGTAACCGTTTCAGAAAGAAGAGCGCCCAATATGACGATCTGGGATTCAGTCGATTCGATAGCAAATGACGAAAACGGGAGGATTTCTCTGGTCTTCACTACATATGAACACTTTTCACATTCCTCCGTGCAACGCGGCTGCTAGAACTCCCTTCATGGAAAATCTTAAGGTCCTAGCTCATGTCCAAGGCAATAAAGCCGCCTAAAAATCAGTAATCGACAACTAAAACTTGATTTGTACTGCTTCGTACTGGCTATCACACGAACTTAGAAGCTTCTTCTGAGTTCTATTATGGTGCTTTTAGTGTGTCCGCATACCGCAGCACGCGACACAGATTGCACACGATAAGTGAAACCGTTTCAGAGAGAAGAGCGCCCAATATGACGATCTGGCATTCAGTCGATTCGATAGCAAATGACGAAAACGGGCGGATTTCTCAGGTCTTCACTAAATATGAACACTTTTCACATTCCTCCGCGCAACGCGGCTGATAGACCTCCCTTCATGAAAAATCGTAAAGTCCTAGCTCACGTCCAAGCCACCAAAGCCGTCTAAAAAGTCAGTAATCGATATCTAGAACTTGAATTTTACTGCTTCGTACTGGCTATCACATCAACTTAGAAGCTTCTTCTGTGTTCTGTTATGGTGCTTTTTGTGCCTCCGCATACCGTAGCACGCGACATAGCTTAGCACGCGATAAATGTAACCGTTGCAGAGAGAAAAGCGGCCAAAATGACGATCTGGCATTATGTCGATTCGATAGCAAATGACGAAAACGGGCAGATTTCTCAGGTTTTCACTACGTATGAACACTTTTCACATTCCCCCAAGCAACGCGGCTGCTAGAGCTCCCTTCATGCAAGATCTTAAGGTCCTAGCTCATGCCCAACACACAAAAGCCGTCTATAAAGTCAATAATCGGTAACTGAAAGGTGAATTGTACTGATTCGTACTTGCTATCACATCAACTTAGAAACTTGTTCTGTGTTCTATTATGGTGCTTTTAGTGTGTCGGCATTCCGCAGCACGCGACATAGCTTTGCACACGCTAAATGTAGTCGTTTCAGAGAGAAGAGCGTCTAATCTGACGATCTGGCATATAGGCCATTCGATAGCAAATGACGAAAACGGGAGGGTTTCTCAGGTTTTCACTACATATGAACACTTTTCACATTCCCCCGAGCAACGCGGCTGCTAGACCTCCCTTCATGCAAATTCTTAAAGTCCTAGCTCATGTCCGACGCACCAATGCCGTCTAAAAAGTCAATAATCGATAACTAAAACTTGAATTTTACTGCTTCGTACTGGCTATCACATCAACTTAGAAGCTTCTTCTGTGTTCCATTATGATGCTTTTAGTGTCTCCGCATACTGCAGCACGCGACATAGCTTTGCACACGGTAAATGTAACCGTTTCAGAGAGAAGAGCGGCCAATATGACGATGTGGCGCTAAGTCGATTCGATAGCAACTGACGGAAACGGGCGGCTTTCTCAGGTTTTCTTTACATATGAACATATTTCACATTCTCCCGTGCAACGTGGCTGCTTGACCTCCCATCATGCAAAATCTTAAGTTCCTAGCTCATGTCCAAGGCACCAAAGAAGGGTAAAAAGTCAATAATCGATAACTTAAACTTGAATTGTACTGCCTCTTACAGGCTATTACATCAACTTAGAAGCTTCACTTTTGTTCTACTATGGTGCTTTTAGTGTCTCTGCATACCGCAACACGCGACATAGCTTTGCAGACGATTAATGTATGCGTTTCAGAGAGAAGAGCGGCCAATGTGACGATCTGGATTTAAGCAGATTCGATAGAAAATGTCGAAAACTGGCGGATTTCTCAGGTTTTTACTACTTATGAACAATTTTCAGATTCTCCCGTATAACGCGGCTGCTGGACCTTCTTCCATGCACAATCATAAGGTCCTAGGTCATGTCCAAGACACCAAAGCTAGCTAAAAAGTCAATAATCGATAACTAAAACTTTCATTGTACTGCTTCTAACTGGCTATTACACCAACTTCGAAGCATCTTCTGTGTTCTGTTATGGTGCTTTTAGTGTGTAGGCATTCCAAAGCACGCGACATAGCATTGCCCGCGATAAATGTAACCGTGTCAGAGAGAAGAGTGGCAAATATGACGATCTGGCATTAAGTCGATTCGTTAGCAAATGGCGAAAACGGGCAGATTTTTCAGGTTTCAATACATATGAACAATTTTCACATTCTCCCATGCAACGTGGCCGCTAGGCCTCCCTTCATGCAAAAAATGTAGGTGCTAGCTCATGTCCAAGGCAGCAATGCCGTCTAAAAAGTCAGTAATCGATAACTAAAACTTAAATTGCCCTGCATCGTAATTGCTATCACATCAACCTAGAAGCTTCTTCTGTGTTCTATTATGATGCTTTTAGTGTATCCGCATACTGCAGCACGCGACATTGCTTTGCACACGATAAACGTAACCGTTTCAGAGAGAAGATCGGCCAACGTGACGATCTGGCTTTAAGTCGATTCGATAAAAAATTACGAAATCGAACGGATTTCTCAGGTTTATAGTACATATGAACACTTTTCACATTTTCCGTGCTACGCGGCTGATAGTCCACCTTTCATGCAAAATGTTAAGGTCCTAGCTCATGTGCAAGGCACTAAAGCGGCTAAAAAGTCAATAATCGATAACTAAACGTTGAATTGTACTACTTCTTACTGGCTACTACATCAACTTAGAAGCTTCACCTGTGTTCTACTATGGAGCTTTTAGTGTCTCCGCATACCGCATCACGCGAAATAGCTTTGCAGACGATAAATGTAACCGCTTGAGAGAGAAGAGCGGCCAATGTGACGATCTGGCTATAAGTCGATTCGATAACAAATCACGAAAACGGACGGATTTCTCTGGTTTTTACTACATATGAACACTTTTCACATTCTCCCGTGCAATGCGGCTGCTAGTCCTCCTTTCATGGAAAATCTTAAGGTCCTAGCTCATGTCCAAGGCACAAAAGCCGGCTAAATAGTCAACAATCCATAACTAAAACTTGAATTGTAGTACTTCTTACTGGCTATTACATCAACTTAGAAGCTTCATCTGTGTCTCCGCATACCGCAGCACGCGACATAGCTTTGCAGACGATAATGTGACCCTATCAGAGAGAATAGCGGCCAACGTGACGATGTGGCTTTAATCGATACGATAACAAATGACGAAAACGGACGGATTACTCAGATTTTTACTCTATATGAACACATTCCACATTCTCCCGTGCAACACGGCTGCTAGTCCTCCTTTCATGCAAAGTCTTAAGGTCCTAGCTCATGACCAAGGCACCAAGGAAAGGAAAAAAGTCAATAATCGATAACTAAAACTTGAATTGTACTCCTTCTTACTGGCTATTACATCAACTTAGAAGTTTCATCTGTGTTCTACAATGGTGCTTTTAAGTGTCTCTGCGTACCGCAGCACGCGACACAGCTTTGCAGACGATAAATGTAACCGTTTCATAGAGAAGAACGGGTAATTGACGATCTGGCTTTAAGTCGATTCGATAACAAATGACGAAAACGTACGGACTTCTCAGGTTTTTACTACATATGATCACTTTTCACATTCTCACGTGCAAAGCGGCTGCTAGTCCTCATTTCATACAAAATCTTAAGGTCCTAGCTCATGTGCAAGGCACCAAAAATGGATGAAAAGTCAATAATCGATAACTAAAACTTGAATTATACTACATCTTACGGGTTATTACATCAAATTGGAAGCTTCATCTCTGTTCTACTATGGTGCTTTTAGTGTCTCTGCATACCGCAGCACGCGACATAGCTTTGCAGACGATAAATGTAACCGTTTCATAGAGAAGAGCGGCCAATGTGACGATCTGGCTTTACGTCGATTCGATAACAAATGACGAAAACGTACGGATTTCTCAGGTTTATAGTACATATGAACACTTTTCACATTTTCCGTGCTACGCGGCTGATAGTCCACCTTTCATGCAAAATGTTGAGGTCCTAGCTCATGTGCAAGGCACTAAAGCGGCTAAAAAGTCAATAATCGATAACTAAAAGTTGAATTAAACTACTTCTTACTGGCTACTACATCAACTTAGAAGCTTCACCTGTGTTCTACTATGGAGCTTTTAGTGTCTCCGCATACCGTATCACGCGAAATAGCTTTGCAGACGATAAATGTAACCGCTTGAGAGAGAAGAGCGACCAATGTGACGATCTGGCTATAAGTCGATTCGATAACAAATCACGAAACCGGACGGATTTCTCTGGTTTTTACTACATATGAATACTTTTCACATTCTCCCGTGCAACGCGGCTGCTAGTCCTCCTTTCATGGAAAATCTTAAGGTCCTAGCTCATGTCCAAGGCACAAAAGCCGGCTAAATAGTCAACAATCAATAACTAAAACTTGAATTGTAGTACTTCTTACTGGCTATTACATCAACTTAGAAGCTTCATCTGTGTTCTACTACGGTGCTTTTATAGTTTCCGCATACTGCAACTCGCGACATAGCATTGCAGTTGATAATGTAACCGTTTCAGAGAGAAGAGCGGCCAATGTGCCGATGTGGCTTTAAGACGATTCGATAACAAATGAAGAAAACTGACGGATTTCTCAGGTTTTTGCTACATATGAACACTTTCCACATTCCCCCGTGCAACGTGGCTGCTAGACATCCCTTCATGCAAAATCATAAGGTCCTAGCTGATGTCCCATGCACGAAAGAAGGGTAAAAATTCAATAATCGATAAGTAAAACTTGAATTGTACTACTTCTTACTGCCTATTACATCAACTTAGAAGCTTCATCTGTGTTCTACTATGGCGCTTTAACTGTCACTGCATACTGCAGCACGCGACATAGCTTTGCAGACGATAAATGTAATCGTTTCAGAGAGAAGAGCGGCCAATATGACGAACTGGCTTTAAAAGGATTCGATAACAAATGACGAAAACTGACCGATTTTTCTGGTTTTTACTACATATGAACACTTTGCACATTCTCCCGTGCAATGCGGCTCTAGTCCTCCTTTCATGCAAAATCTTAAGGTAATACCTCATGTCCAAGGCACCAAAGAAGGGTAAAAATTCAATAATCGATAAGTAAAACTTGAATTGTACTACTTCTTACTGCCTATTACATCAACTTAGAAGCTTCATCTGTGTTCTACTATGGCGCTTTAACTGTCACTGCATACCGTAGCACGCGACATAGCTTTGCCGATGATAAATGTGACCGTTTCAGAGAGAAGAGCGGCCAATGTGACGATCTGGCATTAAGTCGATTCGATAACAGATGATGAAAACGAGACGGATTTCTCAGGTTTTTACTACATATGAACACTTTTCATATTCTCCCGTGCAACGCGGCTACTAGTCCTACTTTCATGCAAAATGTTAAAGTCCTAGCTCATGTGGAAGACAGCAAAGAAGGGTGAAAGGTCAATAATCGATAACTAAGACTTGAATGTACAACATAATACTGACTATTACATCAACTTAGAAGCTTCATCTGTGTCCTACTATGGAGCTTTTAGTGTCTCCGCATACCGCAGCACGCGAAATAGCTTTGCAGACGATAAATGTAAACGCTTGAGAGAGAAGAGCGGGCAATGTGACGATGTGGCTTTAAGACGATTCGATAACAAATCAAGAAAACTGACGGATTTCTCAGGTTTTTACTACATATGAACACTTTCCACATTCTCCCGTGCAACGCGGCTGCTAATCGTCCTTTCATACAAAATCTTCATGCCCTAGCTCATGTGAAAGGCACCAAAAATGGGTGAAAAGTCAATAATCGATAACTAAAACTTGAATTGTACTACATCTTATGGGTTATTACATCAAATTGGAAGCTTCATCTCTGTTCTACTATGGTGCTTTTAGTGTCTCTGCATACCGCAGCACGCGACATAGCTTTGAAAACGATAAATGTAACCGTTTCATAGAGAAGATCGGCCAACGTGACGATCTGGCTTTAAGTCGATTCGATAAAAAATTACGAAATCGAACGGATTTCTCAGGTTTATAGTACATATGAACACTTTTCACATTTTCCGTGCTACGCGGCTGATAGTCCACCTTTCATGCAAAATGTTAAGGTCCTAGCTCATGTGCAAGGCACTAAAGCGGCTAAAAAGTCAATAATCGATAACTAAAACTTGAATTGTAGTACTTCTTACTGGCTATTACATCAACTTAGAAGCTTCATCTGTGTTCTACAACGGTGCTTTTAGTGTCTCCGCATACCGCAGCACGCGACATAGCTTTGCAGACGATAATGTGACCCTATCAGAGAGAATAGCGGCCAATGTGACGATGTGGCTTTAATCGATTCGATAACAAATGACGAAAACGGACGGATTTCTCAGATTTTTACTCTATATGAACACATTCCACATTCTCCCGTGCAACACGGCTGCTAGTCCTCCTTTCATGCAAAGTCTTAAGGTCCTAGCTCATGACCAAGGCACCAAGGAAAGGAAAAAAGTCAATAATCGATAACTAAAACTTGAATTGTACTCCTTCTTACTGGCTATTACATCAACTTAGAAGTTTCATCTGTGTTCTACAATGGTGCTTTTAAGTGTCTCTGCGTACCGCAGCACGCGACACAGCTTTGCAGACGATAAATGTAACCGTTTCATAGAGAAGAACGGGTAATTGACGATCTGGCTTTAAGTCGATTCGATAACAAATGACGAAAACGTACGGACTTCTCAGGTTTTTACTACATATGATCACTTTTCACATTCTCACGTGCAACGCGGCTGCTAGTCCTCATTTCATACAAAATCTTAAGGTCCTAGCTCATGTGCAAGGCACCAAAAATGGATGAAAAGTCAATAATCGATAACTAAAACTTGAATTATACTACATCTTACGGGTTATTACATCAAATTGGAAGCTTCATCTCTGTTCTACTATGGTGCTTTTAGTGTCTCTGCATACCGCAGCACGCGACATAGCTTTGCAGACGATAAATGTAACCGTTTCATAGAGAAGAGCGGCCAATGTGACGATCTGGCTTTACGTCGATTCGATAACAAATGACGAAAACGTACGGATTTCTCAGGTTTATAGTACATATGAACACTTTTCACATTTTCCGTGCTACACGGCTGCTAGTCCACCTTTCATGCAAAATGTTAAGGTCCTAGCTCATGTGCAAGGCACTAAAGCGGCTAAAAAGTCAATAATCGATAACTAAAAGTTGAATTGTACTACTTCTTACTGGCTACTACATCAACTTAGAAGCTTCACCTGTGTTCTACTATGGAGCTTTTAGTGTCTCCGCATACCGCATCACGCGAAATAGCTTTGCAGACGATAAATGTAACCGCTTGAGAGAGAAGAGCGGCCAATGTGACGATCTGGCTATAAGTCGATTCGATAACAAATCACGAAAACGGACGGATTTCTCTGGTTTTTACTACGTATGAACACTTTTCACATTCTCCCGTGCAATGCGGCTGCTAGTCCTACTTTCATGGAAAATCATAAGGTCCTAGCTCATGTCCAGGCACAAAACCCGGCTAAATAGTCAACAATCCATAACTAAAACTTGAATTGTAGTACTTCTTACTGGCTATTACATCAACTTAGAAGCTTCATCTGTGTTCTACAACGGTGCTTTTAGTGTCTCCGCATACCGCAGCACGCGACATATCTTTGCAGACGATAATGTGACCCAATCAGAGAGAATAGCGGCCAATGTGACGATGTGGCTTTAATCGATTCGATAGCAGATGACGAAAACGGACGGATTTCTCAGATTTTTACTCTATATGAACACATTCCACATTCTCCCGTGCAACACGGCTGCTAGTCCTCCTTTCATGCAAAGTCTTAAGGTCCTAGCTCATGACCAAGGCACCAAAGAAAGGAAAAAAGTCAATAATCGATAACTAAAACTTGAATTGTACTCCTTCTTACTGGCTATTACATCAACTTAGAAGTTTCATCTGTGTTCTACAACGGTGCTTTTAAGTGTCTCTGCGTACCGCAGCACGCGACACAGCTTTGCAGACGATAAATGTAACCATTTCATAGAGAAGAACGGGTAATTGACGATCTGGCTTTAAGTCGTTTCGATAACAAATGACGAAAACGTACGGACTTCTCAGGTTTTTACTACATATGATCACTTTTCACATTCTCACGTGCAACGCGGCTGCTAGTCCTCATTTCATACAAAATCTTAAGGTCCTAGCTCATGTGCAAGGCACCAAAAATGGATGAAAAGTCAATAATCGATAACTAAAACTTGAATTATACTACATCTTACGGGTTATTACATCAAATTGGAAGCTTCATCTCTGTTCTACTATGGTGCTTTTAGTGTCTCTGCATACCGCAGCACGCGACATAGCTTTGCAGACGATAAATGTAATCGTTTCAGACAGAAGAGCGGCCAATGTGACGATCTGGCTTTACGTCGATTCGATAACAAATGACGAAAACGTACGGATTTCTCAGGTTTATAGTACATATGAACACTTTTCACATTTTCCGTGCTACACGGCTGCTAGTCCACCTTTCATGCAAAATGTTAAGGTCCTAGCTCATGTGCAAGGCACTAAAGCGGCTAAAAAGTCAATAATCGATAACTAAAAGTTGAATTGAACTACTTCTTACTGGCTACTACATCAACTTAGAAGCTTCAACTGTGTTCTACTATGGAGCTTTTAGTGTCTCCGCATACCGCATCACGCGAAATAGCTTTGCAGACGATAAATGTAACCGCTTGAGAGAGAAGAGCGGCCAATGTGACGATCTGGCTATAAGTCGATTCGATAACAAATCACGAAATCGGACGGATTTCTCTGGTTTTTACTACGTATGAACACTTTTCACATTCTCCCGTGCAATGCGGCTGCTAGTCCTACTTTCATGGAAAATCTTAAGGTCCTAGCTCATGTCCAAGGCACAAAAGCCGGCTAAATAGTCAACAATCCATAACTAAAACTTGAATTGTAGTACTTCTTACTGGCTATTACATCAACTTAGAAGCTTCATCTGTGATCTACTATGGTGCTTTTAGTGTCACCGCATACCGCAGCACGCGACATAGCTTTGCCGATGATAAATGTAACCGTTTCAGAGAAAAGAACGGCCAATGTGACGATCTGGCACTAAGTCGATTCGAAAACAAATGACGAAAACGGACGGATTTCTCAGGTTTTTACTACATATGAACACTTTTCACATTTCCCCATGCAACGCGGCTGCTAGTCCTCCTTTCATGCAAAATCTTAAGGTCCTACCTCATGTCCAAGGCACCAATGAACTGTAAAAAGTCAATAATCGATAACTAAAACTTGAATTGTACTACTTCTTACTGGCTATTACATCAACTTAGAAGCCTCATCTGTGATCTACTATGGTGCTTTTAGTGTCACCGCATACCGTAGCACGCGACATAGCTTTGCCGATGATAAATGTGACCGTTTCAGAGAGAAGAGCGGCCAATGTGACGATCTGGCACCAAGTCGATTCGATAACAAATGATGAAAACGAGACGGATTTCTCAGGTTTTTACTACATATGAACACTTTTCATATTCTCCCGTGCAACGCGGCTGCTAATCCTCCTTTCACGCAAAATCTTAAGGTCGTAGCTCATGCCCAAGGCATGAAAGCCGGCTAAAAAGTCTATAATCAATAACTAAAACTTGAATTGTACAGCTTCTTACTCGCTATTACATCAACGTAGAAGCTTCATCTGTGTTCTACTATGGTGCTTTTAGTGTCTCCACATACCGCAGCACGCAACATAGCTTTGCAGACGGTAAATGTAACCGATTCAGAGAGAAGAGCGATCAATATGACGATCTGGCATTAGGTGGATTCGATAACAAATAACGAAAACGGACGGATTTCTCAGGTTTTTACTACATATGAACACTTTTCACATTCCACCGTGCAACGTGGCTGTTTGACATCCCTTCATGCTAAATCGTAAGGTCCTAGCTGATGTCCCATGCACCAAAGTAGGGTAAAAAGTCAATAAACGATAACTAAAACTTGTATTGTACTACTTCTTACTAGCTATTACATCAACTTAGAAGCTTCATCTGTGATCTACTATGGTGCTTTTAGTGTCACCGCATACCGTAGCACGCGACATAGCATTGCCGATGATAAATGGGACCGTTTTAGAGTAAAGAGCGGCCAATGTGACGATCTGGCACTAAGTCGATTCGACAACAAATGACGAAAACGGACGGATTTCTCTGGTTTTTACTACATATAAACTCTTTTCACATTCTCCCGTGCAACGCAGCTGTTAGTCCTCCTTTCATGCAAAATCTTAAGGTCCTACCTCATGTTTAAGGCACCAAAGAAGGGTAAAAAGTCAATAATCGAGAAGTAAAACTTGAATTGTACTACTTCTTACTGGCTATTACATCAACGTAGAAGCTTCATCTGTGTTCTACTATGGTGCTTTTAGCGTCTCCGCATACCGCAGCACGCGACATAGCTTTGCAGACGATAAATGTAACCGATTCAGAGAGAAGAGCGATCTATATGATGATCTGGCATTAGGTGGATTCGATGACAAATAACGAAAACGGACGGATTTCTCTGGTTTTTACTACATATGAAGACTTTTCACACTCTCCCGTGCAACGCGGCTGCTAATCCTCCTTTCATGCAAAATCTTAATGTCCTACCTAATGTCCAGGGTACCGAAGAAGTTTAAAAAGTCAATAATCGATAACTAAAACTTGAATTGTACTACTTCTTACTGGCTATTACATCAACTTAGAAGCTTCATCTGTGTTCTACTATGGTGCTTTTAGTGTCTCCGCATACCGCAGCACGCGACATAGCTTTGCAGACGATAAGTATAACCGTTTCAGAGAGAAGAGCGGCCAATGTGACGATTTGGCTTCAAGTCGATTTGATAACAAATGACGAAAACGGGCGGATTTCTCAGGTTTTTACTACATATGAACACTTTTCACATTCTCCCGTGCAACTCGGCTGCTAGTCCTCCTTTCAAACAGAATCTTAAGGTCCTAGCTCATGTCCAAGGCACCAAAGCCAGCTAAAAAGTCAATAATCGAAACCTAAAACTTGAATTGTACTACTTCTTACTTTCTATTACATCAACTTAGAAGCTTCATCTGTGTTCTACTATGGTGCTTCTAGTGTCTCCGCATACCGCAGCACGCGACATAGCTTTGCAGACGATAAATGTAACCGTTTCAGACAGAAGAGCGGCCAATGTGACAATCTGGCTTTAAGTCGATTCGATAACAAATGACAAAAACGGGCGGATTTCTCAGGTTTTTACTACATATGAACTCTTTTCACATTCTCCCGTGCAAGAGGCTGCTAGTCCTCCTTTCATGCAAAAATTAACTTCCTAGCTCATTTCCAAGGCACCAAAGAAGGGTAAAAAGTCAATAATCCATAACTAAAACATGAATTGTACAACTTCTTACTGGCTAATACATCAACTTAGAAGCTTCATCTGTGTTCTACTAAGGTGATTTCAGTGTTTCCGCATACCGCAGCACGCAACATAGCTTTGCAGACGATAAGTACAACCGTTTCAGAGAGAAGAGCGGCCAATGTGACGATCTGGCTTTAAGTCGATTCGATAACAAATGACGAAAACGGACGGATTTCTGAGGATTTTACTACATATGAACACTTTTCACATTCTCCCGTACAACTCGGCTGCTAGTCCTCCTTTCACGCAGAACCTTAAAGTCCTAGCTCATGTCAAAGGCACCAAAGCCAGCTAAAAAGTCAATAATCGATACCTAAAACTTGAATTGTACTACTTCTTACTGGCTATTACATCAACTTAGAAGCTTCATCTGTGTTCTACTATTGTGCTTTTAGTGTCTCCGCATACCGCAGCACGCGAAATAGCTTTGCAGACGATAAGTACAACCGTTTCAGAGAGAAGAGCGGCCAATGTGACGATCGGGCTTTAAGTCGATTCGATAACAAATGACGAACACGGATGGATTTCTCAGGTTTTTACTATATATGAACACTTTTCACATTCTCCCGTGCAACGCGGCTGCTAGTCTTCCTTTCATGCAAAAATTAAGTTCCTAGCTCATGTCCAAGGCACCAAACAAGGGTAAAAAGTCAATAATCTATACCTAAAACGTGAATTGTACTACTTCTCACTTGCTATTTCATCAACTTAGAAGCTTCATCTGTGTTCTACTATGGTGCTTTTAGTGTCTCCGCATACCGCAGCACGCGACATAGCTTTGCAGACGATAAATGTAACCGTTTCAGACTGAAGTGCGGCGAATGTGACAATCTGGCTTTAAGTCGATTCGATAACAAATGACGAAAACGGGCGGATTTATCAGGTTTATACTACATTTGAACACTTTTCACAGTCTCCCGTGCAACGCGGCTGCGAGTCCTCCTTTCATGCAAAATCTTAAGTTACTAGCTCATGTTCAAGGAACCAAAGAACGGTAAAAAGTCAATAATCCATAACTAAAACATGAATTTTACTACTTCTCACTTGTTATTACATCAACTTAGAAGCTTCATCTGTGTTCTACTATGGTGCTTTTAGTGTCTCCGCATACCGCAGCACGCGACATAGCTTTGCAGGCGATAAGTACAACCGTTTCAGTGAGATGAGCGGCCAATGTGAAGATCTGGCTTTAAGTCGATTCGATAACAAATGACGAACACGGACGGATTTCTCAGGTGTTTACTACATAGGAACACTTTTCACATTCTCCCGAGCAACTCGTCTGCTAGTCCTCATTTCACGCAAAATCTAAAGTTCCTAGCTCATGTCCAAGGCACGAAAGAAGGGTAAAAAGTCAATAATCCATAACCAAAACTTGAATTGTACTACTTCTTACTGGCTATTACATCAACTTAGAAGCTTCATTTGTGTTCTACTATGGTGCTTTTAGTGTCTCCGCATACCGCAGCACGCGACATAGCTTTGCAGACGATAAGTACAAACGTTTCAGAGAGAAGAGCATCCAAAGTGACGATCTGGCTTTAAGTCGATTCGATAACAAATGACGAACACGGACGGATTTCTCAGGTTTTTACTACATATGAACACTTTTCACATTCTCCCGAGCAACTCGTCTGCTAGTCCTCCTTTCATGCAAAATCTTAAGTTACTAGCTCATGTTCAAGGAACCAAAGAACGGTAAAAAGTCAATAATCCATAACTAAAACATGAATTTTACTACTTCTCACTTGTTATTACATCAACTTAGAAGCTTCATCTGTGTTCTACTATGGTGCTTTTAGTGTCTCCGCATACCGCAGCACGCGACATAGCTTTGCAGGCGATAAGTACAACCGTTTCAGAGAGAAGAGCGGGCAATGTGACGATCTGGCTTTAAGTCGATTCGATAACAAATGACGAACACGGGCGGATTTCTCAGGTTTTTACTACATATGAACACTTTTCACATTCTCCCGTGCAACGCGGCTGCTAGTCCCCCTCTCATGGTAAATCTTACGTTACTAGCTCATGTCCAAGGCAACAAAGAAGGGTAAAAAGTCAATAATCCATAAATAAAACTTGAATTGTACTACTTCTTACTGGCTATTACATCAACTTAGAAGCTTCTTCTGTGGTCTACTATGGTGCTTTTTGTGTCTCCTAATGCCACAGTACTCGACATAGCTTTGCAGACGATAAATGTAACAGTTTCAGAGCAAAGAGCGGCCAATGTGACGATCTGGCTTTAAGTCGGTTCAATAACAAATGACGAAAACGCACGCATTTCTCAGGTTTCTACAACAAATGAACACTTTCCACAGTCTCCCGTGCAGCGCGGCTGCTAGTCCTCCCTTCATGCAAAATCGTATGGTCCTAGTTCATCGCCAAGGCACCGAAGCCGGCTAAAAAGTCTATAATCGATACCTAAAACTTTAATTGTACTACTTCTTACTGGCTATTTCATCAACTTAGAAGCTTCATCTGTTCTACTATGGTGATTTTAGTGTCTCCGCATACCGCAGCACGCGACATAGCTTTGCAGACGATAAATGTAACCGTTTCAGACTGATGTACGGCCAATGTGACGATCTGGCTTTAAGTCGATTCGATAACAAATGACGAAAACGGACGGATTTATCAGGTTTTTACTACACATGAACACTTTTCACATTCTCCCGTGCAACGCGGCCGCTAATCCTCCTTTCATGCAAAATTTTAAGTTTCCAGCTCATGTCCAAGGCACCAAAGAAGGGTAAAAAGTCAATAATCCATAACTAAAACTTGAATTGTACTGCTTCTTACTGGCTATTACATCAACTTAGAAGCTTCATCTGTTCTACTATGGTGATTTTAGTGTCTCCACATACAGCAGCACGCGACATAGCTTTGCAGACGTTGAGTACAACCCTTTCAGAGAGAAGAGCGGCCAATGTGACGATCTGGCTTTAAGTCGATTCGATAACAAATGACGAAAACTGACGGATTTCTCAGGTTTTTACTACATATGAACAGTTTACACATTCTACCGTGCAACGCGGCCGCTAGTCCTCCTTTCATGCAAAATCTTAAGTTCCTAGCTCATGTCGAAGGCAACAAAGAAGGGTAAAAAGTCGATAATCGATACCTAAAACGTGAATTGTACTACTTCTCACTTGCTATTACATCAATTTAGATGCTTCATCTGTGTTCTGCTATGGTGCTTTCAGTGTCTCCACATAACGCAGCACGTAACATAGCTTTGCAGACGATAAATGTAACCATTTCAGACTGAAGTGCGGCCAATGTGACATTCTGGCTTTAAGTCGATTCGATAACAAATGACGAAAACGGGCGGATTTCTCAGGTTTTTACTACATATGAACACTTTTCACATTCTCCCGTGCAACTCGGCTGCTAGTGCTCCTTTCATGCAGAATCGTAAGTTCCTAGCTCATGTCCAAGGCACCAAAGCCAGCTAAAAGATCAATAATCCGCAACTAAAACTTGAATTGTACTACTTCTTACTGGCTATTACATCAAATTAGAAGTTTCATCTGTGTTCTACTATGGTGCTTTTAGTGTCTCCGCATACCGCAGCACGCGACATAGCTTTGCAGACGGTAAGTACAACCGTTTCAGAGAGAAGAGCGGCCAATGTGACGATCTGGCTTTAAGTCGATTCGATAACAAATGACGAAACGGGCGGATTTCTCAGGTTTTTACTACATATGAACACTTTTCACATTCTCCAGTGCAACTCGGTTGCTAGTCCTCCTTTCATGCAAAATCTTAATGTCCTACCTCATGTCCAGGGCACCAAAGAAGGTTAAAAATTCAATAATCGATAACTAGAACATGAATTGTACTACTTCTAACTGGCTATTACATCAACTTAGAAGCTTGATCTGTGTTCTACTATGGTGCTTTTAGTGTCTCCGCATACCGCAGCACGCGACATAGCTTTGCAGACGATAAGTACAACAGTTTCAGAGAGAAGAGCGGCCAATGTGACGATCTGGCTTTAAGTCGATTCGACAACCAATGAAAAAAACGGACGGATTTCTCAGGTTTTTACTACATATGAATACTTTTCACATTCTCCCGTGCAACGCGGCCGCTAATCCTCCTTTCATGCAAAATCTTAAGTTCCTAGCTCATGTCGAAGGCAACAAAGAAGGGTAAAAAGTCAATAATCGATGAATAAAACTTCAATTGTACCACTTCTTACTGGCTATTACATCAACTTAGAAGCTTCATCTGTGTTCTACTATGGTGCTTCTAGTGTCTCCGCATACCGCAGCATGCGACATAGCTTTGCAGACGATAAGTACAACCATTTCAGAGAGAAGAGCGGCCAATGTGGCGATCTGGCTTTAAGCCGATTCGATAACAGATGACGAAAACGGGCGGATTTCTCAGGTTTTTACTACATATGAACACTTTTCACATTCTCCCGAGCAACTCGGCTGCTACTCCTCCTTTCATGCAAAACATTAAGGTCCTAGCTCATGTCCAAGGCATCAAAGACAGCTAAAAAGTCAATAATCGATAACTAAAACTTGAATTGTACTACTTCTTACTGGCTATTACAACAATTTAGAAGCTTCATCTGTGTTCTACTATGGTGCTTTTAATGCCTCGCATACCGCAGCACGTGACATAGCTTTGCAGACGATAAGTACAACCGTTTCAGAGAGAAGAGCGGCCAATGTGACGATCTGGCTTTAAGTCGATTCGATAACAAATGACGGAAACGGGAAGATTTCTCAGGTTTTTACTACATATGAACAGTTTTCACATTCTTCCGTGCAACTCAGCTGCTAGTCCTCATTAAAAGCAGAATCTTAAGAACCAAGCTCATGTCCAAGGCACCAAAGCCAGCTAAAAGATCAATAACAGATATCTAAAACTTGAATTGTACTACTTCTTACTGGCTATTACATCAATTTAGAAGCTTCATCTGTGTTCTACTATGGTGCTTCTAGTGTCTCCGCATACCGCAGCACGCGACATAGCTTTGCAGACGATAAGTACAACCGTTTCAGTGAGAAGAGCGGCCAATGTGACGATCTGGCTTTAAGTCGATTCGATAACAAATGACGAAAAAGGACGGATTTCTCAGGTTTTTACTACATATGAACACTTTTCATATTCTCCTGTGCAACTCGGCTGCTAGTCCTCCTTTCATGCACAATCTTAAGGTCCTAGCTCAGGTCCTAGGCACCAAAGCCAACTAAAAAGTCAATAATCGATACCTAAAACTTGAATTGTACTACTTCTTACTGGCTATTACATCAACTTAGAAGCTTCATCTGTGTTCTACTATGGTGCTTTTAGTGTCTCCGCCTACCGCAGCACGCGACATAGCTTTGCACACGATAAGTACAACCGTTTCAGAGAGAAGAGCGGCCAATGTGTCGATCTGGCCTTAAGTAGATTCGTTAACGAATGACGTAAACGGACGGATTTCTCACGTTTTTACTACATTTGAACACTTTTCACATACTCCCGTGCAACCCGGCTGCTATTCCTCTTTTCATGCTAAATGTTAAGGTCCTAGCTCATGTCCAAGGCACCAAAGCCAGCTAAAAAGTCAACAATCGATACCTAAAACTTAAATTGTTCTACTTCTTACCGGCTATAACAACAACTTAGAAGCTTCATCTGTGTTCTACTAAGGTGCTTTTAGTGTCTCCACATACCGCAGCAAGCGACATAGCTTTGCAGACGATAAGTACAACCGTTCAGAGAGAAGAGCGGCCAATGTGACGATCTGGCTTTAAGTCGATTCGATAACAAATGACGAAAAAGGACGGATTTCTCAGGTTTTTACTACATATGAACACTTTTCATATTCTCCTGTGCAACTCGGCTGCTAGTCCTCCTTTCATGCAGAATCTTAAGGTCCTAGCTCATGTCCAAGGCACCAAAGCCAGCTTAAATGTCAATAATCGATACCTAAAACGTGAATTGTACTACTTCTCACTTGCTATTACATCAACTTAGAAGCTTCATCTGTGTTGTACTATTGTGCTTTTAGTGTCTGCGCATACCGCAGCACGCGACATAGCTTTGCAGACGATAAATGTAACCGTTTCAGACTTAAGTGCGGCCAATGTGACGATCTGGCTTCAAGTCGATTCGATAACAAATGACGAAAACGGACGGATTTCTCAGGTTTTTCTACATATGAACACTTTTCACATTCTCCCATGCAACTCGGCTGCTAGTCCTCCTCTCATGCAAAATCTTAATTTCCTAGCACATGTCCAACCCACCAAAGAAGGGTAATAAATCAGTAATCGATAGCTAAAACTTGAATTGTACTGTTTCTTACTGGCTAGTACATCAACTTAGAAGCTTCTTCTGTGTTCTGCTATGGTGCTTTTTGTGTCTCCTAATACCACAGTACACGACATAGCTTTGCAGACGATAGATGTAACAGTTTCAGAGCAAAGAGCTTCCAATGTGACGATCTGGCTTTAAGTCGGTTCAATAACAAATGACGAAATCGGACGCATTTCTCAGGTTTTTACTACAAATGAACACTTTCCACACTCTCCCGTGCAACGCGGCTGCTAGTCCTCCCTTTATGCAAAATCGTATGGTCCTAGTTCATCGCCAAGGCACCGAAGCCGGCTAAAAAGTCAATAATCGATACCTAAAACTTGAATTGTACTTCTTCTTACTTTCTATTACATCAACTTAGAAGCTTCATCTGTGTTCTACTATGGTGCTTTTAGTGTCTCCGCATACCGCAGCACGCGACATAGCTTTGCAGACGATAAGTACAAACGTTTCAGAGAGAAGAGCATCCAATGTGACGATCTGGCTTTAAGTCGATTCGATAACAAACGACGAACACGGACGGATTTCTCAGGTTTTTACTACATATGAACACTTTTCACATTCTCCCGTGCAACGCGGCCGCTAATCCTAATTTCATGCAAAATCTTAAGTTCCTAGCTCATGTCGAAGGCAACAAAGAAGGGTAAAAAGTCAATAATCCATAACTAAAACTTGAATTGTACTACTTCTTACTGGCGATTACATCGAATTAGAAGCTTCATCTGTGTTCTACTATGGTGCTTCTAGTGTCTCCGCATACCGCAGCACGCGACATAGCATTGCAGACGATAAGTACAACCGTTTCAGAGAGAAGAGCGGGCAATGTGACGATCTGGCTTTAAGTCGATTCGATAACAAATGACGAACACGGGCGGATTTCTCAGGTTTTTACTACATATGAACACTTTTCACATTCTCCCGTGCAACGCGGCTGCTAGTCCCCCTCTCATGGTAAATCTTACGTTACTAGCTCATGTCCAAGGCAACAAAGAAGGGTAAAAAGTCAATAATCCATAAATAAAACTTGAATTGTACTACTTCTTACTGGCTATTACATCAACTTAGAAGCTTCTTCTGTGGTCTACTATGGTGCTTTTTGTGTCTCCTAATGCCACAGTACTCGACATAGCTTTGCAGACGATAAATGTAACAGTTTCAGAGCAAAGAGCGGCCAATGTGACGATCTGGCTTTAAGTCGGTTCAATAACAAATGACGAAAACGCACGCATTTCTCAGGTTTCTACAACAAATGAACACTTTCCACAGTCTCCCGTGCAGCGCGGCTGCTAGTCCTCCCTTCATGCAAAATCGTATGGTCCTAGTTCATCGCCAAGGCACCGAAGCCGGCTAAAAAGTCTATAATCGATACCTAAAACTTTAATTGTACTACTTCTTACTGGCTATTTCATCAACTTAGAAGCTTCATCTGTTCTACTATGGTGATTTTAGTGTCTCCGCATACCGCAGCACGCGACATAGCTTTGCAGACGATAAATGTAACCGTTTCAGACTGATGTACGGCCAATGTGACGATCTGGCTTTAAGTCGATTCGATAACAAATGACGAAAACGGACGGATTTATCAGGTTTTTACTACACATGAACACTTTTCACATTCTCCCGTGCAACGCGGCCGCTAATCCTCCTTTCATGCAAAATTTTAAGTTTCCAGCTCATGTCCAAGGCACCAAAGAAGGGTAAAAAGTCAATAATCCATAACTAAAACTTGAATTGTACTGCTTCTTACTGGCTATTACATCAACTTAGAAGCTTCATCTGTTCTACTATGGTGATTTTAGTGTCTCCACATACAGCAGCACGCGACATAGCTTTGCAGACGTTGAGTACAACCCTTTCAGAGAGAAGAGCGGCCAATGTGACGATCTGGCTTTAAGTCGATTCGATAACAAATGACGAAAACTGACGGATTTCTCAGGTTTTTACTACATATGAACAGTTTACACATTCTACCGTGCAACGCGGCCGCTAGTCCTCCTTTCATGCAAAATCTTAAGTTCCTAGCTCATGTCGAAGGCAACAAAGAAGGGTAAAAAGTCGATAATCGATACCTAAAACGTGAATTGTACTACTTCTCACTTGCTATTACATCAATTTAGATGCTTCATCTGTGTTCTGCTATGGTGCTTTCAGTGTCTCCACATAACGCAGCACGTAACATAGCTTTGCAGACGATAAATGTAACCATTTCAGACTGAAGTGCGGCCAATGTGACATTCTGGCTTTAAGTCGATTCGATAACAAATGACGAAAACGGGCGGATTTCTCAGGTTTTTACTACATATGAACACTTTTAACATTCTCCCGTGCAACTCGGCTGCTAGTGCTCCTTTCATGCAGAATCGTAAGTTCCTAGCTCATGTCCAAGGCACCAAAGCCAGCTAAAAGATCAATAATCCGCAACTAAAACTTGAATTGTACTACTTCTTACTGGCTATTACATCAAATTAGAAGTTTCATCTGTGTTCTACTATGGTGCTTTTAGTGTCTCCGCATACCGCAGCACGCGACATAGCTTTGCAGACGGTAAGTACAACCGTTTCAGAGAGAAGAGCGGCCAATGTGACGATCTGGCTTTAAGTCGATTCGATAACAAATGACGAAACGGGCGGATTTCTCAGGTTTTTACTACATATGAACACTTTTCACATTCTCCAGTGCAACTCGGTTGCTAGTCCTCCTTTCATGCAAAATCTTAATGTCCTACCTCATGTCCAGGGCACCAAAGAAGGTTAAAAATTCAATAATCGATAACTAGAACATGAATTGTACTACTTCTAACTGGCTATTACATCAACTTAGAAGCTTGATCTGTGTTCTACTATGGTGCTTTTAGTGTCTCCGCATACCGCAGCACGCGACATAGCTTTGCAGACGATAAGTACAACAGTTTCAGAGAGAAGAGCGGCCAATGTGACGATCTGGCTTTAAGTCGATTCGACAACCAATGAAAAAAACGGACGGATTTCTCAGGTTTTTACTACATATGAATACTTTTCACATTCTCCCGTGCAACGCGGCCGCTAATCCTCCTTTCATGCAAAATCTTAAGTTCCTAGCTCATGTCGAAGGCAACAAAGAAGGGTAAAAAGTCAATAATCGATGAATAAAACTTCAATTGTACCACTTCTTACTGGCTATTACATCAACTTAGAAGCTTCATCTGTGTTCTACTATGGTGCTTCTAGTGTCTCCGCATACCGCAGCATGCGACATAGCTTTGCAGACGATAAGTACAACCATTTCAGAGAGAAGAGCGGCCAATGTGGCGATCTGGCTTTAAGCCGATTCGATAACAGATGACGAAAACGGGCGGATTTCTCAGGTTTTTACTACATATGAACACTTTTCACATTCTCCCGAGCAACTCGGCTGCTACTCCTCCTTTCATGCAAAACATTAAGGTCCTAGCTCATGTCCAAGGCATCAAAGACAGCTAAAAAGTCAATAATCGATAACTAAAACTTGAATTGTACTACTTCTTACTGGCTATTACAACAATTTAGAAGCTTCATCTGTGTTCTACTATGGTGCTTTTAATGCCTCGCATACCGCAGCACGTGACATAGCTTTGCAGACGATAAGTACAACCGTTTCAGAGAGAAGAGCGGCCATTGTGACGATCTGGCTTTAAGTCGATTCGATAACAAATGACGGAAACGGGAAGATTTCTCAGGTTTTTACTACATATGAACAGTTTTCACATTCTTCCGTGCAACTCAGCTGCTAGTCCTCATTAAAAGCAGAATCTTAAGAACCAAGCTCATGTCCAAGGCACCAAAGCCAGCTAAAAGATCAATAACAGATATCTAAAACTTGAATTGTACTACTTCTTACTGGCTATTACATCAATTTAGAAGCTTCATCTGTGTTCTACTATGGTGCTTCTAGTGTCTCCGCATACCGCAGCACGCGACATAGCTTTGCAGACGATAAGTACAACCGTTTCAGTGAGAAGAGCGGCCAATGTGACGATCTGGCTTTAAGTCGATTCGATAACAAATGACGAAAAAGGACGGATTTCTCAGGTTTTTACTACATATGAACACTTTTCATATTCTCCTGTGCAACTCGGCTGCTAGTCCTCCTTTCATGCACAATCTTAAGGTCCTAGCTCAGGTCCTAGGCACCAAAGCCAACTAAAAAGTCAATAATCGATACCTAAAACTTGAATTGTACTACTTCTTACTGGCTATTACATCAACTTAGAAGCTTCATCTGTGTTCTACTATGGTGCTTTTAGTGTCTCCGCCTACCGCAGCACGCGACATAGCTTTGCACACGATAAGTACAACCGTTTCAGAGAGAAGAGCGGCCAATGTGTCGATCTGGCCTTAAGTAGATTCGTTAACGAATGACGTAAACGGACGGATTTCTCACGTTTTTACTACATTTGAACACTTTTCACATACTCCCGTGCAACCCGGCTGCTATTCCTCTTTTCATGCTAAATGTTAAGGTCCTAGCTCATGTCCAAGGCACCAAAGCCAGCTAAAAAGTCAACAATCGATACCTAAAACTTAAATTGTTCTACTTCTTACCGGCTATAACAACAACTTAGAAGCTTCATCTGTGTTCTACTAAGGTGCTTTTAGTGTCTCCACATACCGCAGCAAGCGACATAGCTTTGCAGACGATAAGTACAACCGTTCAGAGAGAAGAGCGGCCAATGTGACGATCTGGCTTTAAGTCGATTCGATAACAAATGACGAAAAAGGACGGATTTCTCAGGTTTTTACTACATATGAACACTTTTCATATTCTCCTGTGCAACTCGGCTGCTAGTCCTCCTTTCATGCAGAATCTTAAGGTCCTAGCTCATGTCCAAGGCACCAAAGCCAGCTTAAATGTCAATAATCGATACCTAAAACGTGAATTGTACTACTTCTCACTTGCTATTACATCAACTTAGAAGCTTCATCTGTGTTGTACTATTGTGCTTTTAGTGTCTGCGCATACCGCAGCACGCGACATAGCTTTGCAGACGATAAATGTAACCGTTTCAGACTTAAGTGCGGCCAATGTGACGATCTGGCTTCAAGTCGATTCGATAACAAATGACGAAAACGGACGGATTTCTCAGGTTTTTCTACATATGAACACTTTTCACATTCTCCCATGCAACTCGGCTGCTAGTCCTCCTCTCATGCAAAATCTTAATTTCCTAGCACATGTCCAACCCACCAAAGAAGGGTAATAAATCAGTAATCGATAGCTAAAACTTGAATTGTACTGTTTCTTACTGGCTAGTACATCAACTTAGAAGCTTCTTCTGTGTTCTGCTATGGTGCTTTTTGTGTCTCCTAATACCACAGTACACGACATAGCTTTGCAGACGATAGATGTAACAGTTTCAGAGCAAAGAGCTTCCAATGTGACGATCTGGCTTTAAGTCGGTTCAATAACAAATGACGAAATCGGACGCATTTCTCAGGTTTTTACTACAAATGAACACTTTCCACACTCTCCCGTGCAACGCGGCTGCTAGTCCTCCCTTTATGCAAAATCGTATGGTCCTAGTTCATCGCCAAGGCACCGAAGCCGGCTAAAAAGTCAATAATCGATACCTAAAACTTGAATTGTACTTCTTCTTACTTTCTATTACATCAACTTAGAAGCTTCATCTGTGTTCTACTATGGTGCTTTTAGTGTCTCCGCATACCGCAGCACGCGACATAGCTTTGCAGACGATAAGTACAAACGTTTCAGAGAGAAGAGCATCCAATGTGACGATCTGGCTTTAAGTCGATTCGATAACAAACGACGAACACGGACGGATTTCTCAGGTTTTTACTACATATGAACACTTTTCACATTCTCCCGTGCAACGCGGCCGCTAATCCTAATTTCATGCAAAATCTTAAGTTCCTAGCTCATGTCGAAGGCAACAAAGAAGGGTAAAAAGTCAATAATCCATAACTAAAACTTGAATTGTACTACTTCTTACTGGCGATTACATCGAATTAGAAGCTTCATCTGTGTTCTACTATGGTGCTTCTAGTGTCTCCGCATACCGCAGCACGCGACATAGCATTGCAGACGATAAGTACAACCGTTTCAGAGAGAAGAGCGGGCAATGTGACGATCTGGCTTTAAGTCGATTCGATAACAAATGACGAACACGGGCGGATTTCTCAGGTTTTTACTACATATGAACACTTTTCACATTCTCCCGTGCAACGCGGCTGCTAGTCCCCCTCTCATGGTAAATCTTACGTTACTAGCTCATGTCCAAGGCAACAAAGAAGGGTAGAAAGTCAATAATCCATAAATAAAACTTGAATTGTACTACTTCTTACTGGCTATTACATCAACTTAGAAGCTTCTTCTGTGGTCTACTATGGTGCTTTTTGTGTCTCCTAATGCCACAGTACTCGACATAGCTTTGCAGACGATAAATGTAACAGTTTCAGAGCAAAGAGCGGCCAATGTGACGATCTGGCTTTAAGTCGGTTCAATAACAAATGACGAAAACGCACGCATTTCTCAGGTTTCTACTACAAATGAACACTTTCCACAGTCTCCCGTGCAGCGCGGCTGCTAGTCCTCCCTTCATGCAAAATCGTATGGTCCTAGTTCATCGCCAAGGCACCGAAGCCGGCTAAAAAGTCTATAATCGATACCTAAAACTTTAATTGTACTACTTCTTACTGGCTATTTCATCAACTTAGAAGCTTCATCTGTTCTACTATGGTGATTTTAGTGTCTCCGCATACCGCAGCACGCGACATAGCTTTGCAGACGATAAATGTAACCGTTTCAGACTGATGTACGGCCAATGTGACGATCTGGCTTTAAGTCGATTCGATAACAAATGACGAAAACGGACGGATTTATCAGGTTTTTACTACACATGAACACTTTTCACATTCTCCCGTGCAACGCGGCCGCTAATCCTCCTTTCATGCAAAATTTTAAGTTTCCAGCTCATGTCCAAGGCACCAAAGAAGGGTAAAAAGTCAATAATCCATAACTAAAACTTGAATTGTACTGCTTCTTACTGGCTATTACATCAACTTAGAAGCTTCATCTGTTCTACTATGGTGATTTTAGTGTCTCCACATACAGCAGCACGCGACATAGCTTTGCAGACGTTGAGTACAACCCTTTCAGAGAGAAGAGCGGCCAATGTGACGATCTGGCTTTAAGTCGATTCGATAACAAATGACGAAAACTGACGGATTTCTCAGGTTTTTACTACATATGAACAGTTTACACATTCTACCGTGCAACGCGGCCGCTAGTCCTCCTTTCATGCAAAATCTTAAGTTCCTAGCTCATGTCGAAGGCAACAAAGAAGGGTAAAAAGTCGATAATCGATACCTAAAACGTGAATTGTACTACTTCTCACTTGCTATTACATCAATTTAGATGCTTCATCTGTGTTCTGCTATGGTGCTTTCAGTGTCTCCACATAACGCAGCACGTAACATAGCTTTGCAGACGATAAATGTAACCATTTCAGACTGAAGTGCGGCCAATGTGACATTCTGGCTTTAAGTCGATTCGATAACAAATGACGAAAACGGGCGGATTTCTCAGGTTTTTACTACATATGAACACTTTTCACATTCTCCCGTGCAACTCGGCTGCTAGTGCTCCTTTCATGCAGAATCGTAAGTTCCTAGCTCATGTCCAAGGCACCAAAGCCAGCTAAAAGATCAATAATCCGCAACTAAAACTTGAATTGTACTACTTCTTACTGGCTATTACATCAAATTAGAAGTTTCATCTGTGTTCTACTATGGTGCTTTTAGTGTCTCCGCATACCGCAGCACGCGACATAGCTTTGCAGACGGTAAGTACAACCGTTTCAGAGAGAAGAGCGGCCAATGTGACGATCTGGCTTTAAGTCGATTCGATAACAAATGACGAAACGGGCGGATTTCTCAGGTTTTTACTACATATGAACACTTTTCACATTCTCCAGTGCAACTCGGTTGCTAGTCCTCCTTTCATGCAAAATCTTAATGTCCTACCTCATGTCCAGGGCACCAAAGAAGGTTAAAAATTCAATAATCGATAACTAGAACATGAATTGTACTACTTCTAACTGGCTATTACATCAACTTAGAAGCTTGATCTGTGTTCTACTATGGTGCTTTTAGTGTCTCCGCATACCGCAGCACGCGACATAGCTTTGCAGACGATAAGTACAACAGTTTCAGAGAGAAGAGCGGCCAATGTGACGATCTGGCTTTAAGTCGATTCGACAACCAATGAAAAAAACGGACGGATTTCTCAGGTTTTTACTACATATGAATACTTTTCACATTCTCCCGTGCAACGCGGCCGCTAATCCTCCTTTCATGCAAAATCTTAAGTTCCTAGCTCATGTCGAAGGCAACAAAGAAGGGTAAAAAGTCAATAATCGATGAATAAAACTTCAATTGTACCACTTCTTACTGGCTATTACATCAACTTAGAAGCTTCATCTGTGTTCTACTATGGTGCTTCTAGTGTCTCCGCATACCGCAGCATGCGACATAGCTTTGCAGACGATAAGTACAACCATTTCAGAGAGAAGAGCGGCCAATGTGGCGATCTGGCTTTAAGCCGATTCGATAACAGATGACGAAAACGGGCGGATTTCTCAGGTTTTTACTACATATGAACACTTTTCACATTCTCCCGAGCAACTCGGCTGCTACTCCTCCTTTCATGCAAAACATTAAGGTCCTAGCTCATGTCCAAGGCATCAAAGACAGCTAAAAAGTCAATAATCGATAACTAAAACTTGAATTGTACTACTTCTTACTGGCTATTACAACAATTTAGAAGCTTCATCTGTGTTCTACTATGGTGCTTTTAATGCCTCGCATACCGCAGCACGTGACATAGCTTTGCAGACGATAAGTACAACCGTTTCAGAGAGAAGAGCGGCCAATGTGACGATCTGGCTTTAAGTCGATTCGATAACAAATGACGGAAACGGGAAGATTTCTCAGGTTTTTACTACATATGAACAGTTTTCACATTCTTCCGTGCAACTCGGCTGCTAGTCCTCATTTCACGCAGAATCTTAAAGTCCTAGCTCATGTCCAAGGCACAAAAGCCAGCTAAAGGATCAATAATCGATACCTAAAACTTGAATTCTACTACTTCTTACTGGCTATTACATCAACTTAGAAGCTTCATCTGTGTTCTACTATGGTGCTTTTAGTGCCTCGCATACCGCAGCACGCGACATAGCTTTGCAGATGATAAGTAAAACCGTTTCAGAGAGAAGAGCGGCCAATGTGACGATCTGGCTTTAAGTCGATTCGATAACAAATGACGATAACGGGCGGATTTCTCAGGTTTTTACTACATATGAACACTTTTCACATTCTCCCGTGCAACTCAGCTGCTAGTCCTCATTAAAAGCAGAATCTTAAGAACCAAGCTCATGTCCAAGGCACCAAAGCCAGCTAAAAGATCAATAACAGATATCTAAAACTTGAATTGTACTACTTCTTACTGGCTATTACATCAATTTAGAAGCTTCATCTGTGTTCTACTATGGTGCTTCTAGTGTCTCCGCATACCGCAGCACGCGACATAGCTTTGCAGACGATAAGTACAACCGTTTCAGTGAGAAGAGCGGCCAATGTGACGATCTGGCTTTAAGTCGATTCGATAACAAATGACGAAAAAGGACGGATTTCTCAGGTTTTTACTACATATGAACACTTTTCATATTCTCCTGTGCAACTCGGCTGCTAGTCCTCCTTTCATGCGCAATCTTAAGGTCCTAGCTCAGGTCCTAGGCACCAAAGCCAACTAAAAAGTCAATAATCGATACCTAAAACTTGAATTGTACTACTTCTTACTGGCTATTACATCAACTTAGAAGCTTCATCTGTGTTCTACTATGGTGCTTTTAGTGTCTCCGCCTACCGCAGCACGCGACATAGCTTTGCACACGATAAGTACAACCGTTTCAGAGAGAAGAGCGGCCAATGTGTCGATCTGGCCTTAAGTAGATTCGTTAACGAATGACGTAAACGGACGGATTTCTCACGTTTTTACTACATTTGAACACTTTTCACATACTCCCGTGCAACCCGGCTGCTATTCCTCTTTTCATGCTAAATGTTAAGGTCCTAGCTCATGTCCAAGGCACCAAAGCCAGCTAAAAAGTCAACAATCGATACCTAAAACTTAAATTGTTCTACTTCTTACCGGCTATAACAACAACTTAGAAGCTTCATCTGTGTTCTACTAAGGTGCGTTTAGTGTCTCCACATACCGCAGCAAGCGACATAGCTTTGCAGACGATAAGTACAACCGTTCAGAGAGAAGAGCGGCCAATGTGACGATCTGGCTTTAAGTCGATTCGATAACAAATGACGAAAAAGGACGGATTTCTCAGGTTTTTACTACATATGAACACTTTTCATATTCTCCTGTGCAACTCGGCTGCTAGTCCTCCTTTCATGCAGAATCTTAAGGTCCTAGCTCATGTCCAAGGCACCAAAGCCAGCTTAAATGTCAATAATCGATACCTAAAACTTGAATTGTACTACTTCTTACTGGCTATTACATCAACTTAGAAGCTTCATCTGTGTTGTACTATTGTGCTTTTAGTGTCTGCGCATACCGCAGCACGCGACATAGCTTTGCAGACGATATGTAAAACCGTTTCAGAGAGAAGAGCGGCCAATGTGACGACCTGGCTTTAAGTCGATTCGATAACAAATGAAGAAAACGGCCGGATTTCTCATTTTTTTGCTACATATGAACACTTTCCACATTCTCCCGTGCAACTCGGCTGCTGGTCCTCGTTTCATGCAAAATGTTAACGTCCTAGCTCATGTCCAAGGCACCAAAGCCAGCTAAAAAGTCAATAATCGATACCTAAAACGTGAATGTAGTACTTCTCACTTGCTATTACATCAACTTAGAAGCTTCATCTGTGTACTACTATGGTGCATTTTGTGTCTCCTAATGCCACAGTACGCGACATAGCGTTGCAGACGATAAATGTAACAGTTTCAGAGCAAAGAGCGGCCAATGTGACGATCTGGCTTTAAGTCGATTCGATAACATATGACGAAAACGGACGGATTTCTCAGGTTTTTACTACATATGAACACTTTTCACATACTCCCGTGCAACTCGCCTGCTAGTCCTCCTTTCATGCAGAATCCTAAGATCCAAGCTCATGTCCAAGGCACCATAGCTAGATAAAAAGTCAATAATCGATACCTAAAACTTAAATTGTACTACTTCTTCCTGGTTATAACAACAACTTAGAAGCTTCATCTGTGTTCTACTATGGTGCTTTTAGTGTCTCCACATACCGCAGCAAGCGACATAGCTTTGCAGACGATAAGTACAACCGTTTCAGAGAGAAGAGCGGCCAATGTGACGACCTGGCTTTAAGTCGATTCGATAACAAATGACGAACACGGGCGGATTTCTCAGGTTTTTACTACATATGAACACTTTTCATATTCTCCTGTGCAACTCGGCTGCTAGTCCTCCTTTCATGCACAATCTTAAGGTCCTAGCTCAGGTCCTAGGCACCAAAGCCAACTAAAAAGTCAATAATCGATACCTAAAACTTGAATTGTACTACTTCTTACTGGCTATTACATCAACTTAGAAGCTTCTTCTGTGTTCTTCAATGGTGCTTTTTGTGTCTCCTAATGCCACAGTACACGACATAGCTTTGTAGACGATAAATGTAACAGTTTCAGACCAAAGAGCGGCCAATGTGACGATCTGGCTTTAAGTCGGTTCAATAACAAATGACGAAAACTGACGTATTTCTCAGGTTTTTACTACAAATTAACACTTTCCACAGTCTCCCGTGCAACGCGGCTGCTAGTCCTCCCTTCATGCAAAACCGTGTGGTCCTAGTTCATCGCCAAGGCACCGAAGCCGGCAAAAAGTCAATAATCGATACGTAAAACTTGAATTGTACTACTTCTTACTGGCTATTACATCAACTTAGATGCTTCATCTATGTTCTACTATGGTGCTTTTAGTGTCTCCGCATACCGCAGCACGCGACATAGCTGTGCAGACGATAAATGTAACCGTTTCAGACTGAAGTGCGGCCAATGTGACGATCTGGCTTCAAGTCGATTCAATAACAAATAACGAAAACGGACGGATTTCTCAGGTTTTCACTACATATGAACACTTTTCACATTCTCCCGTGCAACGCGGCTGCTAGTCCTCCTTTCATGCAGAATCTTAAGGTCCTAGCTCATGTCCATTGCACCAAAGCCAGCTAAAAAGTCAATAATCGATACCTAAAACTTGAATTGTACTACTTCTTACTGGCTATTACATCAACTTAGAAGCTTCTTCTGTGGTCTACTATGGTGCTTTTTGTGTCTCCTAATGCCATAGTACCCGACATAGCTTTGCAGACGATAAATGTAACAGATTCAGAGCAAAGAGCGGCCAATGTGACGATCTGGCTTTAAGTCGGTTCAATAACAAATGACGAAAACGGACGCATTTCTCAGGTTTTTACTACAAATGAACACTTTCCACAGTCTCCCGTGAAACGCGGCTGCTAGTCCTCCATTCATGCAAAATCGTATGGTCCAAATTCATCGCCAAGGCACCGAAGCCGGCTAAAAAGTCAATAATCGATACCTAAAACTTGAATTGTACTACTTCTTAATGGCTATTTCATCAACTTAGAAGCTTCATCTATGTTCTAATATGGTGCTTTTAGTGTCTCCGCATACCGCAGCACGCGACATAGCTTTGCAGGCGATAAATGTAACCGTTTCAGACTGATGTACGGCCAATGTGACGATCTGGCTTCAAGTCGATTCGATAACAAATGACGAAAACGGACGGATTTCTCAGGTTTTTACTACATATGAACACTTTTGACATTCTCCCGTGAACCGCGGCTGCTAATCCTCCTTTCATGCAAAATCTTAATGTCCTACCTCATGTACAGGGCACCAAAGAAGGTTAAAAAGTCAATAATCGATAACTAAAACATGAATTGTACTACTTCTTACTGGCTATTACATCAACTTAGAAGCTTCATCTGTGTTCTACTATGGTGCTTTTAGTGTCTCCGCATACCGCAGCACGCGACATAGCTTTGCAGACGATAAGTACAACCGTTTCAGAGAAAAGAGCGGCCAACGTGACGATCTGGCTTTAAGTCGATTCGACAACAAATGACGAAAACGGACGGATTTCTCAGGTTTTTACTACATATGAATACTTTTCACATTCCCCCGTGCAACGCGGCCGCTAATCCTCCTTTCATGCAAAATCTTAAGTTCCTAGCTCATGTCCAAGAAACCAAAGAAGGGTAAAAAGTCAATAATCCATAACTATAACTTGAATTGTACTACTTCTTAGTGGCTATTACATCAACTTAGAAGCTTCATCTATTCTACTATGGTGCCTTTAGTGTCTCCGCATACCGCAGCAAGCGTCATAGCTTTGCAGACGATAAATGTAACCTTTTAAAACTGAAGTGCGGCCAATGTGACGATTTGGCTTTAAGTCGATTCGATAACAAATGACGAAAACGGACGGATTTCTCAGGTTTTTACTACATATGAACACTTTTCACATTCTCCTGTGCAACTCGGCTGCTAGTCCTCCTTTCATGCAAAATGTTAAGGTCCCAGCTCATGTCCCAGACCCCAAAGCCAGCTAAGAGGTCAATAATCGATACCTAAATCTTGAATTGTACTACTTCTTACTGGCTATTACATCAACATAGAAGCTTCATCTGTGTTCTACTATGGTGATTTTATTTTCTCCGCAAACCGCAGCACGCGACATAGTTTTGCAGACGATAAGTACAACCGTTTCAGAGAGAAGAGCGGCCAATGTGACGATCTGGCTTTAAGTCGATTCGATAACAAATGACGAAAACGGACGGATTTCTCAGGTTTTTACTACATATGAACACTTTTCACATTCTCCCGTGCAACTGGGCTGATAGTCCTCATTTCATGCAGAATCTTAAGGTCCTACCTCATGTCCAAGGCACCAAAGCCAGCTAAAAAGTCAATAATCGATACCTAAAACTTGAATTGTACTACTTCATACTTGCTATTACATCAACTTAGAAGTATCATCGATGTTCTACTATGGTGCTTTTAGTGTCTCCGCATACCGCAGCACGCGACATAGCTTTGCAGACGATAAGTACAACCGTTTCAGAGAGAAGAGCGGCCAATGTGACGATCTGGCTTTAAGTCGATTCGATAACAAATGACGAAAACGGACGGATTTCTCAGGTTTTTACTACATATGAACACTTTTCACATTCTCCTGTACAACTCGGCTGCTAATCCACATTTCATGCATAATCTTAAGGTCTTAGCTCAGGTCCAAGGCACCAAAGCCAGCTAAAAAGTCAATAATCGATACCTAAAACTTGAATTGTACTACTTCTTACTGGCTATTACATCAACTTAAAAGTATCATCGGTGTTCTACTATGGTGCTTTTAGTGTCTCTGCATACCGCCGCACGCGACATAGCTTTGCAGACGATAAGTACAACCGTTGCAGAGAGAAGAGCGGCCAATGTAACGATCTTTCTGGTAAGTCGATTCGATAACAAATGACGGAAACAGACGGATTTCTCAGGTTTTTACTACATATGAACACTTTTCACATTCTCCTGTACAACTCGGCTGCTAGTCCCCCTTTCATGCAGAATCTTAAGGTCTTAGCTCATGTCCAAGGCACCAAAGCCAGCTAAAAAGTCAATAATCGATACCTAAAACTTGAATTATTCTACTTCTTACTGGCTATTACATCAACATAGAAGCTTCATCTGTGTTCTACTATGGTGCTTTTAGTGTCTCCGCATGCCGCAGTACGCGACATAGCTTTGCAGACGATAGGTACAACCGTTTCACAGAGAAGAACGGCCAATGTGACGATCTGGCTTTAAGTCGATTCGATAACAAATGACGAAAACGGACGGATTTCTCTGGTTTTTACTACATATGAACACTTTTCACATTCTCCCGTGCAACTCGGCTGCTAGTCCTCCTTTCATGCAGAATCTTAAGGACCTAGCTCATGTCCAAGTCACGAAAGCCAGCAAAGAAGTCAATAATCGATACGTAAAACTTGAATTGTACTACTTCTTACTGGCTATTACATCAACTTAGAAGCTTCATCTGTGTTCTACTATGGTGATTTTAGTGTCCCCGAATACCGCAGCACGCGACATAGCTTTGCAGACGATAAGTACAACCGTTTCAGAGAGAAGAGCGGCCAATGTGACGATCTGGCTTTAACTCGATTCGACAACAATTGACGAAAACGGACGGATTTCTCAGGATTTTACTACATATGAACACTTTTCACATTCTCCCGTGAACTCGGCTGCTAGTCACAATCTCATGCCGAATCTTAAGGTCCTAGCTCATGTCCAAGGCACCAAAACCAGCTAAGAAGTCAATAACCAGTACCTAAAACTTGAATTGTACTACTTCTTACTGGCTATTACATCAACTTAGAAGCTTCATCTGTGTTCTACTATGGTGCTTCTAGTGTCTCCGCATACCGCAGCACGCGACATAGCTTTGCAGACGATAAATGTAACCGTTTCAGACAGAAGAGCGGCCAATGTGACAATCTGGCTTTAAGTCGATTCGATAACAAATGACGAAAACGGGCGGATTTCTCAGGTTTTTACTACATATGAACTCTTTTCACATTCTCCCGTGCAAAAGGCTGCTAGTCCTCCTTTCATGCAAAAATTAAGTTCCTAGCTCATTTCCAAGGCACCAAAGAAGGGTAAAAAGTCAACAATCGATACCTAAAACTTGAATTGTACTACTCCTTACTGGCTATTACATCAACTTAAAAGCTTCATCTGTGTTCTACTATGGTGCTTTTAGTGTCCCCGCATACCGCAGCACGCGACATAGCTTTGCAGACGATAAGTACAACCGTTTCAGAGAGAAGAGCGGCCAATGTGACGATCTGGCTTTAAGTCAATTCGTCAACAAATGACGAAAACGGACGGATTTCTCGGGTTTTTACTACATATGAACACTTTTCACATTCTCCCGTGCAACTCGGCTGCTAGTCCTCCTTTCATGCAGAATCCTAAGGTCCTAGCTAATGTATAAGGCACCAAAGCCAGCTAAAAAGTCAATAATCAATGACTAAAACTTAAATTGTACTACTTCTTACTGGCTATTACATCAACTTAAAAGCTTCATCTGTGTTTTACTATGGTGCTTTTAGTTTCTCCGCATACCGCAGCACGCGACATAGTTTTGTAGACGATAAGTACAACCGTTTCAGAGAGAAGAGCGGCCAATGTGACGATCTGGCTTTAAGTCGATTGGATAACAAATGACGAAAACGGACGGATTTCTCAGGTTTTTACTACATATGAACACTTTTCACATTCTCCCGTGCAACTCGGCTGCTAGTCCTCCTTTCATGCAGAATCTTAAGGTCCTAGCTCATGTCCAAGGCACCAAAGCCTGCTAAAAAGTCAATAATCGATACCTAAAACTTGAATTGTACTACTTCTTACTGGCTATTACATCAACTTAGAAGCTTCATCTGTGTTTTACTATGGTGCTTTTAGTTTCTCCGCATACCGCAGCTCGCGACATAGTTTTGTAGACGATAAGTACAACCGTTTCAGAGAGAAGAGCGGACAATGTGACGATCTGGCTTTAAGTCGATTCGATAACAAATGACGAAAACGGACGGATTTCTCAGGTTTTTACTACATATGAACACTTTTCACATTCTCCCGTGCAACTAGGCTGCTAGTCCCCCTTTCATGCAGAATCTCAAGGTCCTAGCTCATGTCCAAGGCACCAAAGCCAGCTAAGAAGTCAATAATCAGTACCTAAAACTTGAATTGTACTACTTTTTACTGGCTTTTACATCAACTTAGAAGCTTAATCTGTGTTCTACTATGGTGCATTTAGTGTGTCTTCATACCGCATCACGCGACATAGCTTTGCAGACGACAAGTACAACCGTTGCAGAGTGAAGAGGGGGGAAATGTGACGATCTGGCTTTAAGTCGATTCGATAACAAATGACGAAAACGGACGGATTTCTCAGGTTTTTACTACTTATGAACACTTTTCACATTCTCCCGTGCAACTCGGCTGCTAGTCCTCATTTCATGCAGAGTCTTAAGGTCCTAGCTCATGTCCAAGGCACCAAAGCCAGCTAAAAAGTCAATAATCGATACCTAAAACTTGAATTATACTACTTCTTACTGGCTATTACATCAACTTAGAAGCTTCATCTGTGTTCTACTATGGTGCTTTTAGTGTCTCCGAATACCGCAGCATGCGACATAGCTTTGCAGACGATAAGATCAACCGTTTTAGAGAGAAGAGCGGTCTATGTGACGATCTGGCTTTAAGTCGATTCGATAACAAATGACGAACACGGACGAATTTCTCAGGTTTTTACTACATATGAACCCTTTTCACATAATCCCGTGCAACTCGGCTGCTAGTCCCCCTTTCATGCAGAATCTCAAGGTCCTAGCTCATGTCCAAGGCACCAAAGCCAGCTAAGAAGTCAATAATCAGTACCTAAAACTTGAATTGTACTACTTCTTACTGGCTTTTACATCAACTTAGAAGCTTCATCTGTGTTCTACTATGGTGCTTTTAGTGTCTCTGCATACCGCATCACGCGACATAGCTTTGCAGACGATAAGTACAACCGTTGCAGAGTGAAGAGCGGGGAAATGTGACGATCTGGCTTTAAGTCGATTCGATAACAAATGACGAAAACGGACGGATTTCTCTGGTTTTTACTACATATGAACACTTTTCACATTCTCCCGTGCAACTCGGCTGCTAGTCCTCCTTTCATGCAGAATCTTAAGGACCTAGCTCATGTCCAAGGCACGAAAGCCAGCAAAGAAGTCAATAATCGATACCTAAAACTTGAATTGTACTACTTCTTACTGGCTATTACATCAACTTAGAAGCTTCATCTGTGTTCTACTATGGTGATTTTAGTGTCCCCGAATACCGCAGCACGCGACATAGCTTTGCAGACGATAAGTACAACCGTTTCAGAGAGAAGAGCGGCCAATGTGACGATCTGGCTTTAAGTCGATTCGATAACAATTGACGAAAACGGACGGATATCTCAGGATTTTACTACATATGAACACTTTTCACATTCTCCCGTGAACTCGGCTGCTAGTCACAATCTCATGCCGAATCTTAAGGTCCTAGCTCATGTCCAAGGCACCAAAACCAGCTAAGAAGTCAATAACCAGTACCTAAAACTTGAATTTTACTACTTCTTACTGGCTATTACATCAACTTAGAAGCTTCATCTGTGTTCTACTATGGTGCTTCTAGTGTCTCCCCATACCGCAGCACGCGACATAGCTTTGCAGACGATAAATGTAACCGTTTCAGACAGAAGAGCGGCCAATGTGACAATCTGGCTTTAAGTCGATTCGATAACAAATGACGAAAACGGGCGGATTTCTCAGGTTTTTACTACATATGAACTCTTTTCACATTCTCCCGTGCAAGAGGCTGCTAGTCCTCCTTTCATGCAAAAATTAAGTTAATAGCTCATTTCCAAGGCACCAAAGAAGGGTAAAAAGTCAATAATCCATAACTAAAACATGAATTGTACTACTTCTTACTGGCTATTACATCAACTTAGAAGCTTCATCTGTGTTCTACTAAGGTGATTTCAGTGTTTCCGCATACCGCAGCACGCGACATAGCTTTGCAGACGATAAGTACAACCGTTTCAGAGAGAAGAGCGGCCAATGTGACGATCTGGCTTTAAGTCGATTCGATAACAAATGACGAAAACGGACGGATTTCTCAGGTTTTTACTACATATGAACACTTTTCACATTCTCCTGTACAACTCGGCTGCTAGTCCCCCTTTCATGCAGAATCTTAAGGTCTTAGCTCATGTCCAAGGCACCAAAGCCAGCTAAAAAGTCAATAATCGATACCTAAAAGTTGAATTATTCTACTTCTTACTGGCTATTACATCAACATAGAAGCTTCATCTGTGTTCTACTATGGTGCTTTTAGTTTCTCCGCATGCCGCAGTACGCGACATAGCTTTGCAGACGATAGGTACAACCGTTTCACAGAGAAGAACGGCCAATGTGACGATCTGGCTTTAAGTCGATTCGATAACAAATGACGAAAACGGACGGATTTCTCTGGTTTTTACTACATATGAACACTTTTCACATTTTCCCGTGCAACTCGGCTGCTAGTCCTCCTTTCATGCAGAATCTTAAGGACCTAGCTCATGTCCAAGTCACGAAAGCCAGCAAAGAAGTCAATAATCGATACGTAAAACTTGAATTGTACTACTTCTTACTGGCTATTACATCAACTTAGAAGCTTCATCTGTGTTCTACTATGGTGATTTTAGTGTCCCCGAATACCGCAGCACGCGACATAGCTTTGCAGACGATAAGTACAACCGTTTCAGAGAGAAGAGCGGCCAATGTGACGATCTGGCTTTAAGTCGATTCGACAACAATTGACGAAAACGGACGGATTTCTCAGGATTTTACTACATATGAACACTTTTCACATTCTCCCGTGAACTCGGCTGCTAGTCACAATCTCATGCCGAATCTTAAGACCCTAGCTCATGTCCAAGGCACCAAAACCAGCTAAGAAGTCAATAACCAGTACCTAAAACTTGAATTGTACTACTTCTTACTGGCTATTACATCAACTTAGAAGCTTCATCTGTGTTCTACTATGGTGCTTCTAGTGTCTCCGCATACCGCAGCACGCGACATAGCTTTGCAGACGATAAATGTAACCGTTTCAGACAGAAGAGCGGCCATTGTGACAATCTGGCTTTAAGTCGATTCGATAACAAATGACGAAAACGGGCGGATTTCTCAGGTTTTTACTACATATGAACTCTTTTCACATTCTCCCGTGCAAAAGGCTGCTAGTCCTCCTTTCATGCAAAAATTAAATTCCTAGCTCATTTCCAAGGCACCAAAGAAGGGTAAAAAGTCAACAATCGATACCTAAAACTTGAATTGTACTACTCCTTACTGGCTATTACATCAACTTAAAAGCTTCATCTGTGTTCTACTATGGTGCTTTTAGTGTCCCCGCATACCGCAGCACGCGACATAGCTTTGCAGACGATAAGTACAACCGTTTCAGAGAGAAGAGCGGCCAATGTGACGATCTGGCTTTAAGTCAATTCGTCAACAAATGACGAAAACGGACGGATTTCTCGGGTTTTTACTACATATGAACACTTTTCACATTCTCCCGTGCAACTCGGCTGCTAGTCCTCCTTTCATGCAGAATCCTAAGGTCCTAGCTAATGTATAAGGCACCAAAGCCAGCTAAAAAGTCAATAATCAATGACTAAAACTTAAATTGTACTACTTCTTACTGGCTATTACATCAACTTAAAAGCTTCATCTGTGTTTTACTATGGTGCTTTTAGTTTCTCCGCATACCGCAGCACGCGACATAGTTTTGTAGACGATAAGTACAACCGTTTCAGAGAGAAGAGCGGCCAATGTGACGATCTGGCTTTAAGTCGATTGGATAACAAATGACGAAAACGGACGGATTTCTCAGGTTTTTACTACATATGAACACTTTTCACATTCTCCCGTGCAACTCGGCTGCTAGTCCTCCTTTCATGCAGAATCTTAAGGTCCTAGCTCATGTCCAAGGCACCAAAGCCTGCTAAAAAGTCAATAATCGATACCTAAAACTTGAATTATACTACTTCTTACTGGCTATTACATCAACATAGAAGCTTCATCTGTGTTTTGCTATGGTGCTTTTAGTTTCTCCGCATACCGCAGCTCGCGACATAGTTTTGTAGACGATAAGTACAACCGTTTCAGAGAGAAGAGCGGACAATGTGACGATCTGGCTTTAAGTCGATTCGATAACAAATGACGAAAACGGACGGATTTCTCAGGTTTTTACTACATATGAACACTTTTCACATTCTCCCGTGCAACTAGGCTGCTAGTCCCCCTTTCATGCAGAATCTCAAGGTCCTAGCTCATGTCCAAGGCACCAAAGCCAGCTAAGAAGTCAATAATCAGTACCTAAAACTTGAATTGTACTACTTTTTACTGGCTTTTACATCAACTTAGAAGCTTCATCTGTGTTCTACTATGGTGCATTTAGTGTGTCTTCATACCGCATCACGCGACATAGCTTTGCAGACGATAAGTACAACCGTTGCAGAGTGAAGAGTGGGGAAATGTGACGATCTGGCTTTAAGTCGATTCGATAACAAATGACGAAAACGGACGGATTTCTCAGGTTTTTACTACTTATGAACACTTTTCACATTCTCCCGTGCAACTCGGCTGCTAGTCCTCATTTCATGCAGAGTCTTAAGGTCCTAGCTCATGTCCAAGGCACCAAAGCCAGCTAAAAAGTCAATAATCGATACCTAAAACTTGAATTCTACTACTTCTTACTGGCTATTACATCAACTTAGAAGCTTCATCTGTGTTCTACTATGGTGCTTTTAGTGTCTCCGAATACCGCAGCATGCGACATAGCTTTGCAGACGATAAGATCAACCGTTTTAGAGAGAAGAGCGGTCTATGTGACGATCTGGCTTTAAGTCGATTCGATAACAAATGACGAACACGGACGAATTTCTCAGGTTTTTACTACATATGAACCCTTTTCACATAATCCCGTGCAACTCGGCTGCTAGTCCCCCTTTCATGCAGAATCTCAAGGTCCTAGCTCATGTCCAAGGCACCAAAGCCAGCTAAGAAGTCAATAATCAGTACCTAAAACTTGAATTGTACTACTTCTTACTGGCTTTTACATCAACTTAGAAGCTTCATCTGTGTTCTACTATGGTGCTTTTAGTGTCTCTGCATACCGCATCACGCGACATAGCTTTGCAGACGATAAGTACAACCGTTGCAGAGTGAAGAGCGGGGAAATGTGACGATCTGGCTTTAAGTCGATTCGATAACAAATGACGAAAACGGACGGATTTCTCAGGTTTTTACTACTTATGAACACTTTTCACATTCTCCCGTGCAACTCGGCTGCTAGTCCTCCTTTCATGCAGAATCTTAAGGTCTTAGGTCATGTCCAAGGCACGAAAGCCAGCTAAGAAATCAATAATCGATACCTAAATCTTGAATTGTACTACTCCTTACTGGCTATTACATCAACTTAAAAGCTTCATCTGTGTTCTACTATGGTGCTTTTAGCTTCTCCGCATACCGCAGCACGTGACATAGCTTTGCACACGATAAGTACAACCGTTTCAGAGAGAAGAGCGGCTAATGTGACGATCTGGCTTTCAGTCGATTCGACAACATATGACGAAAACGGACGGATTTCTCAGGTTTTCACTACATATGAACACTTTTCACATTCTCCCGTGCAACTCGGCTGCTAGTCCTCCTTTCATGCAGAATCTTAAGGTCCTAGCTCATGTCCAAGGCACCAAAGCCAGCTAAAAAGTCAATAATCGATACCTAAAACTTGAATTATACTACTTCTTACTGGCTATTACATCAACTTAGAAGCTTCATCTGTGTTCTACTATGGTGCTTTTAGTGTCTCCGAATACCGCAGCATGCGACATAGCTTTGCAGACGATAAGATCAACCGTTTTAGAGAGAAGAGCGGCATATGTGACGATCTGGCTTTAAGTCGATTCGATAACAAATGACGAACACGGACGAATTTCTCAGGTTTTTACTACATATGAACACTTTTCACACACTCCCGTGCACCGCGGCAGCTAGTCCTTCTATCATGCAGAATCGTAAGTTCCTAGATCATGTCCAAGGCACCAAAGCCAGCTAAAAAGTCAATAATCGATACCTAAAACTTGAATTGTACTACTTCTTACTGGCTATTACATCAACGTAGAAGCTTCATCTGTGTTCTACTATGGTGCTTTTAGTGTCTCCGCATACCGCAGCACGCGACATAGCTTAGCAGACGATAAGTACAACCGTTTCAGACAGAAGAGCGGCCAATGCGGCGATCTGGCTTTAAGTCGATTCGATAACAAATGACGAAAACGGACGGATTTCTAAGGTTTTTACTACATATGAACACTTTTCACATTCTCCCGTGCAACTCGGCTGCTAGACCTCCATTCATGCAGAATCTGAAGGTCCTAGCTCATGTCCAAGGCACCAAAGCCAGCTAAAAAGTCAATAATCGATACCTAAAACTTGAATTGTACTACTTCTTTCTGGCTATTACATCAACTTAAAAGATTCATCTGTGTTCTGCTATGGTGCTTTTAGTGTCTCCGCATACCGCAACACGAGACATAGCTTTGCAGACGATAAGTACAACCGTTTCAGAGAGAAGAGCGGCCAATGTGGCGATCTGGCTTTGAGTCGATTCGATAACAAGTGACGAAAACGGACGGATTTCTCAGGTTTTTACTACATATGAACACTTTTCACATACTCCCATGCAACGCGGCTGCTAGTACTCCTTTCATGCAGAATCTTAAGGTCCTAGCTCATGTCCAAGGCACCAAAGCCAGCTAAAAAGTCAATAATCGATACCTAAAACTTAAATTGTACTACTTCTTACTGGCTATTACATCAACTTAGAAGCTTCATCTGTGTTCTACTATGGTGCTTTTAGTGTCTCCGCATACCGCATCACGCGACATAGCTTTGCAGACAATAAGTACAACCGTTTCAGAGAGAAGAGCGGCCAATGTGACGATCTGGCTTTAAGTCGATTCGATAACAAATGACGAAAACGGACGGATTTCTCAGGTTTTTACTACATATGAACACTTTTCACATTCTCCCGTGCAACTCGGCTGCTAGTCCTCCTTTCATGCAGAATCTTAAGGTCCTAGCTCATGTCCAAGGCACCAAAGCCAGGTAAAAAGTCAATAATCGATACCTAAAACTTGAATTGTACTACTTCTTACTGGCTATTACATCAACTTAGAAGTATCATCGGTGTTCTACTATGGTGCTTTTAGTGTCTCTGCATACCGCAGCACCCGACATAGCTTTGCAGACGATAAGTACAACCGTTTCGGAGGGAAGAGCGGCCAATGTGACGATCTGGCTTTAAGTCGATTCGATAACAAATGACGAAAACGGTCGGATTTCTCAGGTTTTTACTACATATGAACACTTTACACATTCTCCCGTGCAACTCGGCTGCTAGTCCTCCTTTCATGCAGAATGTTAAGGTCCTAGCTCATGTCCAAGGCACCAAAGCCAGTTAAAGATCAATAATCAGCACCTAAAACTTGAATCGTACTACTTCTTACAGGCTATTACATCAACATAGAAGCTTCCTCTGTGTTCTACTATTGTGCCTTCAGTTTCTCCGCATACCGCAGCACGCGACTTAGTTTTGCAGACGATAAGTACAACCGTTTCAGAGAGAAGAGCGGCCAATGTGACGATCTGGCTTTAAGTCGATTCGATAACAAATGAAGAAAACGGACGGATTTCTCAGGTTTTTTCTACATATGAACACTTTTCACATTCACCCGTGCAACTAGGCTGCTAGTCCCCTTTTCGTGCAGAATCTCAAGGTCCTAGCTCACGTCCAAGGCACCAAAGCCAGCTAAGAAGTCAATAATCAGCACCTAAAACTTGAATTGTACTACTTTTTACTGGCTTTTACATCAACTTAGAAGCTTCATCTGTGTTCTACTATGGTGCTTTTAGTGTGTCTGCAGACTTCATCACGCGACATAGCTTTGCAGACGATAAATACAACCGTTGCAGAGTGAAGAGCGGGGAAATGTGACGATCTGGCTTTAAGTCGATTCGATAACAAATTACGAAAACAGACGGATTTCTCAGGTTTTTACTACTTATGAACACATTTCACATTCTCCCGTGCAACTCGGCTGCTAGTCCCCCTTTCATGCAGAGTCTTAAGGTCCTAGCTCATGTCCAAGGCACCAAAGCCAGCTAAAAAGTCAATAATCGATACCTAAAACTTGAATTATACTACTTCTTACTGGCTATTACATCAACTTAGAAGCTTCATCTGTGTTCTACTATGGTGCTTTTAGTGTCTCCGAATACCGCAGCATGCGACATAGCTTTGCAGACGATAAGATCAACCGTTTTAGAGAGAAGAGCGGTCTATGTGACGATCTGGCTTTAAGTCGATTCGATAACAAATGACGAACACGGACGAATTTCTCAGGTTTTTACTACATATGAACCCTTTTCACATAATCCCGTGCAACTCGGCTGCTAGTCCTCCTTTCATGCAGAATCTCAAGGTCCTAGCTCATGTCCAAGGCACCAAAGCCAGCTAAGAAGTCAATAATCAGTACCTAAAACTTGAATTGTACTACTTCTTACTGGCTTTTACATCAACTTAGAAGCTTCATCTGTGTTCTACTATGGTGCTTTTAGTGTCTCTGCATACCGCATCACGCGACATAGCTTTGCAGACGATAAGTACAACCGTTGCAGAGTGAAGAGCGGGGAAATGTGACGATCTGGCTTTAAGTCGATTCGATAACAAATGACGAAAACGGACGGATTTCTCAGGTTTTTACTACTTATGAACACTTTTCACATTCTCCCGTGCAACTCGGCTGCTAGTCCTCCTTTCATGCAGAATCTTAAGGTCTTAGGTCATGTCCAAGGCACGAAAGCCAGCTAAGAAATCAATAATCGATACCTAAATCTTGAATTGTACTACTCCTTACTGGCTATTACATCAACTTAAAAGCTTCATCTGTGTTCTACTATGGTGCTTTTAGCTTCTCCGCATACCGCAGCACGTGACATAGCTTTGCACACGATAAGTACAACCGTTTCAGAGAGAAGAGCGGCTAATGTGACGATCTGGCTTTCAGTCGATTCGACAACATATGACGAAAACGGACGGATTTCTCAGGTTTTCACTACATATGAACACTTTTCACATTCTCCCGTGCAACTCGGCTGCTAGTCCTCCTTTCATGCAGAATCTTAAGGTCCTAGCTCATGTCCAGGGCACGAAAGCCAGCTAAGAAATCAATAATCGATACCTAAATCTTGAATTGTACTACTCCTTACTGGCTATTACATCAACTTAAAAGCTTCATCTGTGTTCTACTATGGTGCTTTTAGCTTCTCCGCATACCGCAGCACGTGACATAGCTTTGCACACGATAAGTACAACCGTTTCAGAGAGAAGAGCGGCTAATGTGACGATCTGGCTTTCAGTCGATTCGACAACATATGACGAAAACGGACGGATTTCTCAGGTTTTCACTACATATGAACACTTTTCACATTCTCCCGTGCAACTCGGCTGCTAGTCCTCCTTTCATGCAGAATCTTAAGGTCCTAGCTCATGTCCAAGGCACCAAAGCCAGCTAAAAAGTCAATAATCGTACCTAAAACTTGAATTATACTACTTCTTACTGGCTATTACATCAACTTAGAAGCTTCATCTGTGTTCTACTATGGTGCTTTTAGTGTCTCCGAATACCGCAGCATGCGACATAGCTTTGCAGACGATAAGATCAACCGTTTTAGAGAGAAGAGCGGCATATGTGACGATCTGGCTTTAAGTCGATTCGATAACAAATGACGAACACGGACGAATTTCTCAGGTTTTTACTACATATGAACACTTTTCACACACTCCCGTGCACCGCGGCAGCTAGTCCTTCTATCATGCAGAATCGTAAGTTCCTAGATCATGTCCAAGGCACCAAAGCCAGCTAAAAAGTCAATAATCGATACCTAAAACTTGAATTGTACTACTTCTTACTGGCTATTACATCAACGTAGAAGCTTCATCTGTGTTCTACTATGGTGCTTTTAGTGTCTCCGCATACCGCAGCACGCGACATAGCTTAGCAGACGATAAGTACAACCGTTTCAGACAGAAGAGCGGCCAATGCGGCGATCTGGCTTTAAGTCGATTCGATAACAAATGACGAAAACGGACGGATTTCTAAGGTTTTTACTACATATGAACACTTTTCACATTCTCCCGTGCAACTCGGCTGCTAGTCCTCCATTCATGCAGAATCTGAAGGTCCTAGCTCATGTCCAAGGCACCAAAGCCAGCTAAAAAGTCAATAATCGATACCTAAAACTTGAATTGTACTACTTCTTTCTGGCTATTACATCAACTTAAAAGATTCATCTGTGTTCTGCTATGGTGCTTTTAGTGTCTCCGCATACCGCAACACGAGACATAGCTTTGCAGACGATAAGTACAACCGTTTCAGAGAGAAGAGCGGCCAATGTGGCGATCTGGCTTTGAGTCGATTCGATAACAAGTGACGAAAACGGACGGATTTCTCAGGTTTTTACTACATATGAACACTTTTCACATACTCCCATGCAACGCGGCTGCTAGTCCTCCTTTCATGCAGAATCTTAAGGTCCTAGCTCATGTCCAAGGCACCAAAGCCAGCTAAAAAGTCAATAATCGATACCTAAAACTTAAATTGTACTACTTCTTACTGGCTATTACATCAACTTAGAAGCTTCATCTGTGTTCTACTATGGTGCTTTTAGTGTCTCCGCATACCGCATCACGCGACATAGCTTTGCAGACAATAAGTACAACCGTTTCAGAGAGAAGAGCGGCCAATGTGACGATCTGGCTTTAAGTCGATTCGATAACAAATGACGAAAACGGACGGATTTCTCAGGTTTTTACTACATATGAACACTTTTCACATTCTCCCGTGCAACTCGGCTGCTAGTCCTCCTTTCATGCAGAATCTTAAGGTCCTAGCTCATGTCCAAGGCACCAAAGCCAGGTAAAAAGTCAATAATCGATACCTAAAACTTGAATTGTACTACTTCTTACTGGCTATTACATCAACTTAGAAGTATCATCGGTGTTCTACTATGGTGCTTTTAGTGTCTCTGCATACCGCAGCACCCGACATAGCTTTGCAGACGATAAGTACAACCGTTTCGGAGGGAAGAGCGGCCAATGTGACGATCTGGCTTTAAGTCGATTCGATAACAAATGACGAAAACGGTCGGATTTCTCAGGTTTTTACTACATATGAACACTTTACACATTCTCCCGTGCAACTCGGCTGCTAGTCCTCCTTTCATGCAGAATGTTAAGGTCCTAGCTCATGTCCAAGGCACCAAAGCCAGTTAAAAATCAATAATCAGCACCTAAAACTTGAATCGTACTACTTCTTACAGGCTATTACATCAACATAGAAGCTTCCTCTGTGTTCTACTATTGTGCCTTCAGTTTCTCCGCATACCGCAGCACGCGACTTAGTTTTGCAGACGATAAGTACAACCGTTTCAGAGAGAAGAGCGGCCAATGTGACGATCTGGCTTTAAGTCGATTCGATAACAAATGAAGAAAACGGACGGATTTCTCAGGTTTTTTCTACATATGAACACTTTTCACATTCTCCCGTGCAACTAGGCTGCTAGTCCCCTTTTCATGCAGAATCTCAAGGTCCTAGCTCACGTCCAAGGCACCAAAGCCAGCTAAGAAGTCAATAATCAGCACCTAAAACTTGAATTGTACTACTTTTTACTGGCTTTTACATCAACTTAGAAGCTTCATCTGTGTTCTACTATGGTGCTTTTAGTGTGTCTGCAGACCGCATCACGCGACATAGCTTTGCAGACGATAAGTACAACCGTTGCAGAGTGAAGAGCGGGGAAATGTGACGATCTGGCTTTAAGTCGATTCGATAACAAATTACGAAAACAGACGGATTTCTCAGGTTTTTACTACTTATGAACACATTTCACATTCTCCCGTGCAACTCGGCTGCTAGTCCCCCTTTCATGCAGAGTCTTAAGGTCCTAGCTCATGTCCAAGGCACCAAAGCCAGCTAAAAAGTCAATAATCGATACCTAAAACTTGAATTATACTACTTCTTACTGGCTATTACATCAACTTAGAAGCTTCATCTGTGTTCTACTATGGTGCTTTTAGTGTCTCCGAATACCGCAGCATGCGACATAGCTTTGCAGACGATAAGATCAACCGTTTTAGAGAGAAGAGCGGTCTATGTGACGATCTGGCTTTAAGTCGATTCGATAACAAATGACGAACACGGACGAATTTCTCAGGTTTTTACTACATATGAACCCTTTTCACATAATCCCGTGCAACTCGGCTGCTAGTCCTCCTTTCATGCAGAATCTCAAGGTCCTAGCTCATGTCCAAGGCACCAAAGCCAGCTAAGAAGTCAATAATCAGTACCTAAAACTTGAATTGTACTACTTCTTACTGGCTTTTACATCAACTTAGAAGCTTCATCTGTGTTCTACTATGGTGCTTTTAGTGTCCCTGCATACCGCATCACGCGACATAGCTTTGCAGACGATAAGTACAACCGTTGCAGAGTGAAGAGCGGGGAAATGTGACGATCTGGCTTTAAGTCGATTCGATAACAAATGACGAAAACGGACGGATTTCTCAGGTTTTTACTACTTATGAACACTTTTCACATTCTCCCGTGCAACTCGGCTGCTAGTCCTCCTTTCATGCAGAATCTTAAGGTCTTAGGTCATGTCCAAGGCACGAAAGCCAGCTAAGAAATCAATAATCGATACCTAAATCTTGAATTGTACTACTCCTTACTGGCTATTACATCAACTTAAAAGCTTCATCTGTGTTCTACTATGGTGCTTTTAGCTTCTCCGCATACCGCAGCACGTGACATAGCTTTGCACACGATAAGTACAACCGTTTCAGAGAGAAGAGCGGCTAATGTGACGATCTGGCTTTCAGTCGATTCGACAACATATGACGAAAACGGACGGATTTCTCAGGTTTTCACTACATATGAACACTTTTCACATTCTCCCGTGCAACTCGGCTGCTAGTCCTCCTTTCATGCAGAATCTTAAGGTCCTAGCTCATGTCCAGGGCACGAAAGCCAGCTAAGAAATCAATAATCGATACCTAAATCTTGAATTGTACTACTCCTTACTTGCTATTACATCAACTTAAAAGCTTCATCTGTGTTCTACTATGGTGCTTTTAGCTTCTCCGCATACCGCAGCACGTGACATAGCTTTGCACACGATAAGTACAACCGTTTCAGAGAGAAGAGCGGCTAATGTGACGATCTGGCTTTCAGTCGATTCGACAACATATGACGAAAACGGACGGATTTCTCAGGTTTTTACTACATATGAACACTTTTCACATTCTCCCGTGCAACTCGGCTGCTAGTCCTCCTTTCATGCAGAATCTTAAGGTCCTAGCTCATGTCCAAGGCACCAAAGCCAGCTAAAAAGTCAATAATCGATACCTAAAACTTGAATTATACTACTTCTTACTGGCTATTACATCAACGTAGAAGCTTCATCTGTGTTCTACTATGGTGCTTTTAGTGTCTCCGCATACCGCAGCACGCGACATAGCTTAGCAGACGATAAGTACAACCGTTTCAGACAGAAGAGCGGCCAATGCGGCGATCTGGCTTTAAGTCGATTCGATATCAAATGACGAAAACGGACGGATTTCTAAGGTTTTTACTACATATGAACACTTTTCACATTCTCCCGTGCAACTCGGCTGCTAGTCCTCCTTTCATGCAGAATCTTAAGGTCCTAGCTCATGTCCAAGGCACCAAAGCCAGCTAAAAAGTCAATAATCGATACCTAAAACTTGAATTGTATTACTTCTTACTGGCTATTACATCAACTTAAAAGCTTCATCTGTGTTCTGCTATGGTGCTTTTAGTGTCTCCGCATACCGCAACACGAGACATAGCTTTGCAGACGATAAGTACAACCGTTTCAGAGAGAAGAGCGGCCAATGTGGCGATCTGGCTTTGAGTCGATTCGATAACAAGTGACGAAAACGGACGGATTTCTCAGGATTTTAATACATATGAACACTTTTCACATACTCCCATGCAACGCGGCTGCTACTCCTCCTTTCATGCAGAATCTTAAGGTCTTAGCTCATGGCCAAATCACGAAAGAAAACTAAGAAGTCAATAATCGATACCTAAAACTTGAATTGTACTACTTCTTACTGGCTATTACATCAACTTAGAAAATTCATCTGAGTATTACTATGGTGCTTTTAGTGTCTCCGGATACCGCATCACGCGACGTAGCTTAGCAGACGATAAGTACAACCGTTTCAGACAGAATAGCGGCCAATGCGGCGATCTGGCTTTAAGTCGATTCGATAACAAATGACGAAAACGGAGGGATTTCTAAGGTTTTTACTACATATGAACACTTTTCACATTCTCCCGTGCAACTCGGCTGCTAGTCCTCCTTTCATGCAGAATCTTAAGGTCCTAGCTCATGTCCAAGGCACCAAAGCCAGCTAAAAAGTCAATAATCGATACCTAAAACTTTAATTGTACTACTTCTTACTGGCTATTACATCAACTTAGAAGTTTCATCTGTGTTCTACTATGGTGATTTTAGTGTCTCCGCATACTGCAGCACGCGACATAGCTTTGCAGACGATAAGTACAACCGCTTCAGTGAGAAGAGCGGCCAATGTGACGATCTGGCTTTAAGTCTATTCGATAACAAAAGACGAAAACGGACGGATTTCTCAGGTTTTTACTACATATGAACACTTTTCACATTCTCCCGTGCAACTCGGCTGCTAGTCCTCCTTTCATGCAGAATCTTAAGGTCCTAGCTCATGTCCAAGGCACCAAAGCCAGCTAAAAAGTCAATAATCGATACCTAAAACTTGAATTGTACTACTTCTTACTGGCTATTACATCAACTTAGAAGTTTCATCTGTGTTCTACTATGGTGCTTTTAGTGTCTCCGAATACCGCAGCACGCGACATAGCTTTGCAGACGATAAGTACAACCGTTTCAGAGAGAATAGCGGCCAATGTGACGATCTGGCTTTAGGTCGATTCGTTAACAAATGACGAAAACGGTCGGATTCCGCAGGTTTTTACTACATATGAACACTTTTCACATTCTCCTGTACAACTCGGCTGCTAGTCCTCCTTTCATGCAGAATCTTAAGGTCCTAGCTCATGGCCAAATCACGAAAGGAAGCTAAGAAGTCAATAATCGATACCTAAAACTTGAATTGTACTTCTTCTTACTGGCTATTACATCAACTTAGAAAATTCATCTGAGTATTACTATGGTGCTTTTAGTGTCTCTGGATACCGCATCACGCGACATAGCTTAGCAGACGATAAGTACAACCGTTTCAGACAGAATAGCGGCCAATGCGGCGATCTGGCTTTAAGTCGATTCGATAACAAATGACGAAAACGGACGGATTTCTAAGGTTTTTACTACATATGAACACTTTTCACATTCTCCCGTGCAACTCGGCTGCTAGTCCTCCTTTCATGCAGAATCTTAAGGTCCTAGCTCATGTCCAAGGCACCAAAGCCAGCTAAAAAGTCAATAATCGATACCTAAAACTTGAATTGCACTACTTCCTACTGGCTGTTACATCAACTTACAAGCTTCATCTGTGTTCTACTATGGTGCTTTTAGTGTTTCCGCATAGCGCAGCACGCGACATAGGTTTGCAGAAGATAAGTACAACCGTTTCAGAGAGACGAGCGGCCAATGTGACGACCTGGCTTTAAGTCGATTCGATAACAAATGACGAAAACGGACATATATCTCAGGTTTTTACTACATATAAACACATTTCACATTCTCCCGTGCAAGCCGTCTGCAAGTCCTCCTTTCATGCACAATCTTAAGGTCCTAGCCCATGTCCAAAGCACCAAAGCCTGCTAAAAAGTCAATAATCGATACCTAAAACTTTAATTGTACTACTTCTTACTGGCTATTACATCAAATTAGAAGCTTCATCTGTGTTCTACTATGGTGCTTTTAGTTTCTCCTGATACCGCAACACGCGACATAGCTTAGCAGACGATAAGTACAACCGTTTCAGACAGAAGAGCGGCCAATGCGGCGATCTGGCTTTAAGTCGATTCGATAACAAATGACGAAAACGGACGGATTTCTCAGGTTTTTACTACATATGAACACTTTTCACATTCTTCTGTGCAACTCGGCTGCTAGTCCTCCTTTTATGCAGAATCTTAAGGTCCTAGCTCATGTCCAAGGCACCAAAGCCAGCTAAAAAGTCAATAATCGATACCTAAAACTTGAATTGTACTACTTCTTACTTGCTATTACATCAACTTAGAAGCTTCATCTATGTCCTACTATGGTGCTTTTAGTGTCTCCGAATACCGCAGCACGCGACATAGCTTTGCAGACGATAAGTACGACCGTTTCAGAGACAAGAGCGGCCAATGTGACGATCTGGCTTTAAGTCGATTCGATAACAAAAGACGAAAACGGACGGATTTCTCAGGTTTTTACTACATATGAACACTTTTCACATTCTCCCGTGCAACTCGGCTGCTAGTCCTCCATTCATGCAGAATCTTAAGGTCCTAGCTCATGTCCAAGGCACCAAAGCCAGCTAAAAAGTCAATAATCGATACCTAAAACTTGAATTGTACTACTTCTTACTTGCTATTACATCAACTTAGAAGCTTCATCTGTGTCCTTCTATGGTGCTTTTAGTGTCTCCGAATACCGCAGCACGCGACATAGCTTTGCAGACGATAAGTACAACCGTTTCAGAGAGAAGAGCGACCAATGTAACGATCTGGCTTTAAGTCGATTCGATAACATATGACGAAAACTTACGGATTTCTCAGGTTTTTACTACATATGAACACTTTTCACATTCTCCCATGCAACTCGGCTGCTAGTCCTCCTTTCATGCAGAATCTTAAAGTCCTAGCTCATGTCCAAGGCACCACAGCCAGCTAAAATGTCAATAATCGATACCTAAAACTTGTATTGTACTACTTCTTACTGGCTATTACATCAACTTATAAGGTTCATCTGTGTATTACTATGGTGCTTTTAGTGTCTCCGGATACCGCAACATTCGACATAGCTTAGCAGACGATAAGTACAACCGTTTCAGACTGAAGAGCGGCCAATGCGGCGACCTGGCTTTATGTCGATTCGATAACAAATGACGAAAACGGACGGATTTCTCAGGTTTTTACTACATATGAACACTTTTCACATTCTTCTGTGCAACTCCGCTGCTATTCCTCCTTTCATGCAGAATCTTAAGGTCATAGCTCATGTCCAAGGCACCAAAGCCAGTTAAAAAGTCAATAATCGATACCTAAAACTTGAATTGTACTACTTCTTACTGGCTATTACATCAACTTAAAAGCTTCATCTGTGTTCTACTATGGTGCTTTTAATGTCTCCGCATACCGCAACACGAGACATATCTTTGCAGACGATAAGTACAACCGTTTCAGTGAGAAGAGCGGCCAATGTGACGATCTGGCTTTGAGTAATTCGATAACAAATGACGAAAACGGACCGATTTCTCAGGTTTTTACTACATATGAAAACTTTTCACATTCTCCCATGCAACTCGGCTGCTATTCCTCCTTTCATGCAGAATCTTAAGGTCCTACCTCATGTCCAAGGCACCAAAGCCAGCTAAAAAGTCAATAATCTATACCTAAAACTTGAATTGAACTACTTCTTACTGGCTATTACATCAACTTAGAAGTTTCATGTGTGTTCTACTATGGTGCTTTTAGTGTCTCCGCATACCGCAGCACGCGACATAGCTTTGAAGACGATAAGGACAACCGTTTCAGAGAGAAGAGAGGCCAATGTGACGATCTGGCTTCAAGTCGATTCGAGAGCTAATGACGAAATCGAACGGATTTCTCAGGTTTTTACTACATATGAACACTTTTCACATTCACCCATGCAACTCGGCTGCTAGTCCTCCTTTCATGCAGAATCTTAAGGCCCTAGCTCATGTCCAAAGCACCAAAGCCAGCTAAAAAGTCAATACTCGATACCTAAAACTTGAATTGTACTACTTCTTACTGGCTGTTACATCAACTTAGAAGCTTCATCTGTGTTCTACTATGGTGCTTTTAGTGTCTCCGCATACCGCAGCACGCGACATAGGTTTGCAGACGATAAGTACAACCGTTTCAGAGAGACGAGCGGCCAATGTGACGACCTGGCTTTAAGTCGATTCGATAACAAATGACGAAAACGGACGCATTTCTCAGGTTTTTACTACATATGAACACTTTTCACATTCTCCCGTGCAACGCGGCTGCTAGTCCTCCTTTCATGCACAATCTTAAGGTCCTAGCCCATGTCCAAAGAACCAAAGACTGCTAAAAAGTCAATAATCGATACCTAGAAATTGAATTGTACTACTTCTTACTGGGTATTACATCAACTTAGAAGCTTCATCTGTGTTCTACTACGGTGCTTTTAGTGTCTCCGAATACCGCAACACGCGACATAGCTTAGCAGACGATAAGTACAACCGTTTCAGACAGAAGAGCGGACAATGCGGCGATTTATCTTTAAGTCGATTAGATAACAAATGACGAAAACGGACGGATTTCTCAGGTTTTTACTACATATGAACACTTTTCACATTCTCCCGTGCAACTCGGCTGCTAGTCCTCCTTTCACGCAGAATCTTAAGGTCCTAGCTCATGTCCAATTCACCAAAGCCAGCTAAAAAATCAATAATCGATACCTAAAACTTGAATTGTACTACTTCTTACTGGCTATTACATCAACTTAGAAGCTTCATCTGTGTTCTACTATGGTGCTTTAAGTGTCTCCGAATACCGCAGCACGCGACATAGCTTTGCAGACGATAAGTACAACCGTTTCAGAGAGAAGAGCGGCCAATGTGACGATCTGGCTTTAAGTCGATTCGATAACAAATGACGAAAACGGACATATTTCTCAGGTTTTTACTACATATAAACACTTTTCACATTCTCCCGTGCTAGTCGGCTGCAAGTCCTCCTTTCATGCACAGTCTTAAGGTCCTAGCCCATGTCCTAAGCACCAAAGCCTGCTAAAAAGTCAATAATCGATACCTAAAACTTTAATTGTACTACTTCTTACTGGCTATTACATCAAATTAGAAGCTTCATCTGTGTTCTACTATGGTGCTTTTAGTGTCTCCGGATACCGCAACACACGACATAGCTTAGCAGACGATAAGTACAACCGTTTCAGACAGAAGAGCGGCCAATGCGGCGATCTGGCTTTAAGTCGATTCGATAACAAATGACGAAAACGGACGGATTTCTCAGGTTTTTACTACATATGAACACTTTTCACATTCTTCTGTGCAACTCGGCTGCTAGTCCTCCTTTTATGCAGAATCTTAAGGTCCTAGCTCATGTCCAAGGCACCAAAGCCAGCTAAAAAGTCAATAATCGATACCTAAAACTTGAATTGTACTACTTCTTACTGGCTATTACATCAACTTAGAAGTTTCATCTGTGTTCTACTATGGTGCTTTTAGTGTCTCCGCATACCGCAGCACGCGAAATAGCTTTGCAGACGATAAGTACAACCGTTTCAGGGAGAAGAGCGGCCAATATGACGATCTGGCTTTAAGTCGATTCGATAACAAATGACGAAAACGGACGGATTTCTCAGGTTTTTACTACATATGAACACATTTCACATTCTCCCGTGCAACTTGGCTGCTAGTCCTCCTTTCATGCACAATCTTAAGGTCCAAGCTCATGTCCAAGGCACCAAAGCCAGCTAAAAAGACAATAATCTATACCTAAAACTTGAATTGTACTATTTCCTACTGGCTGTTACATCAACTTAGAAGCTTCATCTGTGTTCTACTATGGTGCTTTTAGTGTCTCCGCATACCGCAGCACGAGACATAGGTTTGCAGACGATAAGTACAACCGTTTCAGAGAGACGAGCGGCCAATGTGACGACCTGGCTTTAAGTCGATTCGATAACAAATGACGAAAACGGACGGATTTCTCAGGTTTTTACTACATATGAACACTTTTCACATTCTCCCATGCAACTCGGCTGCTAGACCTCCTTACGTGCAGAATCTTACGGTCGTAGCTCATGTCCAAGTCACCAAAGCCAGCTAAAAAGTCAATAATCGATACCTAAAACTTTAATTGTACTACTTCTTACTGGCTATTACATCAACTTAGAAGTTTCATCTGTGTTCTACTATGGTGCTTTTCGTGTCTCCGCATACCGCAGCACGCGACATAGCTTTGCAGACGATAAATAGAGCCGCTTCAGTGAGAAGAGCGGCCAATGTGACGATCTGGCTTTAAGTCGATTCTGATAACAAATGACGAAAACGGACGGATTTCTCAGGTTTTCACTACTTATGAACACTTTTCACATTCTCCCGTGCAACTCGGCTGCTAGTCCTCCTTTCACGCAGAATCTTAAGGTCCTAGCTCATGTCCAAGTCACCAAAGCCAGCTAAAAAATCAATAATCGATACCTAAAACTTGAATTGTACTACTTCTTACTGGCTATTACATCAACTTAGAAGCTTCCTCTGTGTTCTACTATGGTGCTTTTAGTGTCTCCACATACCGCAGCACGCGGCATAGCTTTGCAGACGATAAGTACGACCGTTTCAGAGAGAAGAGCCGCCAATGTGACGATCTGGCTTTAAGTCGATTCGATAACAAAAGACGAAAACGAACGGATTTTTCAGGTTTGTACTACATATGAACACTTTTCACATTCTCCTGTGCAACTCGGCTGCTAGTCCTCCTTTCATGCAGAATATTAAGGTCCTAACTCATGTCCAAGGCTCCAAAGCCAGCTAAAAAGTCAATAATCGATACCTAAAACTTGAATTGTACTACTTCTTACTTGCTATTACATCAACTTAGAAGCTTCATCTGTGTCCTTCTATGGTGCTTTTAGTGTCTCCGAATACCGCAGCACGCGACATAGCTTAGCAGACGATAAGTACAACCGTTTCAGAGAGATTAGCGACCAATGTAACGATCTGGCTTTAAGTCGATTCGATAACAAATGACGAAAACTTACGGATTTCTCAGGTTTTTACTACATATGAACACTTTTCACATTCTCCCGTGCAACTCGGCTGCTATTCCATCTTTCATGCAGAATCTTAAGGTCCTAGCTCATGTCCAAGGCACCAAAGCCAGCTAAAAAGTCAATAATCTATACCTAAAACTTGAATTGAACTACTTCTTACTGGCTATTACATCAACTTAGAAGTTTCATGTGTGTTCTACTATGGTGCTTTTAGTGTCTCCGCATACCGCAGCACGCGACATAGCTTTGAAGACGATAAGGACAACCGTTTCAGAGAGAAGAGAGGCCAATGTGACGATCTGGCTTCAAGTCGATTCGAGAGCTAATGACGAAATCGAACGGATTTCTCAGGTTTTTACTACATATGAACACTTTTCACATTCACCCATGCAACTCGGCTGCTAGTCCTCCTTTCATGCAGAATCTTAAGGCCCTAGCTCATGTCCAAAGCACCAAAGCCAGCTAAAAAGTCAATACTCGATACCTAAAACTTGAATTGTACTACTTCTTACTGGGTATTACATCAACTTAGAAGCTTCATCTGTGTTCTACTACGGTGCTTTTAGTGTCTCCGAATACCGCAACACGCGACATAGCTTAGCAGACGATAAGTACAACCGTTTCAGACAGAAGAGCGGACAATGCGGCGATTTATCTTTAAGTCGATTAGATAACAAATGACGAAAACGGACGGATTTCTCAGGTTTTTACTACATATGAACACTTTTCACATTCTCCCGTGCAACTCGGCTGCTAGTCCTCCTTTCACGCAGAATCTTAAGGTCCTAGCTCATGTCCAATTCACCAAAGCCAGCTAAAAAATCAATAATCGATACCTAAAACTTGAATTGTACTACTTCTTACTGGCTATTACATCAACTTAGAAGCTTCATCTGTGTTCTACTATGGTGCTTTAAGTGTCTCCGAATACCGCAGCACGCGACATAGCTTTGCAGACGATAAGTACAACCGTTTCAGAGAGAAGAGCGGCCAATGTGACGATCTGGCTTTAAGTCGATTCGATAACAAATGACGAAAACGGACATATTTCTCAGGTTTTTACTACATATAAACACTTTTCACATTCTCCCGTGCTAGTCGGCTGCAAGTCCTCCTTTCATGCACAGTCTTAAGGTCCTAGCCCATGTCCTAAGCACCAAAGCCTGCTAAAAAGTCAATAATCGATACCTAAAACTTTAATTGTACTACTTCTTACTGGCTATTACATCAAATTAGAAGCTTCATCTGTGTTCTACTATGGTGCTTTTAGTGTCTCCGGATACCGCAACACACGACATAGCTTAGCAGACGATAAGTACAACCGTTTCAGACAGAAGAGCGGCCAATGCGGCGATCTGGCTTTAAGTCGATTCGATAACAAATGACGAAAACGGACGGATTTCTCAGGTTTTTACTACATATGAACACTTTTCACATACTTCTGTGCAACTCGGCTGCTAGTCCTCCTTTTATGCAGAATCTTAAGGTCCTAGCTCATGTCCAAGGCACCAAAGCCAGCTAAAAAGTCAATAATCGATACTTAAAACTTGAATTGTACTACTTCTTACTGGCTATTACATCAACTTAGAAGTTTCATCTGTGTTCTACTATGGTGCTTTTAGTGTCTCCGCATTCCGCAGCACGCGACATAGCTTTGCAGACGATAAGTACAACCGTTTCAGGGAGAAGAGCGGCCAATATGACGATCTGGCTTTAAGACGATTCGATAACAAATGACGAAAACGGACGGATTTCTCAGGTTTTTACTACATATGAACACATTTCACATTCTCCCGTGCAACTTGGCTGCTAGTCCTCCTTTCATGCAGAATCTTAAGGTCCAAGCTCATGTCCAAGGCACCAAAGCCAGCTAAAAAGACAATAATCTATACCTAAAACTTGAATTGTACTACTTCCTACTGGCTGTTACATCAACTTAGAAGCTTCATCTGTGTTCTACTATGGTGCTTTTAGTGTCTCCGCATACCGCAGCACGCGACATAGGTTTGCAGACGATAAGTACAACCGTTTCAGAGAGACGAGCGGCCAATGTGACGACCTGGCTTTAAGTCGATTCGATAACAAATGACGAAAACGGACGGATTTCTCAGGTTTTTACTACATATGAACACTTTTCACATTCTCCCATGCAACTCGGCTGCTAGACCTCCTTACGTGCAGAATCTTACGGTCGTAGCTCATGTCCAAGTCACCAAAGCCAGCTAAAAAGTCAATAATCGATACCTAAAACTTTAATTGTACTACTTCTTACTGGCTATTACATCAACTTAGAAGCTTCATCTGTGTTCTACTATGGTGCTTTTCGTGTCTCCGCATACCGCAGCACGCGACATAGCTTTGCAGACGATAAGTACAGCCGCTTCAGTGAGAAGAGCGGCCAATGTGACGATCTGGCTTTAAGTCGATTCTGATAACAAATGACGAAAACGGACGGATTTCTCAGGTTTTTACTACTTATGAACACTTTTCACATTCTCCCGTGCAACTCGGCTGCTAGTCCTCCTTTCACGCAGAATCTTAAGGTCCTAGCTCATGTCCAAGTCACCAAAGCCAGCTAAAAAATCAATAATCGATACCTAAAACTTGAATTGTACTACTTCTTACTGGCTATTACATCAACTTAGAAGCTTCATCTGTGTTCTACTATGGTGCTTTTAGTGTCTCCACATACCGCAGCACGCGGCATAGCTTTGCAGACGATAAGTACGACCGTTTCAGAGAGAAGAGCCGCCAATGTGACGATCTGGCTTTAAGTCGATTCGATAACAAAAGACGAAAACGAACGGATTTTTCAGGTTTGTACTACATATGAACACTTTTCACATTCTCCTGTGCAACTCGGCTGCTAGTCCTCCTTTCATGAAGAATCTTAAGGTCCTAGCTCATGTCCAAGGCACCAAAGCCAGCTAAAAAGTCAATAATCGATACCTAAAACTTGATTTGTACTACTTCTTACTGGCTATTACATCAACTTAGAAGCTTCATCTGTGTCCTTCTATGGTGCTTTTAGTGTCTCCGAATACCGCAGCACGCGACATAGCTTAGCAGACGATAAGTACAACCGTTTCAGAGAGATTAGCGACCAATGTAACGATCTGGCTTTAAGTCGATTCGATAACAAATGACGAAAACTTACGGATTTCTCAGGTTTTTACTACATATGAACACTTTTCACATTCTCCCGTGCAACTCGGCTGCTATTCCATCTTTCATGCAGAATCTTAAGGTCCTAGCTCATGTTCAAGGTACCAAAGCCAGTTAAAAAGTCAATAATCGATACCTAAAACTTGAATTGTACTACTTCTTACTGGCTATTACATCAACTTAAAAGCTTCATCTGTGTTCTACTGTGGTGCGTTTAGTGTCTTCGCATACCGCAGCACGCGACATAGGTCTGCAGACGATAAGTACAACTGTTTCAGAGAGACGAGCGGCCAATGTGACGACCTGGCTTTAAGTCGATTCGATAACAAATGACGAAAACGGACGGATTTCTCAGGTTTTTACTACATATGAACACTTTTCACATTCTCCCGCGCAACGCGGCTGCTAGTCCTCTTTTCATGCAGAATCTTAAGGTCCTAGCTCATGTCCAAGGCACCAAAGCCAGTTAAAAAGTCAATAGTCGATACCTAAAACTTGATTTGTACTACTTCTTACTGGCTATTACATCAACTTAGAAGCTTTATCTGTGTCCTACTATGGTGCTTTAAGTGTCTCCGAATACCGCAGCACGCGACATAGCTTTGCAGACGATAAGTACAACCGTTTCAGAGAGAAGAGCGGCCAATGTGACGATCTGGCTTTAAGTCTATTCGATAACAAATGACGAAAACGGACATATTTCTCAGGTTTTTACTACATATAAACACTTTTCACCTTCTCCCGTGCTAGTCGGCTGCAAGTCCTCCTTTCATGCACAATCTGAAGGTCCTAGCCCAAGTCCTAAGCACCAAAGCCTGCTAAAAAGTCAATAATCGGTACCTAAAACTTTAATTTTACTACTTCTTACTGGCTATTACATCAAATTAGAAGCTTCATCTGTGTTCTACTATGGTGCTTTTCGTGTCTCCGGATACCGCAACACACGACATAGCTTAGCAGACGATAAGTACAACCGTTTCAGACAGAAGAGCGGCCAATGCGGCGATCTGGCTTTAAGTCGATTCGATAACAAATGACGAAAACGGACGGATTTCTCAGGTTTTTACTACATATGAACACTTTTCACATACTTCTGTGCAACTCGGCTGCTAGTCCTCCTTTTATGCAGAATCTTAAGGTCCTAGCTCATGTCCAAGGCACCAAAGCCAGCTTAAAAGTCAATAATCGATACTTAAAACTTGAATTGCTCTACTTCTTACTGGCTATTACATCAGCTTAGAAGCTTCATCTGTGTTCTACTATGGTGCTTTTAATGTCTCTGCATACCGCAGCACGCGACATAGCTTTGCAGACGATAAGTACAACCGTTACCGAGAGAAGAGCGGCCAATGTGACGATCTGGCTTCAAGTCGATTCGATAGCTAATGATGAAATCGAACGGATTTCTCAGGTTTTTACTACATATGAACACTTTTCACATTCTCCCGTGCAACTCGGCTGCTAGTTCTCCTTTCATGCAGAATCGTAAGGTCCTAGCTCATGTCCAAGGCACCAAAGCCAGCTAAAAAGTCAATAATCGATACCTAAAACTTGAATTGTACTACTTCTTACTGGCTATTAAATCAACTTAGAAGCTACATCTGTGTTCTACTATGGTGCTTTTAGTGTCTCCGCCTACCGCAGCACGCGACATAGCTTTGCAGACGATAAGTACAAACGTTTCAGAGAGAAGAGCGGCCAATGTAACGATCTGGCTTTAAGTCGATTCGATAACAAATGACGAAAACTTACGGATTTCTCAGGTTTTTACTACATATGAACACTTTTCACAATCTCCCGTGCAACTCGGCTGCTAGTCCTCCTTTCATGCAGAATCTTAAGGTCCTAGCTCATGTCCAAGGCAATAAAGCCAGCTAAAAAGTCAATAATCGATACCTAAAACTTGAATTGTACTATTTCTTACTGGCTATTACATCAACATAGAAGCTTCGTCTGTGTTCTACTATGGTGCCTTTAGTGTCTCCGCATAACGCAGCACGCGACATAGCTTTGCAGACGATAAGTACAATAGTTTTAAAGAGAACAACGGCCATTGTGACGATCTGGCTTTAAGTCGATTCGATAACAATAGACGAAAACGGACGGATTTCTCAGATTTTTACTACATATGAACACTTTTCACATTCTTCTGTGCAACTCGGCTGCTATTCCTCCTTTCATGCAGAATCTTAAGGTCCTAGCTCATGTCCAAGGCACCAAAGACAGCTAAAAAGTCAATAATAGATACCTAAAACTTGAATTGCACTACTTCTTACTGGCTATTACATCAGCTTAGAAGCTTCATCTGTGTTCTACTATGGTGCTTTTAATGTCTCTGCATACCGCAGCGCGCGACATAGCTTTGCAGACGATAAGTACAACCGTTACAGAGAGAAGAGCGGCCAATGTGACGATCTGGCTTCAAGTCGATTCGATAGCTAATGACGAAATCGAACGGATTTCTCAGGTTTTTACTACATATGAACACTTTTCACATTCTCCCGTGCAACTCGGCTGCTAGTTCTCCTTTCATGCAGAATCGTAAGGTCCTAGCTCATGTCCAAGGCACCAAAGCCAGCTAAAAAGTCAATAATCGATACCTAAAACTTGAGTTGTACTACTTCTTACTGGCTATTACATCAACTTAAAAGCTTCATCTGTGTTCTACTATGGTGCTTTTAGTGTCTCCGCATACCGCAACACGCGACATATCTTTGCAGACGATAAGGACAACCGTTTCAGAGAGAATACCGGGCAATGTGACGATCTGGCTTTGAGTCGATTTGTTAACAAATGACGAAAACGGGCGGATTTCTCAGGTTTTTACTACATATGAACACTTTTCACATTCTCCCAAGCAACTCGGCTGCTAGTCCTCCTTTCATGCAGAATCTTAAGGTCCTAGCTCATGTCCAAGGCACCAAAGCCAGCTAAAAAGTCAATAATCTATACCTAAAACTTGGATTGTACTACTTCTTACTGGCTATTAAATCAACTTAGGAGTTTCATGTGTGTTCTACTATGGTGCTTTTAGTGTCTCCGCATACCGCAGCACGCGACATAGCTTTGAAGACGATAAGGACAACCGTTTCAGAGAGAAGAGAGGCCAATGTGACGATCTGGCTTCAAGTCGATTCGAGACCTAATGACGAAAACGAACGGATTTCTCAGGTTTTTACTACATATGAACACTTTTCACATTCTCCCATGTAACTCGGCTGCTAGTCCTCCTTTCATGCAGAATCTTAAGGCCCTAGCTCATGTCCAAAGCACCAAAGCCAGCTAAAAAGTCAATAATCGATACCTAAAACTTGAATTGTACTACTTCTTACTGGCTGTTACATCAACTTAGAAGCTTCATCTGTGTTCTACTATGGTGCTTTTAGTGTCTCCGCATACCGCAGCACGCGACATAGGTTTGCAGACGATAAGTACAACCGTTTCAGAGAGACGAGCGGCCAATGTGACGACCTGGCTTTAAGTCGATTCGATAACAAATGACGAAAACGGACGGATTTCTCAGGTTTTTACTACATATGAACACTTTTCACATTCTCCCGTGCAACGCGGCTGCTAGTCCTCCTTTCATGCACAATCTTAAGGTCCTAGCCCATGTCCAAAGAACCAAAGCCTGCTAAAAAGTCAATAATCGATACCTAGAACTTGAATTGTACTACTTCTTAATGGCTATTACATCAACTTAGAAGTTTCATCTGTGTTCTACTATCGTGCTTTTAGTGTCTCCGCATACCGCAGCACGCGACATAGCTTTGCAGACGATGAGTACAACCGTTTCAGGGAGAAGAGCGGCCAATGTGACGATTAGGCCCTAAGTCGATTAGATAACAAATAATGAAAACTAACGGACTTCTCAGGTTTTTACTACATATGAACACTTTACACATTCTCCCGTGCAACTAGGCTGCTAGTCTTCCTTTCATGCAGAATCTAAAGGTAATAGCTCATGTCCAACGCACCAAAGCCAGCTAAAAAGTCAATAATCGATACCTAAAACTTGAACTGTACTACTTCTTACTGGCTATTACATCAACTTAGAAGCTACATCTGTGTTCTACTATAGTGCTTTTAGTGTCTCCGCATACCACAGCACGTGACATAGCTTTGCAGACGATAAGTACATCCGTTTCAGAGAGAAGAGCGGCCAATGTGACGATCTGGCTTCAAGTCGATTCGATAGCAAATGACGAAAACGAACGGATTTCTCAGGTTTTTACTACATATGAACACTTTTCACATTCTCCCGTGCAACTCGGCTGCGAGTCCTCCTTTCATGCAGAATCTTAAGGTCCTAGCTCATGTCCAAGGCACCAAAGCCAGCTAAAAAGTCAATAATCGATACCTAAAACTTGATTTGTACTACTTCTTACTGGCTATTACATCAACTTAGAAGCTTCATCTGTGTTCCACTATGGTGCTTTTTGTGTCTCCGCATACCGCAGCACGCGACATAGCTTTGCAGACGATAAGTACAACCGTTTCAGAGAGAAGAGCGGCCAATGTGACGATCTGGCTCGAAGTCGATTCGATAACAAATGACGAAAACGGACGGATTTCTCAGGTTTTTACTACATATGAACACTTTTCACATTCTCCCGTGCAACTCGGCTGCTAGTCCTCCTTTCATGCAGAATCTTAAGGTCCTAGCTCATGTCCAAGGCACCAAAGCCAGCTAAAAAGTCAATAACCGATACCTAATACTTGAATTGTACTACTTCTTACTGGCTATTACATCAACTTAGAAGCTTCATCTGTGTTCTACTATGGCGCTTTTAGTGTCTCCGCATTCCGCAGCACGCGACATAGCTTTGCAGACGATAAGTACAACCGTTTTAGAGAGAAGAGCGGCCAATGTGTCGATCTGGCTTTAAGTCGATTCGAAAACAAATGACGAAAACGGACGGATATCTCAGGTTTTTACTACATATGAACACTTTTCACATTCTCCCATGCAACTCGGCTACTAGTCCTCCTTTCATGCAGAATCTTAAGGTCCTAGCTCATGTCCAAGGCACCAAAGCCAGCTAAAGAGTCAATAATCGATACCTAAAACTTAAATTGTACTACTTCTTACTGGCTGTTACATCAACTTAGAAGTTTCATCTGTGTTCTACTATGGTGCTTTTAGTGTCTCCGAATACCGCAGCACGCGACATAGCTTTGCAGACGATAAGTACAACCGTTTCAGGGAGAAGAGCGGCCAATGTGACGATCTGGCTTTAAGTCGATTCGATAACAAAAGACGAAAACGGACGGATTTCTCAGGTTTTTACTACATATGAACAGTTTTCACATTCTCCCGTCCAACTAGGCTGCTAGTCCTCCTTTCATGCAGAATCTTAAGGTCCTAGCTCAGGTCCAAGGCACCAAAGCCAGCTAAAAAATCAATAATCGATCTAAAACGTGAATTGTACTACTTCTTACTTGCTATTACATCAATTTAGAAGCTTCATCTGTGTTCTACTATGGTGCTTTTAGTGTCTCCGGATACCACAACACGCGACATAACTTAGCAGGCGATAAGTACAACCGTTTCAGAGGGAAGAGCGGCCAATGCGGCGATCTGGCTTTAAGTCGATGACGAAAACTTACGGATTTCTCAGGTTTTTACTACATATGAACACTTTTCACATTCTCCCATGCAACTCGGCTGCTAGTACTCCTTTCATGCAGAATCTTAAGGTCCTAGCTCATGTCCAAGTCACCAAAGCCAGCTAAAAAGTCAATAATCGGTACCTAAAACTTGAATTGTACTACTTCTTACTGGCTATTACATCAACTTAGAAGGTTCATCTATGTTCTACTATGGTGCTTTTAGTGTCTCCTAATACCGCAGCACGCGACATAGCTTTGCAGACATTAAGTACAACCGTATCATAGGGAAGAGTGGCCAATGTGACGATCTGGCTTTGAGTCGATTCGATAACAAATTACGAAAACGGACGGATTTCTCAGGTTGTTACTACATATGAACACTTTTCACATTCTCCCGTGAAACTCGGCTGCTAGTCCTCCTTTCATGCAGAAACTTACGGTCCTAGCTCATGTCCAAGGCACCAAAGCCAGCTAAAAAGTCAATAATCGATAAATAAAACTTGTATTGTACTACTTCTTACTGGCTATTACATCAATTTAGAAGCTTCATCTGTGTCCTACTATGGTGCTTTATGTGTCTCCGAATACCGCAGCACGCGACATAGCTTTGCAGACGATAAGTACAACCCTTTCAGAGAGAAGAGTGGCCAATGTGACGACCTGGCTTTAAGTCGATACGCTAACAAATGACGGAAACGGACGAATTTCTCAGGTTTTTACTACATATGAACACTTTTCACATTCTCCCGTGCAACGCGGCTGCTAGTCCTCCTTTCATGCAGAATCTTAAGGCCCTAGCTCATGTCCAAGGCACCAAAGCCAGCTAAAAAGTCAATAATCGATACCTAACACATGATTTGTACTACTTCTTACTGGCTATTACATCAACTTAGAAGCTTCATCTGTGTTTGACTATGGTGCTTTTAGTGACTCCGCATACCGCAACACGCGACATATCTTTGCAGACGATAAGGACAACCGTTTCAGAGAGAAGAGCGGCCAATGTGACGATCTGGCTTTGAGTCGATTCGTTAACAAATGACGAAAACGGACGGATTTCTCAGGTTTTTACTACATATGAACACTTTTCACATTCTCCCATGCAACTCGACTGCTAGTACTCATTTCATGCAGAATCTTAAGGTCCTAGCTCATGTCCAAGGCACCAAAGCCAGCTAAAAAGTCAATAATCGATACCTAAAACTTGAATTGTACTACTTCTTACTGGCTATTACATTAACTTAAAAGCTTCATCTGTGTTCTACTATGGTGCTTTTAGTGTCTCTGCATACCGCAACACGAGACATAGCTTTGCAGGCGATAAGTACAACCGTTTCAGAGAGAAGAGCGGCCAATGTGACGATCTGGCTTTAAGTCGATTCGATAACAAATGACGGAAACGGACGGTTTTCTCAGGTTTTTACTACATATGAACACTTTTCACATTCTCCCGTGAAACTCGGCTGCTAGTCCTCCTTTAATGCAGAATCTTAAGGTCCTAGCTCATGTCCAAGGCACCAAAGCCAGCTAAAAAGTCAATAATCGATACCTAAAACTTGAATTGTACTACTTCTTACTGGCTATTACATCAACTTAAAAGCTTCATCTGTGTTCTACTATGGTGCTTTTAGTGTCTCCGCATACCGCAACACGCTACATATCTTTGCAGACGATAAGGACAACCGTTTCAGAGAGAAGAGCGGCCAATGTGACGATCTGGCTTTGAGTCGATTCGTTAACAAATGACGAAAACGGACTGATTTCTCAGGTTTTTACTACATATGAACACTTTTCACATTCTCCCATGCAACTCGTCTGTTAGTCCTCCTTTCATGCAGAATCTTAAGGTCCTAGCTCATGCCCAAGGCACCAAAACCAGCTAAAAAGTTAATAATCGATACCTAAAACTTGAATTGTACTACTTCTTACTGGCTATTACATCAACTTAGAAGGTTCATCTGTGTTCTATTATGGTGCTTTTAGTGTCCCCTGATACCGTAGCACGCGACATAGCTTTGCTGACATTAAGTACAACCGTTTCATAGAGAACAGCGGCCAATGTGACGATCAGGCTTTAAGTCGATTCGAGAACAAAAGACGAAAACGGACGGATTTCTCAGGTTTTTACTACATATGAACACTTTTCACATTCTCACATGCAACTCGGCTGCTAGACCTCCTTTCATGCAGAATCTTACGGTCCTAGCTCATGTCCAAGGCACCAAAGCCAGCTAAAAAGGCCATAATCGATACCTAAAACTTGAACTGTACTACTTCTTACTAGCTATTACATCAAGTTAGAAGCTACATCTGTGTTCTACTATGGTGCTTTTAGTGTCGCCGCATACCGCAACACGCGACATAGCTTTGCAGACGATAAGTACAACCATTTCAGGGAGAAGAGCGGCCAATGTGACGATTTGGCCCTATGTCGATTAGATAACAAATAATGAAAACTAACGGACTTCTCAGGTTTTTACTACATATGAACACTTTACACATTCTCCCGTGCAACTCGGCTGCTAATCTTCCTTTCATGCAGAATCTAAAGGTAATAGCTCATGTCCACGGCACCAAAGCCAGCTAAAAAGTCAATAATCGATACCTAAAACTTGAACTGTACTACATCTTACTGGCTATTACATCAACTTAGAAGCTACATCTGTGTTCTACTATGGTGCTTTTAGTATCTCCGCATACCACAGCACGTGACATAGCTTTGCAGACGATAAGTACATCCGTTTCAGAGAGAAGAGCGGCCAATGTGACGGTCTGGCTTCAAGTCGATTCGATAGCAAATGACGAAAACGAACGGATTTCTCAGGTTTTTACTACATATGAACACTTTTCACATTCTCCCGTGCAACTCGGCTGCGAGTCCTCCTTTCATGCAGAATCTTAAGGTCCTAGCTCATGTCCAAGGCACCAAAGCCAGCTAAAAAGTCAATAATCGATACCTAAAACTTGATTTGTACTACTTCTTACTGGCTATTACATCAACTTAGAAGCTTCATCTGTGTTCTACTATGGTGCTTTTTGTGTCTCCGCATACCGCAGCACGCGACATAGCTTTGCAGACGATAAGTACAACCGTTTCAGAGAGAAGAGCGGCCAATGTGACGATCTGGCTCGAAGTCGATTCGATAACAAATGACGAAAACGGACGGATTTCTCAGGTTTTTACTACATATGAACACTTTTCACATTCTCCCGTGCAACTCGGCTGCTAGTCCTCCTTTCATGCAGAATCTTAAGGTCGTAGCTCATGTCCAAGGCACGAAAGCCAGCTAAAAAGTCAATAACCGATACCTAATACTTGAATTGTACTACTTCTTACTGGCTATTACATCAACTTAGAAGCTTCATCTGTGTTCTACTATGGCGCTTTTAGTGTCTCCGCATTCCGCAGCACGCGACATAGCTTTGCAGACGATAAGTACAACCGTTTTAGAGAGAAGAGCGGCCAATGTGTCGATCTGGCTTTTAGTCGATTCGATAACAAATGACGAAAACTAACGGATTTCTCAGGTTTTTACTACATATGAGCACTTTTCTCATTCTCCCATGCAACTCGGCTGCTAGTCCTCCTTTCATGCAGAATCTTAAGGTCCTAGCTCATGTCGAAGGCACCAAAGCCAGCTAAAAAGTCAATAATCGATACCTTAAACTTGAACTCTACTACTTCTTACTGGCTGTTACATCAACTTAGAAGCTTCATCTGTGTTCTACTAGGGTGCTTTTAGTGTCTCCTCATACCGCAGCACGCGACATAGCTTTGCAGACGATAAGTACAACCGTTTCAGAGAGAAGGGCGGCCAATGTGACGATCTGGCTTCAAGTCGATTCGATAGCAAATTACAAAAACGAACGGATTTCTCAGGTTTTTACTACATATGAACACTTTTCACATTCTCCCTTGCAACTCGGCTGCTAGTCCTCCTTGCATGCAGAATCGTACTGCCCTAGCTCATGTCCAAAGCACCAAAGCCAGCTAAAAAGGCAATAATCGATACCTAAAGCTTGAATTGTACTACATCTTTCTGGCTGTTACATCAACTTAGAAGCTTCATCTGTGTTCTACTATGGTGCTTTTAGTGTCTCCGCATACCGCAGCACGCGACATAGCTTTGCAGACGATAAGTACAACCGTTTCAGAGAGACGAGCGGCAAATGTGACGACCTGGCTTTAAGTCGATTCGATAACAAATGACGAAAACGGACGGATTTCTCAGGTTTTTACTACATATGAACACTTTTCACATTCTCCCGTGCAACGCGGCTGCTAGTCCTCCTTTCATGCAGAATCTTAAGGTCCTAGCTCATGTCCAAGGCACCAAAGCCAGCTAAAAAGTCAATAATCGATACCTGAAAATTGGACTGTACTACTTCTTACTGGCTATTACATCAACTTAGAAGCTTCATCTGTGTTCTACTAAGGTGCTTTTAGTGTCTCCGCCTGCCGCAGCACGCGACATAGCTTTGCAGACGATAAGTACAACCATTTCAGAGAGAAGACCGGCCAATGTGACGATCTGGCACTAAGCCGATTCGATAACAAATGATGATAACTAACGGACTTCTCAGGTTTTTACTACATATGAACACTTTACACATTCTCCCGTGCAACTCGGCTGCTAGTCCTCCATTCGTACTGAATCTAAAGGTCCTAGCTCATGTCCAAGGCACCAAAGCCAGCTAAAAAGTCAATAATCGATACCTAAAACTTGAATTGTACTACTTCTTACTGGCTATTACATCTACTTAGAAGCTTCATCTGTGTTCTTCTATGTTGACTTTAGTGTCTCCGCATAACTCAGCACGCGACATAGCTTTGCAGACGATAAGTACAACCGTTACAGAGAGAAGAGCGGCCAATGTGACGATATGGTTTTAAGTCGATTCGATACCAAATGACGAAAACTGACGGATTTCTCAGGTTTTTACTACATATGAACACTTTTCACATTCTCCCATGCAACTCGGCTGCTAGTCCTCCTTTCATGCAGAATCTTAAGGCCCTAGCTCATGTCCAAAGCAGCAAAGCCAGCTAAAAAGTCAATAATCGATACCTAAAACTTGAATTGTACTACTTCTTTCTGGCTGTTACATCAACTTAGAAGCTTCATCTGTGTTCTACTATGGTACTTTTAGTGTCTCCGCATACCGCAGCACGCGACATAGCTTTGCAGACGATAAGTACAACCGTTTCACAGAGACGAGCGGCCAATGTGACGACCTGGCTTTAAGTCGATTCGATAACAAATGACGAAAACGGACGGATTTCTCAGGTTTTTACTACATATGAACACTTTTCACATTCTCTCGTGAAACGCGGCTGCTAGTCCTCCTTTCATGCAGAATCTTAAGGTCCTAGCTCATGTCCAAGGCACAAAAGCCAGCTAAAAAGTCAATAATCGATACCTAAAACTTGGACTGTACTACTTCTTACTGGCTATTACATCAACTTAGAAGCTTCATCTGTGTTCTACTATGGTGCTTTTTAGTGTCTCCTCATACCGCAGCACGCGACATAGCTTTGCAGACGATAAGTACAACCGTTTCAGAGAGAAGAGCGGGCAATGTGACGATCTGGCTTCAAGTCGATTCGATAGCAAATGACGAAAACGAACGGATTTCTCAGGATTTTACTACATATGAACACTTTTCACATTCTCCCACGCAACTCGGCTGCTAGTCCTCCTCTCATGCAGAATCTTAAGGTCCTAGTTCATGTCCAAAGCACCAAAACCAGGTGAAAAAGTCAATAATGGATACCTAAAACTTGAATTGTACTACTTCTTACTGGCTGTTACATCAACTTAGAATCTTCATCTGTGTTATACTATGGTGCTTTTAGTGTCTCCGCATAACTTTGCACGCGACACAGCTTTGCAGACGATAGGTACAACCGTTTCAGGAGAAGAGCGGCTAATGTAACGATATGGCTTTAAGTCGATTCGATAACAAATTACGAAAACGGTCGGAATTCTGAGGTTTTTACTACATCTGAACACTTTTCACATTCTCCCGTGCAACGCGGATACTAGTCCTCCTTTCATGAAGAACCTTAAGGTCCTAGCTAATGTCCAAGGCACCAAAGCCAGCAAAAAAGTCAGTAATCGATACCTAAAACTTGAATTGTATTACTCCTTACTGGCAATTACATCAACTTAGAAGCTTCATCTGTGTTCTACTATGGTGCTTTTAGTGTCTCCGCATACCGCAGCACGCGACATAGCTTTGAAGACGATAAGTACAACCGTTTCAGAGAGAAGAGCGGCCAATGTGACGTTCTGGCTTCAAGTCGATTCTATAGCAAATGACGAAAACGAACAGTTTCCTCATAATTTTACTACATATGAACACTTTTCACATTCTCCCACGCAAATCGGCTGCTAGTCCTCCTTTCATGCAGAATCTTAAGGTCCTAGCTCATGTCCAAAGCACCAAAACCAGCTAAAAAGTCAGTAATCTATACCTAAAACTTGAATTGTACTACTTCTTACTGGCTGTTACATCAACTTAGAATCTTCATCTGTGTTCTACTATGGTGCTTTTAGTGTCTCCGAATACCGCAGCACGCGACATAGCTTTGCAGACGATAAGTACAACCGTTTCAGAGAGAAGAGCGGCCAATGTGACGATCTGGCTTTAAGTCGATTCGATAACAAATGACGAAAACGGACGGATTTTTCAGGTTTTTACTACATATGAACACTTTTCACATACTCCCTTGCAACGCGGCTGCTAGTCCTCCTTCCATGCAGAATCTTAAGGTCCTAGCTCATGTCCAAGGCACCAAACCCAGCTAAAAAGTCAATAATCGATACATAAAACTTTAACTGTACTGCTTCTTAATGGCTATTACATCAACTTAGAAGCTTCATCTGTGTTCTACTATGGTGCTTTTAGTGTCTCCGCCTACCGCAGCACGCGACATAGCTTTGCACGCGATAAGTACAACCATTTCAGAGAGAAGAGCGGTCAATGTGACGATCTGGCTTTAAGTCGATTCCATAACAAATGATGAAAACGAACGGATTTCTCAGGTTTTTACTACATATGAACACTTTTCACATTCTCCCGTGCAACTCGGAAGCTAGCCCTCCTTTCATGCAGAATCTAAAAGTCCAAGCTCATGTCCAAGGCACCAAAGCCAGCTAAAAAGTCAATAATCGATACCTAAAACTTCAATTCTATTACTTCTTACTGGCAATTTCATCAACTTAGAAGCTTCATCTATGTCCTACTATGGTGCCTTTAGTGTCTCCACATACCGCAGCCCGCGTCATAGCTTTGCAGACGATATGAGCAACCGTTCGGAGAGAAGAGCGGCCAATGTGACGATTTGGCTTTAAGTCGATTCGATAACAAATGACGAAAACGGACGGATTTCTCAGGTTTTTACTACATATGAATACTTTTCACATTCTCCTGTGCAACGCGGCTGCTAGTCCTCCTTTCATGCAGAATCGTAAGGTCCTAGCTCATGTCCAAGGCACCAAAGCCAGCTGAAAAGTCAATAATCGATACCTAAAACTTGAATTGTACTACTTCTTACTGGCTATTACATCTACTTAGAAGCTTCATCTGTGTTCTTCTATGTTGACTTTAGTGTCTCCGCATAACTCAGCACGCGACATAGCTTTGCAGACGATAAGTACAACCGTTACAGAGAGAAGAGCGGCCAATGTGACGATATGGTTTTAAGTCGATTCGATACCAAATGACGAAAACTGACGGATTTCTCAGGTTTTTACTACATATGAACACTTTTCACATTCTCCCATGCAACTCGGCTGCTAGTCCTCCTTTCATGCAGAATCTTAAGGCCCTAGCTCATGTCCAAAGCACCAAAGCCAGCTAAAAAGTCAATAATCGATACCTAAAACTTGAATTGTACTACTTCTTTCTGGCTGTTACATCAACTTAGAAGCTTCATCTGTGTTCTACTATGGTACTTTTAGTGTCTCCGCATACCGCAGCACGCGACATAGCTTTGCAGACGATAAGTACAACCGTTTCACAGAGACGAGCGGCCAATGTGACGACCTGGCTTTAAGTCGATTCGATAACAAATGACGAAAACGGACGGATTTCTCAGGTTTTTACTACATATGAACACTTTTCACATTCTCCCGTGCAACTCGGAAGCTAGCCCTCCTTTCATGCAGAATCTAAAAGTCCAAGCTCAAGTCCAAGGCACCAAAGCCAGCTAAAAAGTCAATAATCGATACCTAAAACTTCAATTCTATTACTTCTTACTGGCAATTTCATCAACTTAGAAGCTTCATCTGTGTTCTACTATGGTGCTTTTAGTGTCTCCGAATACCGTAGCACGCGACATAGCTTTGCAGACGATAAGTACAACCGTTTCAGAGAGAAGAGCGGCCAATGTGACGATATGGCTTTAAGTCGATTCGATAACAAATGACGAAAACGGACGGATTTCTCTGGTTTTTACTACATATGAACACTTTTCACATACTCCCTTGCAACGCGGCTGCTAGTCCTCCTTTCATGGAAAATCTTAAGGTCCTAGCTAATGTCCAATTCACCAAAGCCAGCTAAAAAGTCAATAATCAATACCTAAAACTTGAACTGTACTATTTCTTACTGGCTATTACATCAACTTAGAAGCTTCATCGTTGTCCTACTATGGTGCATTGAGTGTCACCGCATACCGCAACACCCGACATAGCTGTGTAGACGATAAGTACAACCGTTTCAGAGAGAAGAGCGGCAAATGTGACGATCTGGCTTTAAGTCGATTCGATAACAAATAACGAATACCGTCGGAATTCTCAGATTTTTACTACATATGAACACTTTTCACATTCTCCCATGCAACGCGGCTACTAGTCCTCCTTTCATGCAGAATCTTAAAGTCGTAGCTAATGTCCAAGGCACCAAAGCCAGCAAAAAAGTCAATAATCGATACCTAAAACTTGAATTCTATTACTTCTTACTGGCAATTACATCAACTTAGAAGCTTCATCTATGTTCTACTATGGTGCTTTTAGTGTCTCCACATACCGCAGCACGCGTCATAGCTTTGCAGACGATAAGTGCAACCGTTCGGAGAGAAAAGCGGCCAATGTGACGATCTGGCTTTAAGTCGATTCGATAACAAATGACGGAAACGGACGGATTTCTCAGGTTTTTACTACATATGAACACTTTTCACATTCTCCAACGCAACTCGTCTGCTACTCCTCCTTTCATGCAGAATCTTAAGGTCCTAGCTCATGTCCAAGGCACCAAAGCCAGCTAAAAAGTCAATAATCGATACATAAAACTTGAATTGTACTACTTCTTACTGGCTATTACATCAACTTATAAGCATCATCTGTGTTCTACTATGGTGCTTTTAGTGTCTCCGTATACCGCAGCACGCGTCATAGCTTTGCAGACGATAAGTGCAACCGTTCGGAGAGAAAAGCGGCCAATGTGACGATCTGGCTTTAAGTCGATTCGATAACAAATAACGAAAACGGACGGAATTCTCAGATTTTTACTATATATGAACCCCTTTCACATTCTCCCGTGCAACTCGGCTTTTAGTCCTCCTTTCATGCAGAATCTAAAGGTCCTAGCTCATGTCCAAAGCACCAAAGCCAGCTAAAAAAGTCAATAATCGATACATAAAACTTGAATTGTACTACTTCTTACTGGCTGTTACATCAACTTAGAAGCTACATCTGTGTTATACTATGGTGCTTTTAGTGTCTCCAAATACCGCAGAAAGCGACATAGCTTTGCAGACGATAAGTACAACCGTTTCAAAGAGAAGAGCGATCAATGTGACGACCTGGCTTTAGGTCGATTCGATAACAAATGACGAAAACGGACGGATTTCTCAGGTTTTTACTACATATGAACACTTTTCACATTCTCCCGTGCAACGTGGCTGCTAGTCCTCCTTTCATGCAGAATCGTAAGGTCCTAGCTCATGTCCAAGGCACCAAAGCCAGCTAAAAAGTCAATTATCAATACCTAAAACTTGATTTGTACTACTTCTTACTGGCTATTACATCAACTTAGAAGCTTCATCTGTGTTCTACTATGGTGCTTTTTGTGTCTCCGAATACCGCAGCACGCGACATAGCTTTGCAGACGATAAGTACAAGCGTTTCAGAGAGAAGAGCGGCCAATGTGACGATCTGGCTTTAAGTCGATTCGATACCAAATGACGAAAACGGACGGATTTCTAAGGTTTTTACTACATATGAACACTTTTCACATACTCCCTTGCAACGCGGCTGCTAGTCCTCTTTTCATGCAGAATCTTAAAGTCCTAGCTAATGTCCAAGGAACCAAAGCCAGCTAAAAAGTCAATTATCAATACCTAAAACTTGATTTGTACTACTTCTTACTGGCTATTACATCAACTTAGAAGCTTCATCTGTGTTCTACTATGGTGCTTTTTGTGTCTCCGAATACCGCAGCACGCGACATAGCTTTGCAGACGATAAGTACAAGCGTTTCAGAGAGAAGAGCGGCCAATGTGACGATCTGGCTTTAAGTCGATTCGATACCAAATGACGAAAACGGACGGATTTCTAAGGTTTTTACTACATATGAACACTTTTCACATACTCCCTTGCAACGCGGCTGCTAGTCCTCTTTTCATGCAGAATCTTAAAGTCCTAGCTAATGTCCAAGGAACCAAAGCCAGCTAAAAAGTAAATAATCGATACCTAAAACTTGAATTGCATTACTTCTTACTGGCAATTACATCAACTTAGAAGCTTCATCTGTGTTCTACTATGTTGCTTTGAGTGTCTCCGCATACCGCAGCACCCGACATAGCTTTGCAGACGATAAGTACAACCGTTTCAGAGAGAAGAGCGGCCAATGTGACGACCTGGCTTTATGTCGATTCGATAACAAATGACGAAAATGGACGGAATTCTCAGGTTTTTACTACATATGAACACTTTTCACATTCTCCCGTGCAATGCGGCTGCTAGTCCTCCTTTCATGCAGAATCTTAAGGTCCTAGGTCATGTCCAAGGCACCAAAGCCAGCTAAAAAGTCAATAATCGATACATAGAACTTGAATTCTACTACTTCTTACTGGCTATTACATCTACTTAGAAGCTTCATCTGTGTTCTACTATGGTCATTTATTGTCTCCGAATACCGCAGCACGCGACATAGCTTTGCAGGCGATAAGTACAACCGTTTCAGAGAGAAGAGCAACCAATGTGACGATCTGGCTTTAAGTCGATTCGATAACAAATGACGAAAACGGACGTATTTCTCAGGTTTCTAGTACATATGAACACTTTTCACATTCTCCCGTGCAACACGGCTGCTAGTCCTCCTTTCATGCATGATCTTAAGGTCCTAGCTCATGTCCAAGGCACCAAAGCCAGCTAAAAAGTCAATAATCGATAGCTAAAACTTGAATTGTACTACTTCTTACTGGCTATTACATCAATTTAGAAGCTTCATCTGTGTTCTACTATGGTTCTTTTAGTGTCTCCACATACCGCAGCACGCGACATAGCTTTGCAGACGATAAGTACAACCGTTTCAGAGAGAAGAGCGGCCAATGTGACGACCTGGCTTTAAGTCGATTCGATATGAAATGACGAAAACGGACGGTTTTCTCAGGTTTTTACTACATATGAACACTTTTCACATTCTCCCATGCAACGCGGCTGCTAGTCCTCCTTTCATGCAGAATCTTAAGGTCCTAGCTCTTGTCCAAGGCACCAAAGCAGCTAAAAAGTCAATAATCGATACCTAAAACTTGATTTGTACTACTTCTTACTGGCTATTACATCAACTTAGAAGCATCATCAGTGTTCTACTATGGTACATTTATTGTCTACGAATAGCGCAGCACGAGACATAGCTTTGCAGACGATAAGTACAACCGTTTCAGAGAGAAGAGCAACCAATGTGACGATCTGGATTTAAGTCGATTCGATAACAAATGACAAAGACGGACGTATTTCTCAGGTTTTTACTACATATGAACACTTTTCACATTCTCCCGTGCAATGCGGCTGCTAGTCTTCGTTTCATGCAGAATCTTAAGGTCCTAGCTCATGTCCAAGGCACCAAAGCCAGCTAAAAAGTTAATAATCGATACCTAAAACTTGAATTGTACTACTTCTTACTGGCTATTACATCAACTTAGAAGCTTCATCTGTGTTCTACTGTGGTGCTTTTAGTGTCTCCGCATAACTCAGCACGCGACATAGCTTTGCAGACGATAAGTACAACCGTTTCAGGAGAAGAGCGGCCAATGTGACGATCTGGCTTTAAGTCGATTCGATAACAAATGACGAAAACGGACGGATTTCTCAGGTTTTTACTACATATGAACACTTTTAACATACTCCCTTGCAACGCGGCTGCTAGTCCTCCTTTCATGCACAATCTTAAGGTCCTAGCTCATGTCCAAGGCACCAAAGCCAGCTAAAAAGTCAATAATCGATACCTAAAACTTGAACTGTACTACTTCTTACTGGCTATTACATCAACTTAGAAGCTTCATCTGTGTTCTACTATGGTGCTTTTAGTGTCTCAGCCTACCGCAGCACGCGACATAGCTTTGCACACGATAATTACAACCATTTCAGAGAGAAGAGCGGAAAATGTGACGATCTGGCTTTAAGTCGATTCGATAACAAATGATGAAAACGGAAGGATTTCTCAGGTTTTTACTACATATGAACACTTTTCACATTCTCCCATGCAACTCGGCTGCTAGTCCTCCTTTCATGCAGAATCTAAAGGTCCTAGCTCATGTCCAAGGCACTAAAGCCAGCTAAAAAGTCAATAATCGATACCTAAAACTTGAATTGTACTACTTCTTACTGGCTATTACATCAACTTAGAAGCTTCATCTGTGTTCTACTATGGTGCTTTTAGTGTCTCCGCACACCGCAGCACGCGACATAGCTTTGCACACGATAAGTAACACCGTTTCAGAGAGAAGAGCGCCCAATGTGACGACCTGGCTTTAAGTCGATTCGATAACAAATGACGAAAACGGACGAAATTCTAAGGTTTTTACTACATATGAACACTTTTCACATTCTCCCGTGCAACGCGGCAACTAGTGCTCCTTTCATGCAGAATCTTAAAGTCCTAGCTAATGTCCAAGGCTCCAAAGCCAGCTAAAAAGTCAATAATCGATACCTAAAACTTGAATTGTATTACTTCTTACTGGCAATTACATCTACTTAGAAGCTTCATCTGTGTTCTACTATGGTGCTTTTAGTGTCTCCGCATACCGCAACACGCGTCATAGCTTTGCAGACGATAAGTGCAACCGTTCAGAGAGAAGAGCGGCCAATGTGACGATATGGTTTTAAGTCGATTCGATACCAAATGACGAAAACTGACGGATTTCTCAGGTTTTTACTACATATGAACACTTTTCACATACTCCCTTGCAACGCGGCTGCTAGTCCTCCTTTCATGCAGAATCTTAAAGTCCTAGCTAATGTCCAAGGCACCAAAGCCAGCTAAAAAGTGAATAATCGATACCTAAAACATGAATTTTATTACTTCTTACTGGCAATTACATCAACTTAGAAGCTTCATCTGTGTTCTACTATGGTGCTTTGAGTGTCTCCGCATACCGAAGCACCCGACATAGCTTTGCAGACGATAAGTACAACCGTTTCAGAGAGAAGAGCGGCCAATGTGATGACCTGGCTTTAAGTCGATTCGATAAGAAATGACGAAAACGGACGGAATTCTCTGGTTTTTACTACATATGAACACTTTTCACATTCTCCCGTGCAATGCGGCTGCTAGTCCTCCTTTCATGCAGAATCTTAAGGTCCTAGGTCATGTCCAAGGCACCAAAGCCAGCTAAAAAGTCAATAATCGATACCTAAAACTTGAACTGTACTACTTCTTACTGGCTATTACATCAACTTAGAAGCTTCATCTGTGTTCTACTATGGTGCTTTTAGTGTCTCCGCCTACCGCAGCACGCGACATAGCTTTGCAGACGGTAAGTACAACCTTTTCAGAGAGAAGAGCAACCAATGTGACGATCTGGCTTTAAGTCGATTCGATAACAAATGACGAAAACGGCCGTATTTCTCAGGTTTTTACTACATATGAACACTTTTCACATACTCCCTTGCAACGCGGCTGCTAGTCCTCCTTTCATGCACAATCTTAAGGTCCTAGCCCATGTCCAAAGAACCAAAGCCTGCTAAAAAGTCAATAATCGATACCTAAAACTTGAATTGTATTACTTCTTACTGGCAATTACATCTACTTAGAAGCTTCATCTGTGTTCTACTATGGTGCTTTTAGTGTCTCCGCATACCGCAGCACGCGTCATAGCTTTGCAGACGATAAGTGCAACCGTTCAGAGAGAAGAGCGGCCAATGTGACGATATGGTTTTAAGTCGATTCGATAACAAATGACGAAAACGAATGAATTCTCAGATTTTTACTACATATGAACACTTTTCACATTCTCCCGTGCAACACGGCTGCTAGTCCTCCTTTCATGCAGAATCTTGAAGTCCTAGCTCATGTCCAAGGCACCAAAGCCAGCTAAAATGTCAATAATCGTTACCTAAAACTTGAAATGTACTACTTCTTACGGGCTATTACATCAACTTAGAAGCTTCATCTGTGTCCAACTATGGTGCTCTTTGTGTGTCCGCACACCGCAGCACGAGACATAGTTTTGCAGACGATAAGTACAACCGTTTCAGAGAGAAGAGCGGCCAATGTAACGGTCTGGCTTCAAGTCGATTCGATAACAAATGAGGAAAACGGACGGATTTCTCAGGTTTTTACTACATATGAACACTTTTCACATTCTCCTGTGCAACTCGGCTGCTAGACCTCCTTTCATGCAGAATCTAATGGTACTAGCTCATGTCCAAGGCACCAAAGCCAGCTAAAAAGTCAATAATCGATACTTAAAACTTGAATTGTACTACATATTACTGGCTATTACATCAACTTAGAAGCTTCATCTGTGTTCTACTATTGTGCTTTTAGTGTCACCACATACCGCAGCAAGCGACATAGCTTTGCAGACGATAAGTACAACCGTTTCAGAGAGAAGAGCGGCCAATGTGACGACCTGGCTTTAAGTCGATTCGATAACAAATGACGAAAACGGACGGATTTCTCAGGTTTTTACTACATATGAACACTTTTCACTTTCTCCCATGCAACGCGGCTACTAGTCCTCCTTTCATGCAGAATCTTGAAGTCATAGCTAATGTCCAAGGCACCAAAGCCAGCTAAAAAGTCTATAATCGATACCTAAAACTTGAATTGTATTACTTCTTACTGGCAATTACATCAACTTAGAAGCTTCATCTATGTTCTACTATGGTGCTTTTAGTGTCTCCACATACCGCAGCACGCGTCGTAGCTTTGCACACAATAAGTGCAACCGTTCAGAGAGAAGAGCGGCCAATGTGACGATCTGGCTTTAAGTCTATTCGATAACAAATGACGAAAACGGACGGATTTCTCAGGTATTTACTACATATGAACACTTTTCACATTCTCCCATGCAACTCGGCGGCTAGTCCTCCTTTCATGCAGAATCTTGAGGTCCTAGCTCATGTCCAAGGCACCAAAGCCAGCTAAAAAGTCAATAATCGATACCTAAAACTTGAATTGTACTACTTCTTACTGGCTATTACTTCAGCTTAGAAGCTTCATCTGTGTTCCACTATGGTGCTTTTAGTGTCTCCGCATAACGCAGCACGCTACATATCTTTGCAGACGATAAGTACAACCGTTTCAGAGAGAAGAGCTGCCAATGTGACGATCTGGCTTTAAGTCGATTCGATAACTAATGATGAAAACGAACGGATTTCTCAGGTTTTTACTACATATGAACACTTTTCACATTCTCAGGTGCAACTCGGCTGCTAGTCCTCCTTTCATGCAGAATCTTAAGTTCCTATCTCATGTCCAAGCCACCAAAACCTGCTAAAAATTTAATAATCGATATCTAAAACTTGATTTGTACTACTTCTTACTGGCTATTACATCAACTTAGAAGCTTCATATGTGTTCTACTATGGTGCTTTTAGTGTCTCCGCATACCGCAGCACGCGACATAGCTTTGCAGACGATAAGTACAACCGTTTCAGAGAGAAGAGCGGCCAATGTGACGATCTGGCTTTATGTCGATTCGATAACAAATGAAGAAAACGGACGGATTTCTCAGGTTTTTACTAAATATGAACCCTTTTCACATTCTCCCGTGCAACTCGGCTGCTAGTCCTCCGTTCATGCAAAATCTTAAGGTCCTAGCTCATGTCCAAAGCACCAATGCCAGCTAAAAAGTCAATAATCGATACCTAAAACTTGAATTGTACTACTTCTTACTGGTTATTACATCAACTTAGAAGCTTCATCTGTGTTCTACTATGGTGCTTTTAGTGTCTCCGCATAACTCAGCACGCGACATAGCTTTGCACACGATAAGTACAACCGTTTCAGGAGAAGAGCGGCCAATGTGACGATCTGGCTTTAAGTCGATTCGATAAGAAATGACGAAAACGGACGGATTTCCCAGGTTTTTACTACATATGAACACTTTTTACATACTCCCTTGCAACGCGGCTGCTAGTCCTCCTTTCATGCACAATCTTAAGGTTCTAGCTCAAGTCCAAGGCACCAAAGCCAGCTAAAAAGTCAATAATCGATTCCTAAAACTTGAACTGTACTACTTCTTACTGGCTATTACATCAACTTAGAAGCTTCATCTTTCTACTATGGTGCATTTAGTGTCTCCGCCTACCGCAGCACGCGACATAGCTTTGCACACGATAAGTACAACCATTTCAGAGAGAAGAGCGGCCAATGTGACGATCTGGCTTTAAGTCGATTCGATAACAAATGATGAAAACGAACGGATTTCTCAGGTTTTTACTACATATGAACACTTTTCACATTCTCCCATGCAACTCGGCTGCTAGTCCTCCTTTAATGCAGAATCTAAAGGTCATAGCTCATGTCCAAGGCACCAAAGCCAGCTAAAAAGTCAATAATCGATTCCTAAAACTTGAACTGTACTACTTCTTACTGGCTATTACATCAACTTAGAAGCTTCATCTTTCTACTATGGTGCTTTTAGTGTCTCCACCTACCGCAACATGCGACATAGCTTTGCAGTACAACCGTTTCAGAGAGAAGTTCGGCGAATGTGATGACCTGGGTTTAAGTCGATTCGATAACAATGAGGAAAACGGACGGATTTCTCAGGTTTTTACTACATATGAACACTTTTCACGTTCTCCCATGCAACGCGGCTACTAGTCCTCATTTCATGCAGAATCTTAACGTCCTAGCTAATGTCCAAGGCACCAAAGCCAGCTAAAAAGTCAATAATCGATACCTAATACTTAAATTATACTACTTCTTACTGGCTATTACATCAACTTAGAAGCTTCATCTGTGTTCTACTATGGTGCTTTTAGTGTCTCCACATACCGCAGCACGCGTCATAGCTTTGCAGAAGACAAGCGCAACCGTTCAGACAGAAGGGCGGCTAATGTGACGATCTGGCTTTAAGTCGATTCGATAACAAATGACGAAAACGGACGGATTTCTCAGGTTTTTACTACATATGAACACTTTTCACATTCTCCCATGCAACTCGGCTGCTAGTCCTCCTGTCATGCAGAATCTTGAGGTCCTAGCTCATGTCCAAGGCACCAAAGCCAGCTAAAAAGTCAATAATCGATACCTAAAACTTGAATTGTACTACTTCTTACTGGCTATTACTTCAACTTAGAAGCTTCATCTCTGTTCTACTATGGTGCTTTTAGTGTCTCATCATAACGCAGCACGCTACATAGCTTTGCAGACGATAAGTACAACCGTTTCAGAGAGAAGAGCGGCCAATATGACGATCTGGCTTTAAGTCGATTCGATAACAAATGATGAAAACGAACGGAATTCTCAGGTTTTTACTACATATGAACACTTTTCACATTCTCCCATGCAACGCGGCTGCTAATCCTCATTTCATGCACAATCTTTAAGTCCTAGCTAATGTCCAAGGCACCAAAGCCAGCTAAAAAGTCAATAATCGATACCTAAAACTTAAATTGTACTACTTCTTACTGGCTATTACATCAACTTAGAAGCTTCATCTGTGTTCTACTATGGTGCTTTTAGTGTCTCCGGATACCGCAGCACACGACATAGCTTTGCAGACGATAAGTACAAACTTTTCTGAGAGAAGAGCGGCCAATGTGACGATCTGGCTTTTAGTCGATTCGATAACAAATGACGAAAACGGACGGATTTCTCAGGTTTTTACTACATATGAACACTTTTCACATTCTTCCGTGCAACGCGGCTGCTAGTCCTCCTGTCATGCAGAATCTTAAGGTCCTAGCTCATGTTCAAGGCACCAAAGCCAGCTAAAAAGTCAATAATCGATACCTTAAACTTGTATTGTACTACTTCTTACTGGCTATTACATCAGCTTAGAAGCTTCATCTGTGTTCCACTATGGTGCTTTTAGTGTCTCCGCATAACGCAGCACGCTACATATCTTTGCAGACGATAAGTACAACCGTTTCAGAGAGAAGAGCTGCCAATGTGACGATCTGGCTTTAAGTCGATTCGATAACTAATGATGAAAACGAACGGATTTCTCAGGTTTTTACTACATATGAACACTTTTCACATTCTCAGGTGCAACTCGGCTGCTAGTCTTCCTTTCATGCAGAATCTTAAGTTCCTATCTCATGTCCAAGCCACCAAAACCTGCTAAAAATTTAATAATCGATATCTAAAACTTGATTTGTACTACTTCTTACTGGCTATTACATCAACTTAGAAGCTTCATATGTATTCTACTATGGTGCTTTTAGTGTCTCCGCATACCGCAGCACGCGACATAGCTTTGCAGACGATAAGTACAACCGTTTCAGAGAGAAGAGCGGCCAATGTGACGATCTGGCTTTATGTCGATTCGATAACAAATGAAGAAAACGGACGGATTTCTCAGGTTTTTACTAAATATGAACCCTTTTCACATTCTCCCGTGCAACTCGGCTGCTAGTCCTCCGTTCATGCAAAATCTTAAGGTCCTAGCTCATGTCCAAAGCACCAATGCCAGCTAAAAAGTCAATAATCGATACCTAAAACTTGAATTGTACTACTTCTTACTGGTTATTACATCAACTTAGAAGCTTCATCTGTGTTCTACTATGGTGCTTTTAGTGTCTCCGCATAACTCAGCACGCGACATAGCTTTGCACACGATAAGTACAACCGTTTCAGGAGAAGAGCGGCCAATGTGACGATCTGGCTTTAAGTCGATTCGATAAGAAATGACGAAAACGGACGGATTTCCCAGGTTTTTACTACATATGAACACTTTTTACATACTCCCTTGCAACGCGGCTGCTAGTCCTCCTTTCATGCACAATCTTAAGGTTCTAGCTCAAGTCCAAGGCACCAAAGCCAGCTAAAAAGTCAATAATCGATTCCTAAAACTTGAACTGTACTACTTCTTACTGGCTATTACATCAACTTAGAAGCTTCATCTTTCTACTATGGTGCATTTAGTGTCTCCGCCTACCGCAGCACGCGACATAGCTTTGCACACGATAAGTACAACCATTTCAGAGAGAAGAGCGGCCAATGTGACGATCTGGCTTTAAGTCGATTCGATAACAAATGATGAAAACGAACGGATTTCTCAGGTTTTTACTACATATGAACACTTTTCACATTCTCCCATGCAACTCGGCTGCTAGTCCTCCTTTAATGCAGAATCTAAAGGTCATAGCTCATGTCCAAGGCACCAAAGCCAGCTAAAAAGTCAATAATCGATTCCTAAAACTTGAACTGTACTACTTCTTACTGGCTATTACATCAACTTAGAAGCTTCATCTTTCTACTATGGTGCTTTTAGTGTCTCCACCTACCGCAACATGCGACATAGCTTTGCAGTACAACCGTTTCAGAGAGAAGTTCGGCGAATGTGATGACCTGGGTTTAAGTCGATTCGATAACAATGAGGAAAACGGACGGATTTCTCAGGTTTTTACTACATATGAACACTTTTCACGTTCTCCCATGCAACGCGGCTACTAGTCCTCATTTCATGCAGAATCTTAACGTCCTAGCTAATGTCCAAGGCACCAAAGCCAGATAAAAAGTCAATAATCGATACCTAATACTTAAATTATACTACTTCTTACTGGCTATTACATCAAATTAGAAGCTTCATCTGTGTTCTACTATGGTGCTTTTAGTGTCTCCACATACCGCAGCACGCGTCATAGCTTTGCAGAAGACAAGTGCAACCGTTCAGACAGAAGGGCGGCTAATGTGACGATCTGGCTTTAAGTCGATTCGATAACAAATGACGAAAACGGACGGATTTCTCAGGTTTTTACTACATATGAACACTTTTCACATTCTCCCATGCAACTCGGCTGCTAGTCCTCCTGTCATGCAGAATCTTGAGGTCCTAGCTCATGTCCAAGGCACCAAAGCCAGCTAAAAAGTCAATAATCGATACCTAAAACTTGAATTGTACTACTTCTTACTGGCTATTACTTCAACTTAGAAGCTTCATCTCTGTTCTACTATGGTGCTTTTAGTGTCTCATCATAACGCAGCACGCTACATAGCTTTGCAGACGATAAGTACAACCGTTTCAGAGAGAAGAGCGGCCAATATGACGATCTGGCTTTAAGTCGATTCGATAACAAATGATGAAAACGAACGGAATTCTCAGGTTTTTACTACATATGAACACTTTTCACATTCTCCCATGCAACGCGGCTGCTAATCCTCATTTCATGCACAATCTTTAAGTCCTAGCTAATGTCCAAGGCACCAAAGCCAGCTAAAAAGTCAATAATCGATACCTAAAACTTAAATTGTACTACTTCTTACTGGCTATTACATCAACTTAGAAGCTTCATCTGTGTTCTACTATGGTGCTTTTAGTGTCTCCGGATACCGCAGCACACGACATAGCTTTGCAGACGATAAGTACAAACTTTTCTGAGAGAAGAGCGGCCAATGTGACGATCTGGCTTTTAGTCGATTCGATAACAAATGACGAAAACGGACTGATTTCTCAGGTTTTTACTACATATGAACACTTTTCACATTCTTCCGTGCAACGCGGCTGCTAGTCCTCCTGTCATGCAGAATCTTAAGGTCCTAGCTCATGTTCAAGGCACCAAAGCCAGCTAAAAAGTCAATAATCGATACCTTAAACTTGTATTGTACTACTTCTTACTGGCTATTACATCAACTTAGAAGCTTCATATGTGTTCTACTCTGGTGCTTTTAGTGTCTCCGCAGACCGCAGCACACGACATAGCTTTGCAGACGATAAGTGCAACCGTTTCAGAGAGAAGAGCGGGTAATCTGACGTTCTGGCTTTATGTCGATTAGATAACAAATGACGAAAACCGACGGATTTCTCAGGTTTTTACTACATATGAACACTTTTCACATTGTCCTGTGCAACTCGGTTGCTAGTCCTCCTTTCATGCAGATTCTGAAGGTCCTAGATCATGTCCAAGGCACCAAAGCCAGCTAAAAAGTCAATAATCGATACCTAATACTTAAATTGTACTACTTCTTACTGGCTATTACATCAACTTAGAAGCTTCATCTGTGTTCTACTATGGTGCTTTTAGTGTCTCCGCATACTGCAGCACGCAACAAAGCTATGCAGACGATAAGTACAACCGTTTCAGAGGAAAGAGCGGCCAATGTGACGATCTCGCTTTAAGTCGATTCGATAACAAATGACGAAAACGGACGGATTTCTCAGGTTTTTACTACATATGAACACTTTTCACATTCTACCATGCAACTAGGCTGCTAGTCCTCCTTTCATGCACAATCTTAAGGTCCAGCTCATGTCCAAGGCACCAAAGCCAGCTAAAAAGTCAATAATCGATTCCTAAAACTTGAACTGTACTACTTCTTACTGGCTATTACATCAACTTAGAAGCTTCATCTTTCTACTATGGTGCTTTTAGTGTCTCCGCCTACCGCAGCATGCGACATAGCTTTGCAGTACACCCGTTTCAGAGAGAAGTTCGGCGAATGTGATGACCTGGCTTTAAGTCGATTCGATAACAAATGACGAAAACGGACGGATTTCTCAGGTTTTTACTACATATGAACACTTTTCACGTTCTCCCATGCAACGCGGCTACTAGTCCTCATTTCATGCAGAATCTTAAAGTCCTTGCTAATGTCCAAGGCACCAAAGCCAGCTAAAAAGTCAATAATCGATACCTAATACTTAAATTATACTACTTCTTACTGGCTATTACATCAACTTAGAAGCTTCATCTGTGTTCTACTATGGTGCTTTTAGTGTCTCCACATACCGCAGCACGCGTCATAGCTTTGCAGACGACAAGTGCAACCGTTCAGACAGAAGGGCGGCCAATGTGACGATCTGGCTTTAAGTCGATTCGATAACAAATGACGAAAACGGACGGATTTCTCAGGTTTTTACTACATATGAACACTTTTCACATTCTCCCATGCAACTCGGCTGCTAGTCCTCCTGTCATGCAGAATCTTGAGGTCCTAGCTCATGTCCAAGGCACCAAAGCCAGCTAAAAAGTCAATAATCGATACCTAAAACTTGAATTGTACTACTTCTTACTGGCTATTACTTCAACTTAGAAGCTTCATCTGTGTTCTACTATGGTGCTTTTAGTGTCTCCGCATAACGCAGCACGCTACATAGCTTTGCAGACGATAAGTACAACCGTTTCAGAGAGAAGAGCGGCCAATGTGACGATCTGGCTTTAAGTCGATTCGATAACAAATGATGAAAACGAACGGAATTCTCAGGTTTTTACTACATATGAACACTTTTCACATTCTCCCATGCAACGCGGCTGCTAATCCTCCTTTCATGCACAATCTTTAAGTCCTAGCTAATGTCCAAGGCACCAAAGCCAGCTAAAAATTCAATAATCGATACCTAAAACTTAAATTGTACTACTTCTTACTGGCTATTACATCAACCTAGAAGCTTCATCTGTGTTCTACTATGGTGCTTTTAGTGTCTCCGGATACCGCAGCACACGACATAGCTTTGCAGACGATAAGTACAAACTTTTCTGACAGAAGAGCGGCCAATGTGACGATCTGGCTTTTAGTCGATTCGATAACAAATGACGAAAACGGACGGATTTCTCAGGTTTTTACTACATATGAACACTTTTCACATTCTTCCGTGCAACGCGGCTGCTAGTCCTCCTGTCATGCAGAATCTTAAGGTCCTAGCTCATGTTCAAGGCACCAAAGCCAGCTAAAAAGTCAATAATCGATACCTTAAACTTGTATTGTACTACTTCTTACTGGCTATTACATCAACTTAGAAGCTTCATATGTGTTCTACTCTGGTGCTTTTAGTGTCTCCGCAGACCGCAGCACACGACATAGCTTTGAAGACGATAAGTGCAACCGTTTCAGAGAGAAGAGCGGGTAACAATATTAATGTGCTTATAGTAAACTGCAGGAGCGTCTATAGAAAGGTCCCAGAACTGCTCTCATTAATAAACGGTCACAACGCCCATATAGTACTAGGAACAGAAAGTTGGCTGAAACCAGACGTAAACAGTAATGAAATGCTAAACTCGGATTGGAATGTATACCGCAGAGATAGGCTGGACAGTGAAGGGGGAGGCGTGTTTATAGTGATAAGAAGTGCAATAGTATCGAAGGAAATTGACGGAGATTCGAATTGTGAAATGATTTGGGTGAAGGTCACGGTTAAAGCAGGCTCAGACATGGTAATTGGATGTCTCTATAGGCCCCCGGGCTCAGCAGCTGTTGTGGCTCAGCACCTGAAGAATAATTTGGAAAATATTTCGAGTAGATTTCCCCACCATGTTATAGTTCTGGGTGGAGATTTTAATTTGCCGGATATAGACTGGGAGACTCAGACGTTCATAACGGGTGGCAGGGACAAAGAATCTAGTGAAATATTTTTAAGTGCTTTATCTGAAAACTACCTTGAGCAGTTAAACAGAAAACCGACTCGTGGCGATAACATATTAGACCTTCTGGTGACAAACAGACCCGAACTATTTGAATCAGTTAATGCAGAACAGGGAATCAGCGATCATAAAGCGGTTACTGCATCAATGATTTCAGCCGTAAATAGAAATATTAAAAAAGGTAGGAAGATTTTTCTGTTTAGCAAAAGTGACAAAAAGCAGATTTCAGAGTACTTGGTGGCTCAACACAAAAGTTTTGTCTCAAGTACAGACAGTGTTGAGGATCAGTGGACAAAGTTCAAAACCATGGTACAATATGCGTTAGATGAGTATGTGCCAAGCAGGATCGTAAGAGATGGGAAAGAGCCACCGTGGTACAACAACCGAGTTAGAAAACTGCTGCGGAAGCAAAGGGAACTTCACAGCAAACATAAACATAGCCATAGCCTTGCAGACAAACAAAAATTACGCGAAGCGAAATGCAGTGTGAGGAGGGCTATGCGAGAGGCTTTCAATGAATTCGAAAGTAAAGTTCTATGTACTGACTTGGCAGAAAATCCTAAGAAATTTTGGTCCTATGTCAAAGCGGTAGGTGGATCAAAACAAAATGTCCAGACACTCTGTGACCAAAATGGTACTGAAACAGAGGATGACAGACTAAAGGCCGAATTACTAAATGTCTTCTTCCAAAGCTGTTTCACAGAGGAAGACTGCACTGTAGTTCCTTCTCTAGATTGTCGCACAGTTGACAAAATGATAGATATCGAAATAGACGACAGAGGGATAGAGAAACAATTAAAATCGCTCAAAAGAGGAAAGGCCGCTGGTCCTGATGGAATACCAGTTCGATTTTACACAGAGTACGCGAAGGAACTTGCCCCCCTTCTTGCAGCGGTGTACCGTAGGTCTCTAGAAGAGCGAAGCGTTCCAAAGGATTGGAAAAGGGCACAGGTCATCCCCGTTTTCAAGAAGGGACGTCAAACAGGTGTGCAGAACTATAGACCTATATCTCTAACGTCGATCAGTTGTAGAATTTTGGAACACGTATTATGTTCGAGTATAATGTCTTTTCTGGAGGCTAGAAATCTACTCTGTAGGAATCAGCATGGGTTTCGAAAAAGACGGTCGTGTGAAACCCAGCTCTCGCTATTCGTCCACGAGACTCAGAGGGCCTTAGACACGGGTTCACAGGTAGATGCCGTGTTTCTTGACTTCCGCAAGGCGTTTGACACAGTTCCCCACAGTCGTTTAATGAACAAAGTAAGAGCATACGGACTATCAGATCAATTGTGTGATTGGATTGAGGAGTTCCTAGATAACAGAACTCAGCATGTCATTCTCAATGGAGAGAAGTCTTCCGAAGTAAGAGTGATTTCAGGTGTGCCGCAGGGGAGTGTCATAGGACCGTTGCTATTCACAATATACATAAATGACCTGGTGGATGACATCGGAAGTTCACTGAGGCTTTTTGCAGATGATGCTGTGGTGTATCGAGAGGTTGCAACAATGGAAAATTGTACTGAAATGCAGGAGGATCTGCAGCGAATTGACGCATGGTGCAGGGAATGGCAATTGAATCTCAATGTAGACAAGTGTAATGTGATGCGAATACATAGAAAGATAGGTCCCTTATCATTTAGCTACAAAATAGCAGGTCAGCAACTGGAAGTAGTTAATTCCATAAATTATCTGGGAGTACTCATTAGGAGTCATTTAAAATGGAATGATCATATAAAGTTGATCGTCGGTAAAGCAGATGCCAGACTGAGATTCATTGGAAGAATCTTAAGGAAATGCAATCCGACAACAAAGGAAGTAGGTTACAGTACGCTTGTTCGTCCAATGCTTGAATACTGCTCAGCAGTGTGGGATCCGCACCAGGTAGGGTTGATAGAAGAGATAGAGAAGATCCAACGGAGAGCAGCGCGCTTCGTTACAGGATCATTTAGTAATTGCGAAAGCGTTACGGAGATGATGGATAAACTCCAGTGGAAGACTCTGCAGGAGAGACGCTCAGTAGCTCGGTACGGGCTTTTGTTAAAGTTTCGAGAACATACCTTCACCGAAGAGTCAAGCAGTATATTGCTCCCTCCTACGTATATCTCGCGAAGAGACCATGAGGATAAAATCAGAGAGATTAGAGCCCACACAGAAGCATACCGACAATCCTTCTTTCCACGTACAATACGAGACTGGAATAGAAAGGAGAACCGATAGAGGTACTCAGGGTACCCTCCGCCACACACCGTCAGGTGGCTTGCGGAGTATGGATGTAGATGTAGATGTAGATGTAATGTGACGATCTGGCTTTATGTCGATTAGATAACAAATGACGAAAACCGACGGATTTCTCAGGTTTTTACTACATATGAACACTTTTCACATTGTCCCGTGCAACTCGGTTGCTAGTCCTCCTTTCATGCAGATTCTCAAGGTCCTAGCTCATGTCCAAGGCACCAAAGCCAGCTAAAAAGTCAATAATCGATACCTAATACTTAAATTGTACTACTTCTTACTGGCTATTACATCAACTTAGAAGCTTCATCTGTGTTCTACTATGGTGCTTTTAGTGTCTCCGCATACTGCAGCACGCAACAAAGCTATGCAGACGATAAGTACAACCGTTTCAGAGGAAAGAGCGGCCAATGTGACGATCTCGCTTTAAGTCGATTCGATAACAAATGACGAAAACGGACGGATTTCTCAGGTTTTTACTACATATGAACACTTTTCACATTCTACCATGCAACTAGGCTGCTAGTCCTCCTTTCATGCAGAATCTTAAGGTCCAGCTCATGTCCAAGTCACCAAAGGCAGCTAAAAAGTCAATAATCGATACCGAAAACTTGAATTGTACTACTTCTTACTGGCTATTTCATCAACTTAAAAGCTTCATCTGTGTTCTACTCTGGTGCTGTTAGAGTCTCCGCATACCGCAGCACGAGACATAGCTTTGCAGATGATAAGTACAACCGTTTCAGAGAAAAGGGCGGCCAATGTGGCGACCTGGCTTTAAGTCGATTCGATAACAAATGACGAAAACGGACGAAATTTTCAGGTTTTTACTACATATGAACACTTTTCACATTCTCCCGTGCAACGCGGCAACTAGTCCTCCTTTGATGCAGAATCTTAAAGTCCTAGCTAATGTCTAAGGCACCAAAGCCAGCTAAAAAGTCAATAATCGATACCTAAAACTTGAATTGTATTACTTCTTACTGGCTATTACATCAACTTAGAAGCATCATCTTTGTTCTACTATGGTGCTTGTAGTGTCTCCACATACCGCAGCACGCGTCATAGCTTTGCAGACGATAAGTGAACCGTTCAGAGACAAGAGCGGCCAATGTGACGATCTGGTTTTAAGTCGATTCGATAACAAATGACGAAAACGGACGGAATTCTCAGATTTTTACTACATATGAACACTCATCACATTCTCCCGTGAAACTCGGCTGCTAGTCCTCCTTTCATGCAGAATCTTGAAGTCCTAGCTCATGTCCAAATCACCAAAGCCAGCTAAAAAGTCAATAATCGATACCTAAAACTTGAATTGTACTACATCTTACTGGCTATTACATCAACTTCGAAGCATCATCTTTGTCCTACTATGGTGCTCTTTGTGTGTCCGCATACCGCAGCACGAGACATAGTTTTGCAGACGATAAGTACAACCGTTTCAGAAAGAAGAGCGGCCAATGTAACGATCTGGCTTCAAGTCGATTCGATAACAAATGACGAAAACGGACGGATTTCTCAGGTTTTTACTACATATGAACACTTTTCACATTTTCCCATGCAACTCGGCTGCTAGTCCTCCTTTCATGCAGAATCTTGAGGTCCTAGCTCATGTCCAAGCCACCAAAGCCAGCTAAAAAGTCAATAATCGATACCCAAAACTTGAATTCTACTACTTCTTACTGGCTATTACTTCAGCTTAGAAGCTTCATCTGTGTTCTACTATGGTGCTTTTAGTGTCTCCGCATTACGCAGCACGCTACATATCTTTGCAGACGATAAGTACAACCGTTTGAGAGAGAAGAGCTGCCAATGTGACGATCTGGCTTTAAGTCGATTCGATAACTAATGATGAAAACGAACGGATTTCTCAGGTTTTTACTACATATGAACACTTTTCACATTCTCCCGTGCAACTCGGCTGCTAGTCCTCCTTTCATGCAGAATCTTATGGTCGTATCTCATGTCCAAGGCACCAAAACCGGCTAAAAATTTAATAATCGATATCTAAAACTTGATTTGTACTACTTCTTACTGGCTATTACATCAACTTAGAAGCTTCATATGTGTTCTACTATGGTGCTTTTAGTGTCTCCGCATACCGCAGCACGCGACATAGCTTTGCAGACGATAAGTACAACCGTTTCCGAGAGAAGAGCGGCCAATGTGTCGATCTGGCTTTATGTCGATTCGATAACAAATAACGAAAACTGACGGATTTCCCAGGTTTTTACTACATATGAACACTTTTCACATACTCCCTAGCAACGCGGCTGCTAGTCCTACTGTCATGCAGAATCTTGAGGTCCTAGCTCATGTCCAAGGCACCAAAGCCAGCTAAAAAGTCAATAATCGATACCTAAAACTTGAATTGTACTACTTCTTACTGGCTATTACTTCAACTTAGAAGCTTCATCTCTGTTCTACTATGGTGCTTTTAGTGTCTCCGCATTACGCAGCACGCTACATAGCTTTGCAGACGATAGGTACAACCGTTTCAGAGAGAAGAGCGGCCAATGTGACGATCTCGCTTTAAGTCGATTCGATAACAAATGATGAAAACGAACGGAATTCTCAGGTTTTTACTACATATGAACACTTTTCACATTCTCCCATGCAACGCGGCTGCTAATCCTCCTTTCATGCACAATCTTTAAGTCCTAGCTAATGTCCAAGGCACCAAAGCCAGCTAAAAGGTCAATAATCGATACCTAAAACTTAAATTGTACTACTTCTTACTGGCTATTACATCAACTTAGAAACTTCATCTGTGTTCTACTATGGTGCTTTTAGTGTCTCCGGATACCGCAGCACACGACATAGCTTTGCAGACGACAAGTACAAACGTTTCTGAGAGAAGAGCGGCCAATGTGACGATCTGGCTTTTAGTCGATTCGATAACAAATGACGAAAACGGACGGATTTCTCAGGTTTTTACTACATATGAACACTTTTCACATTCTTCCTTGCAACGCGGCTGCTAGTCCTCCTGTCATGCAGACTCTTAAGGTCCTAGCTCATGTTCAAGGCACCAAAGCCAGCTAAAAAGTCAATAATCGATACCTTAAACTTGTATTGTACTACTTCTTACTGGTTATTACATCAACTTAGAAGCTTCATATGTGTTCTACTATGGTGCTTTTAGTGTCTCCGCAGACCGCAGCACACGACATAGCTTTGCAGACGATAAGTGCAACCGTTTCAGAGAGAAGAGCGGGTAATGTGACGATCTGGCTTTATGTCGATTAGATAACAAATGACGAAAACCGACGGATTTCTCAGGTTTATACTACATATGAACACTTTTCACATTGTCCCGTGCAACTCGGTTGCTAGTCCTCCTTTCATGCAGATTCTGAAGGTCCTAGATCATGTCCAAGGCACCAAAGCCAGCTAAAAAGTCAATAATCGATACCTAATACTTAAATTGTACTACTTCGTACTGGCTATTACATCAACTTGGAAGCTTCATCTGTGTTCTACTATGGTGCGTTTAGTGTCTCCGCATACTGCAGCACGCAACAAAGCTATGCAGACGATAAGTACAACCGTTTCAGAGGAAAGAGCGGCCAATGTGACGATCTCGCTTTAAGTCGATTCGATAACAAATGACGAAAACTTACGGATTTCTCACGTTTTTACTACATATGAACACTTTTCACATTATACCATGCAACTAGGCTGCTAGTCCTCCTTTCATGCAGAATCTTAAGATCCAGCTCATGTCCAAGGCACCAAAGGCAGATAAAAAGTCAATAATCGATACCTAAAACTTGAATTGTACTACTTCTTACTGGCTATTACATCAACTTAGAAGCATCATCTTTGTTCTACTATGGTGCTTGTAGTGTCTCCACATACCGCAGCACGCGTCATAGCTTTGCAGACGATAAGTGCAACCGTTCAGAGAGAAGAGCGGATAATGTGACGATCTGGCTTTAAGTCTATTCGATAACAAATGACGAAAACGGACGGATTTCTCAGGTTTTTACTAAATATGAACCCTTTTCACATTCTCCCGTGCAACTCGGCTGCTAGTCCTCCTTTCATGCAGAATCTTAAGGTCCTAGCTCATGTCCAAGGCACCAATGCCAGTTAAAAAGTCAATAATCGATACCTAAAACTTGAATTGTACTACTTCTTACTGGCTATTACATCAACTTAGAAGCTTCATCTGTGTTCTACTATGGTGCTTTTAGTGTCTCCGCATAACTCAGCACGCGACATAGCTTTGCAGACGATAAGTACAACCGTTTCAGGAGAAGAGCGGCCAATGTGACGATCTAGCTTTAAGTCGATTAGATAACAAATGACGAAAACGGACGGATTTCCCAGGTTTTTACTACTTATGAACACTTTTCACATACTCCCTTGCAACGCGGCTGCTACTCCTGCTTTCATGCACAATCTTAAGGTCCTAGCTCAAGTCCAAGGCACCAAAGCCAGCTAAAAAGTCAATAATCGATTCCTAAAACTTGAACTGTACTACTTCTTACTGGCTATTACATCAACTTAGAAGCTTCATCTGTGTTCTACTATGGTGCTTTTAGTGTCTCCGCCTACCGCAGCACGCGACATAGCTTTGCACATGATAAGTACAACCATTTCAGAGAGAAGAGCGGCCAATGTGACGATCTGGCTTTAAGTCGATTCGATAACAAATGATGAAAACGAACGGATTTCTCAGGTTTTTACTACATATGAACACTTTTCACATTCTCCCATGCAACTCGGCTGCTAGTCCTCCTTTCATGCAGAATCTAAAGGTCATAGCTCATGTCCAAGGCACCAAAGCCAGCTAAAGAGTCAATAATCGATACCTAAAACTTGAATTGTATTACTTCTTACTGGCAATTACATCTACTTAGAAGCTTCATCTGTGTTCTACTATATTGCTTTTAGTGTCTCCGCCTACCGCAGCACGCGACATAGCTTTGCACACGATAAGTACAACCATTTCAGAGAGAAGAGCGGCCAATGTGACGATCTGGCTTTAAGTCGATTCGATAACAAATGATGAAAACGAACGGATTTCTCAGGTTTTTACTACATATGAACACTTTTCACATTCTCCCATGACACTCGGCTGCTAGTCCTCATTTCATGCAGAATCTAAAGGTCATAGCTCATGTCCAAGGCACCAAAGCCAGCTAAAAAGGCAATAATCGATACCTAAAACTTGAATTGTACTACTTCTTACTGGCTATTACATCAACTTAGAAGCTTCATCTGTGTTCTACTATGGTGCTTTTAGTGTCTCCGCGTACCGCAGCACGCGACATAGCTTCGCACACCGTAAGTACAACCGTTTCAGAGAGAAGAGCGGCCAATGTGACGACCTGGCTTTATGTCGATTCGATAACATATGACGAAAACGGACGAAATTATCAGGTTTTTACTACATATGAACACTTTTCACATTCTCCCGTGCAACGCGGCAACTAGTCCACCTTTCATGCAGAATCTTAAAGTCCTAGGTAATGTCCAAGTCACCAAAGCCTGCTAAAAAGTCAATAATCGATACCTAGAACTTGAATTGTATTACTTCTTACTGGCAATTACATCTACTTAGAAGCTTCATCTGTGTTCTACTATGGTGCTTTCAGTGTCTTCACATACCGCAGCACGCGTCATAGCTATGCAGACGATAAGTGCAACCGTTCAGAGAGAAGAGCGGCCAATGTGACGATATGGTTTTATGTCGATTCGATAACATATGACGAAAACGGACGAAATTATCAGGTTTTTACTACATATGAACACTTTTCACATTCTCCCGTGCAACACGGCTGCTAGTCCTCCTTTCATGCAGAATCGTGAAGTCCTAGCTCATGTCCAAGGCACCAAAGCCAGCTAAAAAGTCAATAATCGATACCTAAAACCTGAACTGTACTACTTGTTACTGGCTATTACATCAACGTAGATGCTTCATCTGTGTTCTACAATGGTGCTCTTTGTGTGTGCGTATACCGCAGCACGAGACATAGCTTTGCAGACGATAAGTACAACCGTTTCAGAGAGAAGAGCGGCCCATTTGACGATCTGGCTTCAAGTCGATTCGATAACAAATGACGAAAACGGATGGATTTCTCAGGTTTTTACTACATATGAACACTTTTCACATTCTCCCGTGCAACTCGGCTGCTAGTCCTCCTTTCATGCTGAATCTTAAGGTCCTAGCTCATGTCCAAGGGACCAAAGCCAGCTAAACAGTCAATAATCGATACCTAGAACTTGAACTGTACTACTTCATACTATCTATTACATCAACTTAGAAGCTTCATCTGTGTTCTACTATGGTACTTTTAGTGTCTCCGCATACCGCAGCACGTGACATAGCTCTGCACACGATAAGTACAACCATTTCAGAGAGAAGAGCGGCCAATGTGACGATCTGGCTTTAAGTCGATTCGATAACAAATGATGAAAACGAACCGATTTCTCAGGTTTTTACTATATATGAACACTTTTCACATTCTCCCATGCAACTCGGCTGCTAGTCCTCCTTTCATGCAGAATCTAAATGTACTAGCTCATGTCCAAGGCACCAAAGGCAGCTAAAAAGTCAGTAATCGATACCTAAAACTTGAATTGTACTACTTCTTTCTGGCTATTACATCAACTTAGAAGCTTCATCTGTGTTCTACTATGGTGCTTTTAGTGGCACCGCGTACCGCAGCAAGCGACATAGCTTTGCAGACGATAAGTACAACCGTTTCAAAGAGAAGAGCGGCCAATGTGACGACCTGGCGTTAAGTCGATTTCATAACAAATGACGAAAACGGACGGAATTCTCAGGTTTTTACTACATATGAACACTTTTCACGTTCTTCCATGCAACGCGGCTGCTAGTCCTCCTTTCATGCAGAATCTTAAAGTCCTAGCTAATGTCCAAGGCACCAAAGCCAGCTAAAAAGTCAATAATCGATTCCTAAAACTTGAATTGTACCTCTTCTTACTGGCTATTACAACAACGTAGAAGCTTCATCTGTGTTCTACTATGGTGCTTTTAGTGTCTCCGGATACCGCAGCACACGACATAGCTTTGCAGGCGATAAGTACAAACTTTTCTGGGAGAAGAGCGGCCAATGTGACGATCTGGCTTTTAGTCGATTCGATAACAAATGACGAAAACGGACGAAATTCTCAGGTTTTTACTACATATGAACACTTTTCACATTGTCCCGTGCAACGCGGCAACTAGTCCTCCTTTGATGCAGAATCTTAAAGTCCTAGCTAATATCTAAGGCACCAAAGCCAGCTAAAAAGTCAATAATCGATACCTAAAACTTGAATTGTATTACTTCTTACTGGCTATTACATCAACTTAGAAGCATCATCTTTGTTCTACTATGGTGCTTGTAGTGTCTCCACATACCGCAGCACGCGTCATAGCTTTGCAGACGATAAGTGCAACCGTTCAGAGACAAGAGCGGCCAATGTGACGATCTGGTTTTAAGTCGATTCGATAACAAATGACGAAAACGGACGGAATTCTCAGATTTTTACTACATATGAAGACTTTTCACATTCTCCCGTGCAACACGGCTGCTAGTCCTCCTTTCATGCAGAATCTTGAAGTCCTAGCTCATGTCCAAAGCACCAAAGCCAGATAAAATGTCAATAATCGATACCTAAAACTTGAACTGTACTACTTCTTACTGCCTATTACATCAACTTAGAAGCTTCATCTGTGTTCTACTATGGTACTCTTTGTGTGTCCGCATACCGCAATATGAGACATAGCTTTGCAGACGATAAGTACAACCGTTTCAGAGAGAAGAGCGGCCAATGTGACGATCTGGCTTCAAGTCGATTCGATAACAAATGATGAAAACTAACCGATTTCTCAGGTTTTTACTATATATGAACACTTTTCACATTCTCCCATGCAACTCGGCTGCTAGTCCTCCTTTCATGCAGAATCTAAAGGTACTAGCTCATGTCCAAGGCACCAAAGGCAGCTAAAAAGTCAATAATCGATACCTAAAACTTGAATTGTACTACTTCTTACTGGCTATTACATCAACTTAGAAGCTTCATCTGTGTTCTACTATGGTGCTTTTACTGGCACCGCGTACCGCAGCAAGCGACATAGCTTTGCAGACGATAAGTACAAGCGTTTCAGAGAGAAGAGCGGCCAATGTGACGATCTGGCTTTGTGTCCATTCGATAACAAATGACGAAAACGGACGGATTTCTCAGGTTTTTACTACATATGAACACTTTTAACATTCTTCCGTGCAACTCGGCTGCTAGTCATCCTTCCATGCAGAATCTTAAGTTCCTAGCTCATGTCCAAGACACCAAAGCCAGCTAAAATGTCTATAATAGATACCTAAAACTGGAATTGTACTACATCTTACTGGCTATTACATCAACTTAGAAGCTTCATCTGTGTTCTACTATGGTGCTTTTAGTGTCTCCGCATACCCCAGTACGCGACATAGCTTTGCAGATGATATGTTCAACCGTTTCAGAGAGAAGGGCGGCCAATAGGACGACCTGGCTTTATGTCGATTCGATAACAAATGACGAAAACGGACGGGTTTCTCAGGTTTTTACTACATATGAACACTTTTCACATTCTCCCTTGCAACTCGGCTGCTAGTCCTCCTTTCATGCAGAATCATAAGGTCCTAGCTCATGTCCAAGTCACCAAAGCCAGCTAAAAAGTCAATAATCGATACCTAAAACTTAAATTGTACTACTTCCTAGTGGCTATTACTTCAACTTGGAAGCTTCATCTGTGTACTACTATATTGATTTTAGTGTCTCCGCATACCGCAGCACGCGACATTGCTTTGCAGACGATAAGTACAACCGTTTCAGAGAGAAGAGCGGCCAATGTGACGATCTGGCTTTGAGTCCATTCGATTACAAATGACGAAAACGGACGGTTTTCTCAGTATCTTACTACATATGAACACTTTTCACATTTTCCCATGCAACTCGGCTGCTAGTCCTCCTTTAGTGCAGAATCTTAAGGTCCTAGCTCATGTCCAAGTCACCAAAGCCAGCTAAAAAGTCAATAATCGATACCGAAAACTTGAATTGTACTACTTCTTACTCGCTTTTACATCAACTTAGAAGCTTCATCTGTGTTCTACTATGGTGCTTTTAGTGTCTCCGAATACCGCAGCACGGGACATAGCTTTGCAGACGATAAGTACAACCGTTTCAGAGAGAAGAGCGGCCAATGTGACGATCTGGCTTTAAATCGATTCAATACCAAATGACGAAAACGGACGGAATTCTCAGGTTTTTACTACATATGAACACTTTTCACATTCTCCCATGCAACTCGGCTGCTAGTCCTCCTTTCATGCAGAATCTTAAGGTCCTAGCTCATGTCCAAGGCTCCAAAGGCAGCTAAAAAGTCAATAATCGATACCTAAAACTTGAATTGTACTACTACTTACTAGCTATTACATGAACTTAGAAACTCCATCTGTGTTCTACTATGGTGCTTTTGGTATCTGCGCATACCGCAGCACGCGACATAGCTTCGCAGACGGTAAGTACAACCGTTTCAGAGAGAAGAGCGGCCAATGTGACGATCTGGCTTTGAGTCCATTCGATAACAAATGACGAAAACAGACGGTTTTCTCAGGTTTTTACTACATATGAACACTTTTCACATTCTACCATGCAACTCGGCTGCTAGTCCTCCTTTCATGCTGAATCTTAAGGTACTAGCTCATAACCAAGGCAACAAAGCCAGCTAAAAAGTCAATAATCGATATCTAAAACTTAAATTGTACTACTTCCTAGTGGCTATTACTTCAACTTGGAAGCTTCATCTGTGTACTACTATATTGATTTTAGTGTCTCCGCATACCGCAGCACGCGACATAGCTTTGCAGACGATAAGTACAACCGTTTCAGAGAGAAGAGCGGCCAATGTGACGATCTGGCTTTGAGTCCATTCGATTACAAATGACGAAAACGGACGGTTTTCTCAGGATCTTATTACATATGAACACTTTTCACATTTTCCCATGCAACTCGGCTGCTAGTCCTCCTTTAGTGAAGAATCTTAAGGTCCTAGCTCATGTCCAAGTCACCAAAGCCAGCTAAAAAGTCAATAATCGATACCGAAAACTTGAATTGTACTACTTCTTACTCGCTTTTACATCAACTTAGAAGCTTCATCTGTGTTCTACTATGGTGCTTTTAGTGTCTCCGAATACCGCAGCACGGGACATAGCTTTGCAGACGATAAGTACAACCGTTTCAGAGAGAAGAGCGGCCAATGTGACGATCTGGCTTTAAATCGATTCAATACCAAATGACGAAAACGGACGGAATTCTCAGGTTTTTACTACATATGAACACTTTTCACATTCTCCCATGCAACTCGGCTGCTAGTCCTCCTTTCATGCAGAATCTTAAGGTCCTAGCTCATGTCCAAGGCTCCAAAGGCAGCTAAAAAGTCAATAATCGATACCTAAAACTTGAATTGTACTACTACTTACTGGCTATTACATGAACTTAGAAACTCCATCTGTGTTCTACTATGGTGCTTTTGGTATCTGCGCATACCGCAGCACGCGACATAACTTCGCAGACGGTAAGTACAACCGTTTCAGAGAGAAGAGCGGCCAATGTGACGATCTGGCTTTGAGTCTATTCGATAACAAATGACGAAAACAGACGGTTTTCTCAGGTTTTTACAACATATGAACACTTTTCACATTCTACCATGCAACTCGGCTGGTAGTCCTCCTTTCATGCAGAATCTTAAGTTCCTAGCTCATGTCCTAGGCACCAAAGCCACCTAAATAGTCAATAATCGATACCTAAAACTTAAATTGTACTACTTCTTACTCGCTTTTACATCAACTTAGAAGCTTCATCTGTGTTCTACTATGGTGCTTTTAGTGTCTCCGCATACCGCAGCACGCGACGTAGCTTTGCAGACGATAAGTACAACCGTTTCAGAGAGAAGAGCGGCCAATGTGACGATCTGGCTTTAAGTCGATTCGATACCAAATGACGAAAACGGACGGATTTCTCAGGTTTTTACTACATATGAACACTTTTCACATTCTCCCATGTAATTCGGCTGCTAGTCCTCCTTTCATGCAGACTCTTAAGGTCCTAGCTCATGTCCAAGGCACCGAAGCCAGCTAAAAAGTCAATAATCGATAACTAAAACTTTAATTGTTCTACTTCTTACTGGCTATTACATCAACTTAGAAGCTTCATCTGTGTTCTACTATGGTGCTTTTAGTGTCTCCGCAAACCGCAGCACGCGACATAGCTTTGCAGACGATAAGTAAAACCGTTTCAGAGAGAAGAGCGGCCAATGTGACGATCAGGCTTTGAGTCCATTCGATAACAAATGACGAAAACGGACGATTTTCTCAGGTTTTTACTACATATGAACACTTTTCACATTCTACCATGCAACTCGGCTGCTAGTCCTCCTTTCATGCTGAATCTTAAGGTCCTAGCTCATAACCAAGGCAACAAAGCCAGCTTAAAAGTCAATAATCGATACCTAAAACTTGAATTGTACTACTCCTTACTTGCTATTACATCAACTTAGAAGCTTCATCTGTGTTCTACTATGGTGCTTTTAGTGTCTCCGAATACCGCAGCACGCGACGTAGCTTTGCAGACGATAAGTACAACCGTTTCAGAGAGAAGAGCGGCCAATGTGACGATCTGGCTTTAAGTCGATTCGATACCAAATGACGAAAACGGACGGATTTCTCAGGTTTTTACTACATATGAACACTTTTCACACTCTCCCATGTAATTCGGCTGCTAGTCCTCCTTTCATGCAGACTCTTAAGGTGCTAGCTCATGTCCAAGGCTCCAAAGGCAGCTAAAAGTCAATAATCGATACCTAAAACTTGAATTGTACTACTTCTTACTGGCTATTACATCAACTTAGAAGCTTCATCTGTGTTCTACTATGGTGCTTTTAGTGTCTCCGCATACCGCAGCACGCGACATAGCTTTGCAGACGATAAGTACAACCGTTTCAGAGAGAAGGGCGGCCAATGTGACGACCTGGCTTTAAGTCGATTTGATAACAAATGGCGAAAACGGACGGATTTCTCAGGTTTTTACTACATATGAAAACTTTCCACATTCTCCCGTGCAACGCGGCTGCTAGTCCTCCTTTCATGCAGAGTTTTAAGGTTCTAGCTCATGTGCAAGGCACTAAAGCCAGCTAAAAAGTTGTAATCGATACCTAAAACTTGATTTGTGCTACTTCTTACTGGCTATTACATCAACTTAGAAGTTTCATCTGCGTTCTACTATGGTGCTTTTAGTGTCTCCGCATACCGCAGCACGCGACATAGCTTCGCAGACGATAAGTACAACCGTTTCAGAGAGAAGAGCGGCCAATGTGACGATTTGGCTTTGAGTCAATTCGATAACAAATGATGAAAACGGACGGATTTCTCAGGTTTTTACTACATATGAACACTTTTCACATTCTACCATGCTACTCGGCTGGTAGTCGTCCTTTGATGCAGAATCTTAAGTTCCTAGCTCATGTCCAAGGCACCAAAGCCACCTAAATAGTCAATAATCGATACCTAAAACTTAAATTGTACTACTTCTTACTCGCTTTTACATCAACTTAGGAGCTTCATCTGTGTTCTACTATGGTCCTTTTAGTGTCTCCGCATACCGCAGCACGCGACATAGCTTTGCAGACGATAAGTACAACTGTTTCAGAGAGAAGGGCGGCCATTGTGACGACTTGGCTTTAAGTCGATTCGATAGCAAATGGCGAAATCGGACGGATTTCTCAGGTTTTTACTGCATATGAACACTTTTCACATTCTCCCGTGCAACGCGGCTGCTAGTCCTCTTTTCATGCAGAATCTTAAGGTCCTAGCTCATGTCCAAGGCACTAAAGCCAGCAAAAAAGTTAATAATCGATACCTAAAACTTGATTTGTACTACTTCTTACTGGCTATTACATCAACTTAGAAGCTTCATCTTTGTTCTACTATGGTGCGTTCAGTGTCTGCTCATACCGCAGCACGCGACATAGCTTCGCAGACGGTAAGTTCAAGCGTTTCAGAGAGAAGAGCGGCCAATGTGACGATCAGGCTTTAAGTCGATTCGGTACCAAATGAGGAAAACGGACGGATTTCTCAGGTTTTTACTACATATGAACACTTTTCACATTCTCCCATGTAATTCGGCTGCTAGTCCTCCTTTCATGCAGAATCTTAAGGTCCTAGGTCATGTTCAAGTCTCCAAAGGCAGCTAAAAACTCAATAATCGATACCTAAAACTTGAATTGTACTACTTCTTACTGGCTATTACATCAACTTAGAAGCTTCATCTGTGTTCTACTATGGTGCTTTTAGTGTCTCCGCATACCGCAGCACGCGACATAGCTTTGCAGACGATAAGTACAACCGTTTCAGAGCGAAGGGCGGCCAATGTGACTACCTGGCTTTAAGTCGATTCGATAGCAAATGGCGAAAACGGACGGATTTCTCTGGATTTTACTGCATATTAACACTTTTCACATTCTCCCGTGCAACGCGGCTGCTAGTCCTCCTTTCATGCAGAATCTTAAGGTCCTAGCTCATGTCCAAGGCACTAAAGCCAGCTAAAAAGTTAATAATCGATACCTAAAACTTGATTTGTACTACTTCTTACTGGCTATTACATCAACTTAGAAGTTTCATCTGCGTTCTACTATGGTGCTTTTAGTGTCTCCGCATACCGCAGCACGCGACATAGCTTCGCAGACGATAAGTACAACCGTTTCAGAGAGAAGAGCGGCCAATGTGACGATTTGGCTTTGAGTCAATTCGATAACAAATGATGAAAACGGACGTATTTCTCAGGTTTTTACTACATATGAACACTTTTCACATTCTACCATGCAACTCGGCTGCTAGTCCTCCTTTCATGCAAAATCTCAAGGTCCAGCCCATATCCAAGGCACCAAAGGCAGCTAAAAAGTCAATAATCGATACCTAAAACTTGAATTGTACTACTTCTTACTGGCTATTACATCAACTTAGAAACTTCATCTGTGTTCTGCTATGGTGCTTTTGGTATCTGCGCATACCGCAGCACGCGACATAGCTTCGCAGACGGTAAGTACAACCGTTTCAGAGAGAAGAGCGGCCAATGTGACGATCTGGCTTTCAGTCCATTCGATAACAAATGACGAAAACAGACGGTTTTCTCAGGTTTTTACAACATATGAACACTTTTCACATTCTACCATGCTACTCGGCTGGTAGTCGTCCTTTCATGCAGAATCTTAAGTTCCTAGCTCATGTCCAAGGCACCAAAGCCACCTAAATAGTCAATAATCGATACCTAAAACTTAAATTGTACTACTTCTTACTCGCTTTTACATCAACTTAGGAGCTTCATCTGTGTTCTACTATGGTGCTTTTAGTGTCTCCGCATACCGCAGCACGCGACATAGCTTTGCAGATGATAAGTACAACTGTTTCAGAGAGAAGGGCGGCCATTGTGACGACTTGGCTTTAAGTCGATTCGATAGCAAATGGCGAAATCGGACGGATATCTCAGGTTTTTACTGCATATGAACACTTTTCACATTCTCCCGTGCAACGCGGCTGCTAGTCCTCCTTTCATGCAGAATCTTAAGGTCCTAGCTCATGTCCAAGGCACTAAAGCCAGCAAAAAAGTTAATAATCGATACCTAAAACTTGATTTGTACTACTTCTTACTGGCTATTACATCAACTTAGAAGCTTCATCTTTGTTCTACTATGGTGCGTTCAGTGTCTGCTCATACCGCAGCACGCGACATAGCTTCGCAGACGGTAAGTTCAAGCGTTTCAGAGAGAAGAGCGGCCAATGTGACGATCAGGCTTTAAGTCGATTCGGTACCAAATGAGGAAAACGGACGGATTTCTCAGGTTTTTACTACATATGAACACTTTTCACATTCTCCCATGTAATTCGGCTGCTAGTCCTCCTTTCATGCAGAATCTTAAGGTCCTAGCTCATGTCCAAGGCTCCAAAGGCAGCTAAAAAGTCAATAATCGATACCTAAAACTTGAATTGTACTACTTCTTACTGGCTATTACATCAACTTAGAAGCTTCATCTGTGTTCTACTATGGTGCTTTTAGTGTCTCCGCATACCGCAGCACGCGATATAGCTTTGCAAAGTACAACCCTTTCAGAGAGAACGGCAGCCAATGTGACGACCTGGCTTTAAGTCGATTCGATAACAAATGGCGAAAACGGACGGATTTCTCAAATTTTTACTACATATGAGGACTTTGCACATCCTCCCGTGCAACGCGGCTGCTAGTCCTCCTTTCATGCAGATTTTGAAGGTCCAAGCTCATGTCCAAGGCACCAAAGCCAGCTAAAAAGTCTATAATCGATACCAAAAACTTGAATTGTTCTACTTCTTACTGGCTATTACATCAACTTAGAAGCTTCATCTGTGTTCTACTATGGTGCTTTTTGTGTCTCCGCATACCGCAGCACGCGACATAGCTTTGCAGACGATAAGTACAACCGTTTCAGAGAGAAGGGCGGCCAATGTGACGACCTGGCTTTAAGTCGATTTGATAACAAATGGCGAAAACGGACGGATTTCTCAGGTTTTTACTACATATGAACACTTTTCACATTCTGCCGAGCAACGCGGCTGCTAGTCCTCCTTTCATGCAGAATGTTAAGGTTCTAGCTCATGTGCAAGGCACTAAAGCCAGCTAAAAATTTAATATTCGAAACCTAAAACTTGATTTGTACTACTTCTTACTGGCTATTACATCAACTTAGAAGCAACATCTGTGTTCTACTATGGTGCTTTTGGTGTCTGCGCATACCGCAGCACGCGACATAGCTTCGCAGGCGGTAAGTACAACCGTTTCAGAGAGAAGAGCGGCCAATGTGATGATCTGGCTTTGAGTCCATTCGATAACAAGTGACAAAACCGGACGGTTTTCTCAGGTTTTTACTACATATGAATACTTTTCACATTCTACCATGCAACTCGGCTGCTAGTCCTCCTTTCATGCAGAATCTTAAGGTCCTAGCTCATGTCCAAGGCACAAAAGCCAGCTAAAAAGTCAATAATCGATACCAAAAAATTGAATTGTAAAACTTCTTATTCGCTTTTACACCAACTTAGAAGCTCCATCTGTGTTCTACTTTGGTGCTTTTAGTGTCTCCGAATAACGCAGCACGCGACATAGCTTTGCAGACGATAAGTACAACCGTTTCAGAGAGAAGATCGGCCAATGTAACGATCTGGCTTTAAGTCGATTCGAAAACAAATGACGAAAACGGACGGATTTCTCAGATTTTTACTACATATGAACATTTTTCAAATTCTCCCGTGAAACTCGGCTGGTAGTCCACTTTCATGCAGAATCTTAAGGTCCTAGCTCATATCCAAGGCACTAAACCCAGCTAAAAAGTTAATAATCGATAGCTAAAACTTGATTTGTACTACTTCTTACTGGCTATTACATACACTTAGAAGCTTCATCTGCGTTCTACTATGGTGCTTTTAGTGTCTCCGCATACCGCAGGACGCGACATAGCTTCGCAGATGGTAAGTACAACTGTTTCAGAGAGAAGAGTGGCCAATGTGACGATCTGGCTTTGAGTCCATTCGGTAACAAATGACGAAAACGGACGGTTTTCTCAGGTTTTTACTACATATGAACACTTTTCACATTCTACCATGCTGTTCGGCTGCTAGTCCTCCTTTTATGCAGAATCTTAAGGTCCTAGCTCATGTCCAAGGCACCAAAGGCAGCTAAAAAGTCAATAGTCGATACCTAAAACTTGAATTGTACTACTTCTTACTGGCTATTACATCAACTTAGAAGCTTCATCTGTGTTCTACTATGGTGCTTTTAGTGTCTCCGCATACCGCAGCACGCGATATAGCTTTGCAAAGTACAACCGTTTCAGAGAGAAGAGCGGCCAATGTGACGATCTGTCTTTGAGTCGATTCGATAACAAATGACAAAAACGGACGGATGTCTCAGGTTTTTACTACATATGAACATTTTTCACATTCTCCCATGCAACTCGGCTGCTAGTCCTCCTTTCATGCAGAATCTTAAGGTCCTAGCTCATGTCCAAGGCACCGAAGCCAGCTAAAAAGTCAATAATCGATACCTAAAACTTGAATTGTACTACATCTTACTGGCTATTACATACACTTAGAAGCTTCATCTGCGTTCTACTATGGTGCTTTTAGTGTCTCCGCATACCGCAGGACGCGACATAGCTTCGTAGATGGTAAGTACAACCGTTTCAGAGAGAAGAGCGACCAATGTGACGATCTGGCTTTGAGTACATTCGATAACAAATGACGAAAACGGACGGTTTTCTCAGGTTTTTACTACATATGAACACTTTTCACATTCTACCATGCAGTTCGGCTGCTAGTCCTCCTTTTATGCAGAATCTTAAGGTTCTAGCTCATATCCAAAGCACCAAAGCCAGCTAAAAAGTCAATAATCGATACCTAAAACCTTAATTGTACTACTTCTTTCTGGCTATTACATCAACTTAGAAGCTTCATCTGTGTTCTACTATGGTGCTTTTGGTGTCTGCGCATACCGCAGCACGCGACATAGCTTTGCAGACGATAAGTACAACCGTTTCAGGAGAAGAGCGGCCAATGTGACGATCTGGCTTTAAGTCGATTCGATAACAAATGACGAAAACGGATGGATTTCTCAGGTTTTTACTACATATGAACACGTTTCACATTCTTCCGTGCAACTCGGCTGCTAGTCCTCCTTTCATGCAGAATCTTAAGGTCCTAGCTCATGTCCAAGGCACCGAAGCCAGCTAAAAAGTCAATAATCGATACCTAAAACTTGAATTGTACTACATCTTTCTGGCTATTACATACACTTAGAAGCTTCATCTGCGTTCTACTATGGTGCTTTTAGTGTCTCCGCATACCGCAGGACGCGACATAGCTTCGCAGATGGTAAGTACAACGGTTTCAGAGAGAAGAGCGGCCAATGTGACGATCTGGCTTTGAGTCCATTCGATAACAAATGAAGAAAACGGACGGTTTTCTCAGGATTTTTACTACATATGAACACTTTTTACATTCTACCATGCAGTTCGGCTGCTAGTCCTCCTTTTATGCAGAATCTTAAGGTCCTAGCTCATGTCCAAGGCACCAAAGGCAGCTAAAAAGTCAGTATCCGATACGTAAAACTTGAATTGTACTACTTCCTACTCGCTTTTACATCAACTTAGAAGCTTCATCTGTGTTCTATTATGGTGCTATTAGTGTCTCCGCATACCGCAGCACGCGACATAGCTTCGCAGGCGGTAAGTACAACCGTTTCAGAGAGAAGAGCGGCCAATGTGATGATCTCGCTTTGAGTCCATTCGATAACAAGTGACAAAACCGGACGGTTTTCTCAGGTTTTTACTACATATGAATACTTTTCACATTCTACCATGCAACTCGGCTGCTAGTCCTCCTTTCATGCAGAATCTTAAGGTCCTAGCTCATGTCCAAGGCACAAAAGCCAGCTAAAAAGTCAATAATCGATACCTAAAACTTGAATTTTACTACTTCTTACTGGCTATTACATCAACTTTGAAGCTTCATCTCTGTTCTACTATGGTGCTTTTAGTTTCTCCGCATACCGCAGCACGCGACATAGCTTTGCAGACGATAAGTACAAGCGTTTCAGCTAGAAAAGCGGCCAATGTGACGATGTGGCTTTATGTAGATTCTATAACAAATGAAGAAAACGGACGGATTTCTCAGGTTTTTACTACATATGAACACTTTTCACATTCTACCATGCAACCCGGCTGCTAGTTCCCCTTTCATGCAGAATCTTAAGGTCCTAGCTCATGGCCAAGGCACCAAAGCCAGCTAAAAAGTCAATAATCGGTACCTAAAACTTGAATTTTACTACTTCTTACTCGCTTTTACATCAGCTTAGAAGCTTCTTCTGTGTTCTACTATGGTGCTTTAAGTGTCTCCGAATACCGCAGCACGCGACATAGCTTTGCAGACGATAAGTACAACCGTTTCAGTGAGAAGATCGGCCAATGTGACGATCTTGCTTTAAGTCGATTCGATAACAAATGACAAAAACGGACGGATTTCTCAGCTTTTTACTACATATGAACACTTTTCAAATTCTCCCGTGCAACTCGGCTCGTAGTCCTCCTTTCATGCAGAATCTTAAGGTCCTAGCTCATGTCCAAGGCACCAAAGCCAGCTATAAAATCAATAATCTAACCTAAAACTTGATTTGTTCTACTTCTTACTGGCTATTACATCAACTTAGAAGCTTCATCTCTATTCTACTAAGGTGCATTTAGTGTCTCCGCATACCGCAGCACGCGACATAGCTTTGCAGACGATAAGTACAACCGTTTCAGCTAGAAAAGCGGCCAATGTGACGATGTGGCTTTATGTAGATTCTATAACAAATGAAGAAAACGGACGGATTTCTCAGGTTTTTACTACATATGAACACTTTTCACATTCTCTCGTGCAACTCGGCTGCTAGTCCTCCTTTCATGCAGAATCTTAAGGTCCTAGCTCAAGTCCAAGGCACCAAAGCCTGCTAAAAAGTCAATAATCGATACCTAAAACTTGAATTTTACTACTTCTTACTGGCTATTACATCAACTTTGAAGCTTCATCTGTGTTCTACTATGGTGCTTTTAGTTTCTCCGCATACCGCAGCACGCGACATAGCTTTGCAGACGATAAGTACAACCGTTTCAGAGAGAAGAGCGGCCAATGTGACGATCTGGCTTTGAGTCCATTCGATAACAAATGACGAAAACGGACGGATTTCTTAGGTTTTTACTACATATGAACCCTTGTCACATTCTCCCGTGCAACTCGGCAGCTAGTCCTCCTTTCATGCAGAATCTTAAGGTCCTAGCTCATATCCAAAGCACCAAAGCCAGCTAAAAAGTCAATAATTGATACCTAAATCCTTAATTGTACTACTTCTTACTGGCTATTACATCAACTTAGAAACTTCATCTGTGTTCTACTATGGTGCTTTTGGTGTCTGCGCATACCGCAGCACGCGACATAGCTTTGCAGACGATAAGTACAACCGTTTCAGGAGAAGAGCGGCAAATGTGACGATCTGGCTTTAAGTCGATTCGATAACAAATGACGAAAACGGATGGATTTCTCAGGTTTTTACTACATATGAACACTTTTCACATTCTTCCGTGCAACTCGGCTGCTAGTCCTCCTTTCATGCAGAATCTTAAGGTCTTAGCTTATGTCCAAGGCACCGAAGCCAGCTAAAAAGTCAATAATCGATACCTAAAACTTAAATTGTACTACATCTTAGTGGCTATTACATACACTTAGAAGCTTCATCTGCGTTCTACTATGGTGCTTTTAGTGTCTCCGCATACCGCAGGACGCGACATAGCTTCGCAGATGGTAAGTACAACGGTTTCAGAGAGAAGAGCGGCCAATGTGACGATCTGGCTTTGAGTCCATTCGATAACAAATGACGAAAACGGACGGTTTTCTCAGGTTTTTACTACATATGAACACTTTTTACATTCTACCATGCAGTTCGGCTGCTAGTCCTCCTTTTATGCAGAATCTTAAGGTCCTAGCTCATGTCCAAGGCACCAAAGGCAGCTAAAAAGTCAATAATCGATACGTAAAACTTGAATTGTACTACTTCTTACTCGCTTTTACATCAACTTAGAAGCTTCATCTGTGTTCTATTATGGTGCTATTAGTGTCTCCGCATACCGCAGCACGCGACATAGCTTTGCAGACGATAAGTACAACCGTTTCAGAGAGAAGAACGGCCAATGTGACGATCTGGCTTTAAGTCGATTCGATAACAAATGACGAAAACGGACGGATTTCTCAGGTTTTTACTACATATGACCACGTTTCACATTCTCGCGTGCAACGCGGCTGCTAGTCCTCCTTTCATGCTTAATCTTAAGGTCCTAGCTCATGTCCAAGGCACCAGAGGCAGCTAAAAAGTCAATAATCGATACCTAAAACCTGAATTGTACTACTTCTTACTGGCCAATACATCAACTTAGAAGCTTCATCTGTGTTCTACTATGGTGCTTTTAGTGTCTCCGCATACCGCAGCACGCGATATAGCTTTGCAAAGTACAACCGTTTCAGAGAGAAGGGCGGCCAATGTGACTACCAGGCTTTAAGTCGATTCGATAACAAATGGCGAAAACGGACGGATTTCTCAGGCTTTGACTACATATGAACACTTTTCACATTCTCCCTTGCAACGCGGCTGCTAGTCCTCCTTTCATGCAGAATCGTAAGGTCCTAGCTCATGTCCAAGGCACTAAAGCCAGCTAAAAAATCAATAATCGATACCTAAAACTTCATTTTTACTACTTCTTACAGGCTATTACATCAACTTAGAAGTTTCATCTGTGTTCTACTATGGTGCTTTTGGTGACTGCGAATACCGCAGCATGCGACACAGTTTAGCAGACGGTAAGTACAACCGTTTCAGAGAGAAGAGCGGCCAATGTGACGATCGGGCTTTGAGTCCATTCGATTACAAATGACGAAAACGAACGGTTTTCTCAGGTTTTTACTACATATGCACACTTTTCACATTCTACCATGCAACTCGGCTGCTAGTTCCCCTTTCATGCAGAATCTTAAGGTCCTAGCTCATGGCCAAGGCACCAAAGCCAGCTAAAAAGTCAATAATCGGTACCTAAAACTTGAATTTTACTACTTCTTACTCGCTTTTACATCAGCTTAGAAGCTTCATCTGTGTTCTACTATGGTGCTTTAAGTGTCTCCGAATACCGCAGCACGCGACATAGCTTTGCAGACGATAAGTACAACCGTTTCAGTGAGATCGGCCAATGTGACGATCTTGCTTTAAGTCGATTCGATAACAAATGACAAAAACGGACGGATTTCTCAGCTTTTTACTACATATGAACACTTTTCAAATTCTCCCGTGCAACTCGGCTCGTAGTCCTCCTTTCATGCAGAATCTTAAGGTCCTAGCTCATGTCCAAGGCACCAAAGCCAGCTATAAAGTCAATAATCTAACCTAAAACTTGATTTGTTCTACTTCTTACTGGCTATTACTTCAACTTAGAAGCTTCATCTGTGTTCTACTATGGTGCATTTAGTGTCTCCGCATACCGCAGCACGCGACATAGCTTTGCAGACGATAAGTACAACCGTTTCAGAGAGAAAAGCGGCCAATGTGACGATGTGGCTTTATGTAGATTCTATAACAAATGAAGAAAACGGACGGATTTCTCAGGTTTTTACTACATATGAACACTTTTCACATTCTCTCGTGCAACTCGGCTGCTAGTCCTCCTTTCATGCAGAATCTTAAGGTCCTAGCTCAAGTCCAAGGCACCAAAGCCTGCTAAAAAGTCAATAATCGATACCTAAAACTTGAATTTTACTACTTCTTACTGGCTATTACATCAACTTTGAAGCTTCATCTGTGTTCTACTATGGTGCTTTTAGTTTGTCCGCATACCGCAGCACGCGACATAGCTTTGCAGACGATAAGTACAACCGTTTCAGAGAGAAGAGCGGCCAATGTGACGATCTGGCTTTGTGTCCATTCGATAACAAATGACGAAAACGGACGGATTTCTTAGGTTTTTACTACATATGAACCCTTGTCACATTCTTCCGTGCAACTCGGCTGCTAGTCCTCCTTAAATGCAGAAACATAAGGTCCTAGCTCATGTCCAAGACACCAAAGCCAGCTAAAATGTCAATAATCGATACCTAAAACTTGAATTGTACTACATCTTACTGGCTATTACATACACTTAGAAGCTTCATCTGCGTTCTACTATGGTGCTTTTAGTGTTTCCGCATACCGCAGGACGCGACATAGCTTCGTAGATGGTAAGTACAACCGTTTCAGAGAGAAGAGCGACCAATGTGACGATATGGCTTTGAGTACATTCGATAACAAATGATGAAAACGAACGGATTTCTCAGGTTTTTACAACATATGAACACTTTTCACATTCTCCCGTGCAACTCGGCAGCTAGTCCTCCTTTCATGCAGAATCTTAAGGTCCTAGCTCATATCCAAAGCACCAAAGCCAGCTAAAAAGTCAATAATTGATACCAAAATCCTTAATTGTACTACTTCTTACTGGCTATTACATCAACTTAGAAACTTCATCTGTGTTCTACTATGGTGCTTTTGGTGTCTGCGCATACCGCAGCACGCGACATAGCTTTGCAGACGATAAGTACAACCGTTTCAGGAGAAGAGCGGCCAATGTGACGATCTGGCTTTAAGTCGATTCGATAACAAATGACGAAAACGGATGGATTTCTCAGGTTTTTACTACATATGAACACTTTTCACATTCTTCCGTGCAACTCGGCTGCTAGTCCTCCTTAAATGCAGAAACATAAGGTCCTAGCTCATGTCCAAGACACCAAAGCCAGCTAAAATGTCAATAATCGATACCTAAAACTTCAATTGTACAACATCTTACTGGCTATTACATACACTTAGAAGCTTCATCTGCGTTCTACTATGGTGCTTTTAGTGTTTCCGCATACCGCAGCACGCGACATAGCTTTGCAGATGATAAGTACAACCGTTTCAGAGAGAAGGGCGGCCAATATGACGACCTGGCTTTATGTCGATTCGATAACAAATGACGAAAACGGACGGGTTTCTCAGGTTTTTACTACATATGAACACTTTTCACATTCTCCCGTGCAACTCGGCTGCTAGTCCTCCTTTCATGCAAAATCATAAGGTCCTACCTCATGTCCAAGGCACCAAAGCCAGCCAAAAAGTCAATAATCGATACCTAAAACTTAAATTGGACTACTACTTAGTGGCTATTACTTCAACTTGGAAGCTTCATCTGTGTGCTACTATATTGATTTTAGTGTCTCCGCATACCGCAGCACGCGACATCGCTTTGCAGACGATAAGTACAACCATGTCAGAGAGAAGAGCGGCCAATGTTACGATCTGGCTTTAAGACGATTCGATAACAAATGGCGAAAACGGAAGGATTTCTCAGGTTTTTACTACATATGAACACTTTTCACATTCTCCCGTGCAACGCGGCTGCTAGTCCTCCTTTCATGCAGAATCTTAAGGTCCTTGCTCATGTACAAGGCACTAAAGCCAGCTAAAAAGTTAATAATCCATACCTAAAACTTGATTTGTACTACTTCTTACTGGCTATTACATCAACTTAGAAGCTTCATCTGTGTTCTACTATGGTGCTTTTGGTGTCTGCGCATACAGCAGCATGCGACATAGTTTAGCAGACGGTAAGTACAACCGTTTCAGAGAGAAGAGCGGCCAATGTGACGATCTGGCTTTGAGTCCATCGATAACAAATGACGAAAACGGACGGTTTTCTCAGGTTTTTACTACATATGAACACTTTTCACATTCTCACGTGCAACGCGGCTGCTAGTCCTCCTTTCATGCAGATTTTGAAGGTCCAAGCTCATGTCCAAGGCACCAAAGCCAGCTAAAAAGTCAATAATCGATACCTAAAACTTGAATTGATCTACTTCTTACTGGCTATTACATCAACTTAGAAGCTTCATCTGTGTTCTACTACGGTGCTTTTAGTGTCTCCGCATACCGCAGCACGCGACGTAGCTTTGCAGACGATAAGTACAACCGTTTCAGAGAGAAAAGCGGCCAATGTGACGATCTGGCTTTAAGTCAATTCTATAACAAATGACGAAAACGGACGGATTTCTCAGGTTTTTACTACATATGAACACTTTTCACATTCTCTCGTGCAACTCGGCTGCTAGTCCTCCTTTCATGCAGAATCTTTAGGTCCTAGCTCAAGTCCAAGGCACCAAAGCCTGCTAAAAAGTCAATAATCGATACCTAAAACTTGATTTGTACTACTTCTTACTGGCTATTACATAAACTTAGAAGCTTCATCTGTGTTCTGCTATGGTGCTTTTAGTGTCTCCGCATACCGCAGCACGCGACATAGCTTTGCAGACGATAAGTACAACCGTTTCAGAGAGAAGAGCGGCCAATGTGACGATCTGGCTTTGAGTCCATTCGATAACAAATGACGAAAACGGACGGATTTCTCAGGTTTTTACTACACATGAACACTTTTCACATTCTTCCGTGCAAATCGGCTGCTAGTCCTCCTTCCATGCAGAATCTTAAGGTCCTAGCTCATGTCCAAGACACCAAAGCCAGCTAAAATGTCAATAATCGATTCCTAAAACTGGAATTGTACTACATCTTACTGGCTATTACATCAACTTAGAAGCTTCATCTGTGTTCTACTATGGTGCTTTTAGTGTCTCCGCATACCGCAGCACGCGACATAGCTTTGCAGACGATAAGTACAACTGTTTCAGAGAGAAGGGCGGCCATTGTGACGACTTGGCTTTAAGTCGATTCGATAGCAAATGGCGAAAACGGACGGATTTCTCAGGTTTTTACTGCATATGAACACTTTTCACATTCTCCCGTGCAACGCGGCTTCTAGTCCTCCTTTCATGCAGAATCTTAAGGTCCTAGCTCATGTGCAAGGCACTAAAGCCAGCTAAAAAGTTAATAATCGATACCTAAAACTTGATTTGTACTACTTCTTACTGGCTATTACATCAACTTAGAAGTATCATCTGTGTTCTACTATGGTGCTTTTGGTGTCTGCGCATAGCGCAGCACGCGACATAGCTTCGCAGACGGTAAGTACAACCGTTTCAGAGAGAAGAGCGGCCAATGTGATGATCTGGCTTTGAGTCCATTCGATAACAAATGACGAAACCGGACGGTTTTCTCAGGTTTTTACTACATATGAACACTTTTCACATTCAACCATGCAACTCGGCTGCTAGTCCTCCTTTCATGCAGAATCTTAAGGTCCTAGCTCATGTCCAAGGCACCAACGCCAGCTAAAAAGTCAATAATCGATACCTAAAACTTGAATTGTAAAACTTCTTATTCGCTTTTAAATCAACTTAGAAGCTTCATCTGTGTTCTACTATGGTGCTTTTAGTGTCTCCGAATACCGCAGCACGCGACATAGCTTTGCAGACGATAAGTACAGCCGTTTCAGAGGGAAGAGCGGCCAATGTGATGATCTGGCTTTGAGTCCATTCGATAACAAAAGACGAAAACGGACGGATTTCTCAGGTTTTGCTACATATGAACACTTTTCACATTCTACAATGCAACTCGGCTGCTAGTCCTCCTTTCATGCAGAATCTTAAGGTCCTAGCTCATGTCCAGGGCACCAAAGCCAGCTAAAAAGTCAATAATCGATACCTAAAACTTGAATTGCACTACTTCTTACTTGCTATTACATCAACTTAGAAGCTTCATCTGCGTCCTACTATGGTGCTTTTAGTGTCTCCGAATACCGCAGCACGCGATATAGCTTTGCAAAGTACAACCGTTTCAGAGAGAAGGGCGGCCAATGTGACAAACTGGCTTTAAGTCGATTCGATAACAAATGGCGAAAACGGACGGATTTCTCAGGTTTTGACTACATATGAACACTTTTCACATTCTCCCTTGCAACGCGGCTGCTAGTCCTCCTTTCATGCAGAATCTTAAGGTCATAGCTCATGTCCAAGGCACTAAAGCCTGCTAAAAATTAATAATCGATACCTAAAACTTGATTTGTAGTACTTCTTACTGGCTATTACATCAACTTAGAAGCTTCATCTGTGTTCTACTATGGTGCTTTTGGTGTCTGCGCATACCGCAGCATGCGGCATAGTTTCGCAGACGGTAAGTACAACCGTTTCAGAGAGAAGAGCGGCCAATGTAACGATCTGGCTTTGAGTCCATTCGATAACAAATGACGAAAACGGATGGATTTCTCAGGTTTTTACTACATATGAACACTTTTCACATTCTCCCGTGCAACTCGGCTGCTAGTCCTCCTTTCATGCAGAATCCTAAGGTCCTAGCTCATGTCCAAAGCACCAAAGCCAGCTAAAAAGTCAATAATCGATACGTAAAACTTGAATTGTACTACTTCTTACTGGCAATTACATCAACTTAGAAGCTTCATCTGTGTTCTACTATGGTGCTTTTAGTGTCTCCGCATACCGCAGCACCCGACATAGATTTGCAGACGATAAGCACAACCGTTTCAGAGAGGAGAGCGGCCAATGTGACGATCTGGCTTTAAGTCGATTCGATAACAAATGACGAAAACGGACGGATTTCTCATTTTTTTACTACACATGAACACTTTTCACATACTCCCGTGCAACGCTGCTGCTAGTCCTCCTTTCATGCAAAATCGTAAGTTCCTAGCCCATGTCCAAGACAACAAGGAAGGGTAAAAAGTCAATAATCGATACCTAAAACTTGAATTGTACTACGTCTTACTGGCTATTACATCAACTTAGAAGCTTCATCTGTGTTCTACTATGGTGCTTTTAGTGTCTAAGCATACCGCAACAAGCGACATAGCTTTGCAGACGATAAGTACAACCGTTTCAGAGAGAAGAGCGGCCAATGTGACGATCTAACTTTAAGTCGATTCGATAACAAATGACGAAAACGGACGGATATCTCAGGTTTTTACTACACATGAACGCTTGTCACATTCTCCAATGAAACTCGGCTGCTAGTCCTCCTTTCATGCACAATCTTAAGGTCCTATCTCATGTCCTAGGCACTAAAGCCAACTAAAAAGTCAATAATCGATACCTAAAACTTGAATTGTACTACTTCTTACTCGCTATTACATCATCTTAGAGGCTTCATCTGTGTTCTACTGTGGTGCTTTTAGTGCCTCCGCATACCGCAGCACGCGACATACCTTTGCAGACGATAAGTACAACCGTTTCAGGAGAAGAGCGGCCAATGTGACGATCTGGCTTTAAGTCGATTCGATAACAAAAGACGAAAACGGACGGATTTCTCATGTTTTTACTACATATGAACATTTTTCACATTCTCCCATGCAACTCGGCTGCTAGTCCTCCTTTCATGCAGAATCTTAAGGTCTTAGCTCATGTCCAAGGCACCAAACCCAGCTCAAAAATCAATAATCGGTACCTAAAACTTCATTTGTACTACTTCTTACTGGCTATTACATCATCTTAGAAGCTTCATCTGTTTTCTACTATGGTGCTTTTAGTTTCTCCGAACGCCGCAGCATGCGACATAGCTTTGCAGACGATAAGTACAACCGTTTCAGAGAGAAGAGCGCCAATGTGATGATCTGGCTTTAAGTCGATTCGATAACAAATGACGAAAACGGACGGATTTCTCAGGTTTTTATTACATATGAACACTTTTCACATTCTCCCGTGCAACTCGGCTGCTAGACCTCCTTTCATGCAGAATCTTAAGTTACTAGCTCATGTCCAAGGCGCCAAAGAAGGATAAAAAGTCAATAATCGATACCTAAAACTTGAATTGTACTACATCTTACTGGCTATTACATCAACTTAGAAGCTTCATCTGTGTTCTACTATGGTGCTTTTAGTGTATCCGCATACCGCAGCACGCGACGTAGCTTTGCAGACGATAAATGTAACCATTGCAGACAGAAGAGCGGCCAATGTGACGATCTGGCTTTGAGTCGATTCGTTATCAAATGACAAAAAGGGACGGATTTCTCAGGTTTTTACTACATATGAACACTTTTCACATTCTCCCGTGCAACTAGGCTGCTAGTCCTCCTTTCATGCAGAATCCTAAGGTCCTAGCTCATGTCCAAGGCACCAAAGCCAGGAGAAAAGTCAATAATCGATACCTAAAACTTGAATTGTACTACTTCTTACTGGCTATTACATCAACTTAGAAGCTTCATCTGTGTTCTACTATGGTGCTTTTAGTGTCTCCGCATACCGCAGCAAGCGACATAGCTTTGCAGACGATAAGTACAACCGTTTCAGAGAGAAGAGCGGTCAATGTGACGACCAGGCTTTACGTCGATTCGATAACAAATAACGAAAACGGACGGATTTCTCAGCTTTTTACTACAGATGAACACTTTTCACATTCTCCCGTTCAACTCGGCTGCTAGTCCTCCTTTCATGCAGAATCATAAGGTCCTAGCTTATGTCCAAGGCACCAAAGCCAGCTAAAAAGTCAATAATCGATACCTAAAACTTGAATTGTATTACATTTTACTGGCTATTACATCAACTTAGAAGCTTCATCTGTGTTCTACTATGGTGCTTTTAGTGTATCCGCATACCGCAGCACGCGACATAGCTTTGCAGACGATAAATGAAACCATTGCAGACAGAAGTGCGGCCAATGTGACGATCTGGCTTTAAGTCGATTTGATAACAAATGATGAAAACGGACGGATTTCTCAGGTTTTATTACATATGATTACTATTGACATTCTCCCATGCAACGGGGCTGCTAGTCCTCCTTTCATGCAGAATCTTAAGGTCCTAGCTCATGTCCAAGGCGCCAAAGAAGGATAAAAAGTCAATAATCGATACCTAAAACTTGAATTGTACTACATCTTACTGGCTATTACATCAACTTAGAAGCTTCATCTGTGTTCTACTATGGTGCTTTTAGTGTCTCCGAATACGGCAGCACGCGACATAGCTTTGCAGACGATAAGTACAACCGTTTCAGGAGAAGAGCGGCCAATGTGACGATCTGGCTTTAAGTCGATTCGATAACAAATGACGAAAACGGATGGATTTCTCAGGTTTTTACTACATATGAACACTTTTCACATTCTCCCGTGCAACTAGGCTGCTAGTCCTCCTTTCATGCAGAATCCTAAGGTCCTAGCTCATGTCCAAGGCACCAAAGCCAGGAGAAAAGTCAATAATCGATACCTAAAACTTGAATTGTACTACTTCTTACTCGCTATTACATCATCTTAGAAGCTTCATCTGTGTTCTACTGTGGTGCTTTTAGTGCCTCCGCATACCGCAGCACGCGACATACCTTTGCAGACGATAAGTACAACCGTTTCAGGAGAAGAGCGGCCAATGTGACGATCTGGCTTTAAGTCGATTCGATAACAAAAGACGAAAACGGACGGATTTCTCATGTTTTTACTACATATGAACATTTTTCACATTCTCCCATGCAACTCGGCTGCTAGTCCTCCTTTCATGCAGAATCTTAAGGTCTTAGCTCATGTCCAAGGCACCAAACCCAGCTCAAAAATCAATAATCGATACCTAAAACTTCATTTGTACTACTTCTTACTGGCTATTACATCATCTTAGAAGCTTCATCTGTTTTCTACTATGGTGCTTTTAGTTTCTCCGAACGCCGCAGCATGCGACATAGCTTTGCAGACGATAAGTACAACCGTTTCAGAGAGAAGAGCGCCAATGTGATGATCTGGCTTTAAGTCGATTCGATAACAAATGACGAAAACGGACGGATTTCTCAGGTTTTTATTACATATGAACACTTTTCACATTCTCCCGTGCAACTCGGCTGCTAGACCTCCTTTCATGCAGAATCTTAAGTTACTAGCTCATGTCCAAGGCGCCAAAGAAGGATAAAAAGTCAATAATCGATACCTAAAACTTGAATTGTACTACATCTTACTGGCTATTACATCAACTTAGAAGCTTCATCTGTGTTCTACTATGGTGCTTTTAGTGTATCCGCATACCGCAGCACGCGACGTAGCTTTGCAGACGATAAATGTAACCATTGCAGACAGAAGAGCGGCCAATGTGACGATCTGGCTTTGAGTCGATTCGTTATCAAATGACAAAAAGGGACGGATTTCTCAGGTTTTTACTACATATGAACACTTTTCACATTCTCCCGTGCAACTAGGCTGCTAGTCCTCCTTTCATGCAGAATCCTAAGGTCCTAGCTCATGTCCAAGGCACCAAAGCCAGGAGAAAAGTCAATAATCGATACCTAAAACTTGAATTGTACTACTTCTTACTGGCTATTACATCAACTTAGAAGCTTCATCTGTGTTCTACTATGGTGCTTTTAGTGTCTCCGCATACCGCAGCAAGCGACATAGCTTTGCAGACGATAAGTACAACCGTTTCAGAGAGAAGAGCGGTCAATGTGACGACCAGGCTTTACGTCGATTCGATAACAAGTAACGAAAACGGACGGATTTCTCAGCTTTTTACTACAGATGAACACTTTACACATTCTCCCGTTCAACTCGGCTGCTAGTCCTCCTTTCATGCAGAATCATAAGGTCCTAGCTTATGTCCAAGGCACCAAAGCCAGCTAAAAAGTCAATAATCGATACCTAAAACTTGAATTGTATTACATTTTACTGGCTATTACATCAACTTAGAAGCTTCATCTGTGTTCTACTATGGTGCTTTTAGTGTATCCGCATACCGCAGCACGAGACATAGCTTTGCAGACGATAAATGAAACCATTGCAGACAGAAGTGCGGCCAATGTGACGATCTGGCTTTAAGTCGATTTGATAACAAATGATGAAAACGGACGGATTTCTCAGGTTTTATTACATATGATTACTATTGACATTCTCCCATGCAACGGGGCTGCTAGTCCTCCTTTCATGCAGAATCTTAAGGTCCTAGCTCATGTCCAAGGCGCCAAAGAAGGATAAAAAGTCAATAATCGATACCTAAAACTTGAATTGTACTACATCTTACTGGCTATTACATCAACTTAGAAGCTTCATCTGTGTTCTACTATGGTGCTTTTAGTGTCTCCGAATACCGCAGCACGCGACATAGCTTTGCAGACGATAAGTACAACCGTTTCAGGAGAAGAGCGGCCAATGTGACGATCTGGCTTTAAGTCGATTCGATAACAAATGACGAAAACGGATGGATTTCTCAGGTTTTTACTACATATGAACACTTTTCACATTCTCCCGTGCAACTCGGCTGCTAGTCCTCCTTTCATGCAGAATCCTTAGGTCCTAGCTCATGTCCAAGGCACCAAAGCCAGCTAAAAAGTCAATAATCCATACCTAAAACTTGAATTGTACTACTTCTTACTGGCTATTACATCAACTTAGATGCTTCATCTGTGTTCTACTATGGTGCTTTTAGTGTCTCCGCATACCGCAGCACGGGACATAGCTTTGCAGACGATAAGTACAACCGTTTCAGGAGAAGAGCGGCCAATGTGACGATCTGGCTTTAAGTCGATTCGATAAAAAATGACGAAAACGGACGGATTTCTCAGGTTTTATTACATATGAACACTAATCAAATTCTCCCATGCAACGCGGCTGCTACTCCTCCTTTCATGCAAAATCTTAAGTTCCTAGCTCATGTCCAAGGCACCAAAGAAGGGTAAAAATTCAATAATCGATACCTAAAACTTGAATTTTACTACTACTTACTGGCTATTACATCAACTTAGAAGCTTCATCTGTGTTCTACTAGGGTGCTTTTAGTGACTCCGCATACCGCGGCACGCGACATAGCTTTGCAGACGATAAGTACAACCGTTTCACAGGGAAGAGCGGCCAATGTGACGATCTGGCTGTAAGTCGATTCGATATCAAATGACAATAAGGGACGGATATCTCAGGTTTTTACTACATATGAACACTTTTCACTTTCTCCCGTTCAACTCGGCTGCTAGTCCTCCATTCATGCAGAATCCTAAGGTCCTAGCTCATGTCCAAGGCACCAAAGCCAGCTAAAAAGTCAATAATCGATACCTTAAACTTGAATTGTACTACATCTTACTGGCTATTACATCAACTTAGAATCTTCATCTGTGTTCTACTATGGTGCTTTTAGTGTCTCCGCATACCGCAGCACCAGACATAGCTTTGCAAACGATAAGTACAACCGTCTCAGAGAGAAGAGCGGCCAATGTGACGATCTGGCTTTCAGTCGATTAGATAACAAATGACGAAAACTGACTGATTTCTTAGGTTTTTACTACATATGAACACTTTTCACATTCTCCCATGCAACGCGGCTGCTAGTCCACCTTTCATGCACAACCTTAAGGTCCTAGCTCATGTCCCAGGCACCAAAGCCAGCTAAAAAGTCAATAATCGATACCTAAAACTTGAATTGAACTACATCTTACTGGCTATTACATCAACTTAGAAGCTTCATCTGTGTTTTACTATGGTGCTTTTAGTGTCTAAGCATACCGCAGCAAGCGACATAGCTTTGCAGACGATAAGTACAACCGTTTCAGAGAGAAGAGCGGCCAATGTGACTATCCAGCTTAAAGTCGATTCGATAACAAATGACGAAAACGGAAGGATTTCTCAGGTTTTTACTACATATGAACGCTTTTCACATTCTCCCATGAAACTCGGCTGCTAGTCCTCCTTCCATCCACAATCTTAAGGTGATATCTCATGTCCTAGGCACCAAAGCCAACTAAAAAGTCAATAATCGATACCTAAAACTTGAATTGTACTACTTCCTACTGGCTATTACATCCACTTAGAAGCTTCATCTGTGTTCTAGTATGGTGCTTTTAGTGTCTCCGCATACCACAGCAAGCGACATAGCTGTGCCGACGATAAGTACAACCGTTTCAGGAATAGAGCGGCCAATGTGACGATCTGGCTTTAAGTCGATTCGATAACAAATGACGAAAACGGACGGATTTCTCAGGTTTTATTACATATGAACACTATTCACATTCTCCCATGCAACGCGGCTGCTACTCCTCCTTTCATGCAAAACCTTAAGGCCCTAGCTCATGTCCAAAGCACCAAAGAAGGGTAAAAAGTCAATAATCGATACCTAAAACTTGGTTTTTACTACTTTTTACTGGCTATTACATCAACTTCGAAGCTTCATCTGTGTTCTACTAGGGTGCTTTTAGTTCTCCGCATAACGCAGCACGCGACATAGGTTTGCAGACCATAAGTACAACAGTTTCAGAGAGAAGTGCGGCCAATGTGACGATCTGGCTTTAAGTCGATTCGATATCAAATGACAAAAGGGGACGGATTTCTCAAGTTTTTACTACATATGAACACTTTTCACATTCTCCCGTGCTACTCGGCTGCTAGTCCTCCTTTCATGCAGAATCTTAAGGTGCTAGCTCATTTCCAAGGCACCAAAGCCAGCAAAAAAGTCAATAATCCATACCTAAAACTTGAATTGTACTACTTCTTACTGGCTATTACATCAACTTAGAAGCTTCATCTGTGTTCTACTATGGTGCTTTTAGTGCCTCCGAATACCGCAGCACGCGACATAGCTTCGCAGACGATAAGTACAACCGTTTCAGGAGAAGAGCGGCCAATGTGTCTATCTGGCTTTAAGTCGATTCGATAACAAATGACGAAAACGGATTTATTTCTCAGGTTTTTACTACATATGAACACTTTTCACATTCTCCCGTGCAACTCGGCTGCTAGTCCTCCTTTCATACAGAGTCCTAAGGTCCTAGCTCATGTCCAAGGCACCAAAGCCAGCTAAAAGTCAATAATCGATACCTAAAACTTGAATTGTACTACATCTTACTGGCTATTACATCAACTTAGAAGCTTTATCTGTGTTCTACTATGGTGCTTTTAGTGTCCAAGCATACCGCAGCACGCGACATAGCTTTGCAGACGATAAATGTAACCATTGCAGACAGAAGAGCGGCCAATGTGACGATCTGGCTTTGAGTCGATTCGTTATCAAATGACAAAAAGGGACGGATTTCTCAGGTTTTTACTACATATGAACACTTTTTACATTCTCCCGTGCAACTCGGCTGCTTTTCCTCCTTTCATGCAGAATCTTAAGGTCTTAGCTCATGTCCAAGGCACCAAACCCAGTTCAAAAATCAATAATCGATACCTAAAACTTGAATTGTACTACATCTTACTGGCTATTACATCAACTTAGAAGCTTCATCTGTGTTCTAGTATGGTGCTTTTAGTGTCTCCGAATACCGCAGCACGCGACATGGCTTTGCAGACGATAAGTACATCCGTTTCAGGAGAAGAGCGGCCAATGTGACGATCTGGCTTTAAGTCGATTCGACAACAAATGACGAAAACGGATGGATTTCTCAGGTTTTTACTACATATGAACACTTTTCACATTCTCCCGTGCAACTCGGCTGCTAGTCCTCCTTTCATGCAGAATCCTAAGGTCCTAGCTCATGTCCAAGGCACCAAAGCCAGCTAAAAAGTCAATAGTCGATACCTAAAACTTGAATTGTACTACTTCTTACTGGCTATTACATCAACTTAGAAGCTTCATCTGTGTTCTAGTATGGTGCTTTTAGTGTCTCCGAATACCGCAGCACGCGACATGGCTTTGCAGACGATAAGTACATCCGTTTCAGGAGAAGAGCGGCCAATGTGACGATCTGGCTTTAAGTCGATTCGATAACAAATGACGATAACGGACGGATTTCTAAGGTTTTATTACATATGAACACTATTCACATTCTCCCATGCAACGCGGCTGCTACTCCTCCTTTCATGCAAAACCTTAAGACCCTAGCTCATATCCAAAGCACCAAAGAAGGGTAAAAAGTCAATAATCGATACCTAAAACTTGGTTTTTACTACTTTTTACTGGCTATTACATCAACTTCGAAGCTTCATCTGTGTTCTACTAGGGTGCTTTTAGTTCTCCGCATACCGCAGCACGCGACATAGCTTTGCAGACCATAAGTACAACCGTTTCAGAGAGAAGAGCGGCCAATGTGACGATCTGGCTTTAAGTCGATTCGATATCAAATGACAAAAGGGGACGGATTTCTCAAGTTTTTACTACATATGAACACTTTTCACATTCTCCCGTGCTACTCGGCTGCTAGTCCTCCTTTCATGCAGAATCTTAAGGTGCTAGCTCATCTCCAAGGCACCAAAGCCAGCAAAAAAGTCAATAATCGATACCTAAAACTTGAATTGTACTACTTCTTACTCGCTATTACATCATCTTAGAGGCTTCATCTGTGTTCTACTGTGGTGCTTTTAGTGCCTCCGCATACCGCAGCACGCGACATACCTTTGCAGACGATAAGTACAACCGTTTCAGGAGAAGAGCGGCCAATGTGACGATCTGGCTTTAAGTCGATTCGATAACAAAAGACGAAAACGGACGGATTTCTCATGTTTTTACTACATATGAACATTTTTCACATTCTCCCATGCAACTCGGCTGCTAGTCCTCCTTTCATGCAGAATCTTAAGGTCTTAGCTCATGTCCAAGGCACCAAACCCAGCTCAAAAATCAATAATCGGTACCTAAAACTTCATTTGTACTACTTCTTACTGGCTATTACATCATCTTAGAAGCTTCATCTGTTTTCTACTATGGTGCTTTTAGTTTCTCCGAACGCCGCAGCATGCGACATAGCTTTGCAGACGATAAGTACAACCGTTTCAGAGAGAAGAGCGCCAATGTGATGATCTGGCTTTAAGTCGATTCGATAACAAATGACGAAAACGGACGGATTTCTCAGGTTTTTATTACATATGAACACTTTTCACATTCTCCCGTGCAACTCGGCTGCTAGACCTCCTTTCATGCAGAATCTTAAGTTACTAGCTCATGTCCAAGGCGCCAAAGAAGGATAAAAAGTCAATAATCGATACCTAAAACTTGAATTGTACTACATCTTACTGGCTATTACATCAACTTAGAAGCTTCATCTGTGTTCTACTATGGTGCTTTTAGTGTATCCGCATACCGCAGCACGCGACGTAGCTTTGCAGACGATAAATGTAACCATTGCAGACAGAAGAGCGGCCAATGTGACGATCTGGCTTTGAGTCGATTCGTTATCAAATGACAAAAAGGGACGGATTTCTCAGGTTTTTACTACATATGAACACTTTTCACATTCTCCCGTGCAACTAGGCTGCTAGTCCTCCTTTCATGCAGAATCCTAAGGTCCTAGCTCATGTCCAAGGCACCAAAGCCAGGAGAAAAGTCAATAATCGATACCTAAAACTTGAATTGTACTACTTCTTACTGGCTATTACATCAACTTAGAAGCTTCATCTGTGTTCTACTATGGTGCTTTTAGTGTCTCCGCATACCGCAGCAAGCGACATAGCTTTGCAGACGATAAGTACAACCGTTTCAGAGAGAAGAGCGGTCAATGTGACGACCAGGCTTTACGTCGATTCGATAACAAATAACGAAAACGGACGGATTTCTCAGCTTTTTACTACAGATGAACACTTTTCACATTCTCCCGTTCAACTCGGCTGCTAGTCCTCCTTTCATGCAGAATCATAAGGTCCTAGCTTATGTCCAAGGCACCAAAGCCAGCTAAAAAGTCAATAATCGATACCTAAAACTTGAATTGTATTACATTTTACTGGCTATTACATCAACTTAGAAGCTTCATCTGTGTTCTACTATGGTGCTTTTAGTGTATCCGCATACCGCAGCACGCGACATAGCTTTGCAGACGATAAATGAAACCATTGCAGACAGAAGTGCGGCCAATGTGACGATCTGGCTTTAAGTCGATTTGATAACAAATGATGAAAACGGACGGATTTCTCAGGTTTTATTACATATGATTACTATTGACATTCTCCCATGCAACGGGGCTGCTAGTCCTCCTTTCATGCAGAATCTTAAGGTCCTAGCTCATGTCCAAGGCGCCAAAGAAGGATAAAAAGTCAATAATCGATACCTAAAACTTGAATTGTACTACATCTTACTGGCTATTACATCAACTTAGAAGCTTCATCTGTGTTCTACTATGGTGCTTTTAGTGTCTCCGAATACGGCAGCACGCGACATAGCTTTGCAGACGATAAGTACAACCGTTTCAGGAGAAGAGCGGCCAATGTGACGATCTGGCTTTAAGTCGATTCGATAACAAATGACGAAAACGGATGGATTTCTCAGGTTTTTACTACATATGAACACTTTTCACATTCTCCCGTGCAACTAGGCTGCTAGTCCTCCTTTCATGCAGAATCCTAAGGTCCTAGCTCATGTCCAAGGCACCAAAGCCAGGAGAAAAGTCAATAATCGATACCTAAAACTTGAATTGTACTACTTCTTACTCGCTATTACATCATCTTAGAAGCTTCATCTGTGTTCTACTGTGGTGCTTTTAGTGCCTCCGCATACCGCAGCACGCGACATACCTTTGCAGACGATAAGTACAACCGTTTCAGGAGAAGAGCGGCCAATGTGACGATCTGGCTTTAAGTCGATTCGATAACAAAAGACGAAAACGGACGGATTTCTCATGTTTTTACTACATATGAACATTTTTCACATTCTCCCATGCAACTCGGCTGCTAGTCCTCCTTTCATGCAGAATCTTAAGGTCTTAGCTCATGTCCAAGGCACCAAACCCAGCTCAAAAATCAATAATCGATACCTAAAACTTCATTTGTACTACTTCTTACTGGCTATTACATCATCTTAGAAGCTTCATCTGTTTTCTACTATGGTGCTTTTAGTTTCTCCGAACGCCGCAGCATGCGACATAGCTTTGCAGACGATAAGTACAACCGTTTCAGAGAGAAGAGCGCCAATGTGATGATCTGGCTTTAAGTCGATTCGATAACAAATGACGAAAACGGACGGATTTCTCAGGTTTTTATTACATATGAACACTTTTCACATTCTCCCGTGCAACTCGGCTGCTAGACCTCCTTTCATGCAGAATCTTAAGTTACTAGCTCATGTCCAAGGCGCCAAAGAAGGATAAAAAGTCAATAATCGATACCTAAAACTTGAATTGTACTACATCTTACTGGCTATTACATCAACTTAGAAGCTTGATCTGTGTTCTACTATGGTGCTTTTAGTGTATCCGCATACCGCAGCACGCGACGTAGCTTTGCAGACGATAAATGTAACCATTGCAGACAGAAGAGCGGCCAATGTGACGATCTGGCTTTGAGTCGATTCGTTATCAAATGACAAAAAGGGACGGATTTCTCAGGTTTTTACTACATATGAACACTTTTCACATTCTCCCGTGCAACTAGGCTGCTAGTCCTCCTTTCATGCAGAATCCTAAGGTCCTAGCTCATGTCCAAGGCACCAAAGCCAGGAGAAAAGTCAATAATCGATACCTAAAACTTGAATTGTACTACTTCTTACTGGCTATTACATCAACTTAGAAGCTTCATCTGTGTTCTACTATGGTGCTTTTAGTGTCTCCGCATACCGCAGCAAGCGACATAGCTTTGCAGACGATAAGTACAACCGTTTCAGAGAGAAGAGCGGTCAATGTGACGACCAGGCTTTACGTCGATTCGATAACAAGTAACGAAAACGGACGGATTTCTCAGCTTTTTACTACAGATGAACACTTTACACATTCTCCCGTTCAACTCGGCTGCTAGTCCTCCTTTCATGCAGAATCATAAGGTCCTAGCTTATGTCCAAGGCACCAAAGCCAGCTAAAAAGTCAATAATCGATACCTAAAACTTGAATTGTATTACATTTTACTGGCTATTACATCAACTTAGAAGCTTCATCTGTGTTCTACTATGGTGCTTTTAGTGTATCCGCATACCGCAGCACGAGACATAGCTTTGCAGACGATAAATGAAACCATTGCAGACAGAAGTGCGGCCAATGTGACGATCTGGCTTTAAGTCGATTTGATAACAAATGATGAAAACGGACGGATTTCTCAGGTTTTATTACATATGATTACTATTGACATTCTCCCATGCAACGGGGCTGCTAGTCCTCCTTTCATGCAGAATCTTAAGGTCCTAGCTCATGTCCAAGGCGCCAAAGAAGGATAAAAAGTCAATAATCGATACCTAAAACTTGAATTGTACTACATCTTACTGGCTATTACATCAACTTAGAAGCTTCATCTGTGTTCTACTATGGTGCTTTTAGTGTCTCCGAATACCGCAGCACGCGACATAGCTTTGCAGACGATAAGTACAACCGTTTCAGGAGAAGAGCGGCCAATGTGACGATCTGGCTTTAAGTCGATTCGATAACAAATGACGAAAACGGATGGATTTCTCAGGTTTTTACTACATATGAACACTTTTCACATTCTCCCGTGCAACTCGGCTGCTAGTCCTCCTTTCATGCAGAATCCTTAGGTCCTAGCTCATGTCCAAGGCACCAAAGCCAGCTAAAAAGTCAATAATCCATACCTAAAACTTGAATTGTACTACTTCTTACTGGCTATTACATCAACTTAGATGCTTCATCTGTGTTCTACTATGGTGCTTTTAGTGTCTCCGCATACCGCAGCACGGGACATAGCTTTGCAGACGATAAGTACAACCGTTTCAGGAGAAGAGCGGCCAATGTGACGATCTGGCTTTAAGTCGATTCGATAAAAAATGACGAAAACGGACGGATTTCTCAGGTTTTATTACATATGAACACTAATCAAATTCTCCCATGCAACGCGGCTGCTACTCCTCCTTTCATGCAAAATCTTAAGTTCCTAGCTCATGTCCAAGGCACCAAAGAAGGGTAAAAATTCAATAATCGATACCTAAAACTTGAATTTTACTACTACTTACTGGCTATTACATCAACTTAGAAGCTTCATCTGTGTTCTACTAGGGTGCTTTTAGTGACTCCGCATACCGCGGCACGCGACATAGCTTTGCAGACGATAAGTACAACCGTTTCACAGGGAAGAGCGGCCAATGTGACGATCTGGCTGTAAGTCGATTCGATATCAAATGACAATAAGGGACGGATATCTCAGGTTTTTACTACATATGAACACTTTTCACTTTCTCCCGTTCAACTCGGCTGCTAGTCCTCCATTCATGCAGAATCCTAAGGTCCTAGCTCATGTCCAAGGCACCAAAGCCAGCTAAAAAGTCAATAATCGATACCTTAAACTTGAATTGTACTACATCTTACTGGCTATTACATCAACTTAGAATCTTCATCTGTGTTCTACTATGGTGCTTTTAGTGTCTCCGCATACCGCAGCACCAGACATAGCTTTGCAAACGATAAGTACAACCGTCTCAGAGAGAAGAGCGGCCAATGTGACGATCTGGCTTTCAGTCGATTAGATAACAAATGACGAAAACTGACTGATTTCTTAGGTTTTTACTACATATGAACACTTTTCACATTCTCCCATGCAACGCGGCTGCTAGTCCACCTTTCATGCACAACCTTAAGGTCCTAGCTCATGTCCCAGGCACCAAAGCCAGCTAAAAAGTCAATAATCGATACCTAAAACTTGAATTGAACTACATCTTACTGGCTATTACATCAACTTAGAAGCTTCATCTGTGTTTTACTATGGTGCTTTTAGTGTCTAAGCATACCGCAGCAAGCGACATAGCTTTGCAGACGATAAGTACAACCGTTTCAGAGAGAAGAGCGGCCAATGTGACTATCCAGCTTAAAGTCGATTCGATAACAAATGACGAAAACGGAAGGATTTCTCAGGTTTTTACTACATATGAACGCTTTTCACATTCTCCCATGAAACTCGGCTGCTAGTCCTCCTTCCATCCACAATCTTAAGGTGATATCTCATGTCCTAGGCACCAAAGCCAACTAAAAAGTCAATAATCGATACCTAAAACTTGAATTGTACTACTTCCTACTGGCTATTACATCCACTTAGAAGCTTCATCTGTGTTCTAGTATGGTGCTTTTAGTGTCTCCGCATACCACAGCAAGCGACATAGCTGTGCCGACGATAAGTACAACCGTTTCAGGAATAGAGCGGCCAATGTGACGATCTGGCTTTAAGTCGATTCGATAACAAATGACGAAAACGGACGGATTTCTCAGGTTTTATTACATATGAACACTATTCACATTCTCCCATGCAACGCGGCTGCTACTCCTCCTTTCATGCAAAACCTTAAGACCCTAGCTCATGTCCAAAGCACCAAAGAAGGGTAAAAAGTCAATAATCGATACCTAAAACTTGTATTTTACTACTACTTACTGGCTATTACATCAACTTAGAATTTTCATCTGTGTTCTACTAGGGTGCTTTTAGTGTCTCCGCATACCGCAGCACGCGACATAGCTTTGCAGACGATAAGTACAACCGTTTCAGAGGGAAGAGCGGCCAATGTGACGATCTGGCTTTAAGTCGATTCGATATCAAATGACAAAAAGGGACGGATTTCTCAGGTTTTTACTACATGTGAACACTTTTCAAATTCTCTCGTGCTACTCGGCTGCTAGTCCTCCTTTCATGAGGAATCTTAAGGTCCTAGCTCATGTCCAAGGCACCAAAGCCAGGAAAAAAGTCAGTAATCGATACCTAAAACTTGAATTGAACTTCTTCTTACTGGCTATTACATCAGCTTAGAAGCTTCATCTGTGTTCTACTATGGTGCTTTTAGTGTCTCCGCACACCGCAGCACGCGACACAGCTTTGCAGACGATAAGTGCAACCGTTTCAGAGAGAAGAGCGGTCAATGTGACGATCTGGCTTTAAGTCGATTCGATAACAAATGACGAAAACGGACGGATTTCTCAGGTTTTATTACATATGAACACTATTCACATTCTCCCATGCAACGCGGCTGCTACTCCTCCTTTCATGCAAAACCTTAAGGCCCTAGCTCATGTCCAAAGCACCAAAGAAGGGTAAAAAGTCAATAATCGATACCTAAAACTTGGTTTTTACTACTTTTTACTGGCTATTACATCAACTTCGAAGCTTCATCTGTGTTCTACTAGGGTGCTTTTAGTTCTCCGCATAACGCAGCACGCGACATAGGTTTGCAGACCATAAGTACAACCGTTTCAGAGGGAAGTGCGGCCAATGTGACGATCTGGCTTTAAGTCGATTCGATATCAAATGACAAAAGGGGACGGATTTCTCAAGTTTTTACTACATATGAACACTTTTCACATTCTCCCGTGCTACTCGGCTGCTAGTCCTCCTTTCATGCAGAATCTTAAGGTGCTAGCTCATTTCCAAGGCACCAAAGCCAGCAAAAAAGTCAATAATCCATACCTAAAACTTGAATTGTACTACTTCTTACTGGCTATTACATCAACTTAGAAGCTTCATCTGTGTTCTACTATGGTGCTTTTAGTGCCTCCGAATACCGCAGCACGCGACATAGCTTCGCAGACGATAAGTACAACCGTTTCAGGAGAAGAGCGGCCAATGTGTCTATCTGGCTTTAAGTCGATTCGATAACAAATGACGAAAACGGATTTATTTCTCAGGTTTTTACTACATATGAACACTTTTCACATTCTCCCGTGCAACTCGGCTGCTAGTCCTCCTTTCATACAGAGTCCTAAGGTCCTAGCTCATGTCCAAGGCACCAAAGCCAGCTAAAAGTCAATAATCGATACCTAAAACTTGAATTGTACTACATCTTACTGGCTATTACATCAACTTAGAAGCTTTATCTGTGTTCTACTATGGTGCTTTTAGTGTCCAAGCATACCGCAGCACGCGACATAGCTTTGCAGACGATAAATGTAACCATTGCAGACAGAAGAGCGGCCAATGTGACGATCTGGCTTTGAGTCGATTCGTTATCAAATGACAAAAAGGGACGGATTTCTCAGGTTTTTACTACATATGAACACTTTTTACATTCTCCCGTGCAACTCGGCTGCTTTTCCTCCTTTCATGCAGAATCTTAAGGTCTTAGCTCATGTCCAAGGCACCAAACCCAGTTCAAAAATCAATAATCGATACCTAAAACTTGAATTGTACTACATCTTACTGGCTATTACATCAACTTAGAAGCTTCATCTGTGTTCTAGTATGGTGCTTTTAGTGTCTCCGAATACCGCAGCACGCGACATGGCTTTGCAGACGATAAGTACATCCGTTTCAGGAGAAGAGCGGCCAATGTGACGATCTGGCTTTAAGTCGATTCGACAACAAATGACGAAAACGGATGGATTTCTCAGGTTTTTACTACATATGAACACTTTTCACATTCTCCCGTGCAACTCGGCTGCTAGTCCTCCTTTCATGCAGAATCCTAAGGTCCTAGCTCATGTCCAAGGCACCAAAGCCAGCTAAAAAGTCAATAGTCGATACCTAAAACTTGAATTGTACTACTTCTTACTGGCTATTACATCAACTTAGAAGCTTCATCTGTGTTCTAGTATGGTGCTTTTAGTGTCTCCGAATACCGCAGCACGCGACATGGCTTTGCAGACGATAAGTACATCCGTTTCAGGAGAAGAGCGGCCAATGTGACGATCTGGCTTTAAGTCGATTCGATAACAAATGACGATAACGGACGGATTTCTAAGGTTTTATTACATATGAACACTATTCACATTCTCCCATGCAACGCGGCTGCTACTCCTCCTTTCATGCAAAACCTTAAGACCCTAGCTCATATCCAAAGCACCAAAGAAGGGTAAAAAGTCAATAATCGATACCTAAAACTTGGTTTTTACTACTTTTTACTGGCTATTACATCAACTTCGAAGCTTCATCTGTGTTCTACTAGGGTGCTTTTAGTTCTCCGCATACCGCAGCACGCGACATAGCTTTGCAGACCATAAGTACAACCGTTTCAGAGAGAAGAGCGGCCAATGTGACGATCTGGCTTTAAGTCGATTCGATATCAAATGACAAAAGGGGACGGATTTCTCAAGTTTTTACTACATATGAACACTTTTCACATTCTCCCGTGCTACTCGGCTGCTAGTCCTCCTTTCATGCAGAATCTTAAGGTGCTAGCTCATCTCCAAGGCACCAAAGCCAGCAAAAAAGTCAATAATCCATACCTAAAACTTGAATTGTACTACTTCTTACTGGCTATTACATCAACTTAGAAGCTTCATCTGTGTTCTACTATGGTGCTTTTAGTGTCTCGGCACACCGCAGCACGCGACATAACTTTGCAGACGATAAGTACAACCGTTTCAGAGAGAAGAGCGGTCAATGTGACGACCTGGCTTTACGTCGATTCGATAACAAATGACGAAAACGGACGGATTTCTCAGGTTTTTACTACAGATGAACACTTTTCACATTCTCCCGTTCAACTCGGCTGCTAGTCCTCCTTTCATGCAGAATCTCAAGGTCCTAGCTCATGTCCAATGCACCAAAGCCAGCTAAAAAGTCAATAATCGATACCTAAAACTTGAATTGTATTTCATTTTACTGCCTATTACATCAACTTAGAAGCTTCATCTGTGTTCTACTATGCTGCTTTTAGTGTATCCGCATACCGCAGCACGCGACATAGCTTTGCAGACGATAAATGAAACCATTGCAGACAGAAGTGCGGCCAATGTGACGATCTGGCTTTAAGTCGATTCGATAACAAATGACGAAAACGGACGGATTTCTCAGATTGTATTACATATGAACACTATTCACATTGTCCCATGCAACGTGGCTGCTAGTCCTCCTTTCATGCAGAATCTTAAGGTCCTAGCTCATGTCCAAGGCGCCAAAGAAGGATAAAAAGTCAATAATCGATACCTAAAACTTGAATTGTACTACTTCTTACTGGCTATTACATCAACTTAGAAGCTTCATCTGTGTTCTACTATGGTGCTTTTAGTGTCTCCACATACCGCAGCACGCGACATAGCTTTGCAGACGATAAGTACAACCGTTTCAGGAGAAGAGCGGCCAATGTGACGATCTGGCTTTAAGTCGATTCGATAACAAATGACGAAAACGGACGGGTTTCTCAGGTTTTTACTACACATGAACACTTTTCACATACTCCCCTGCAACGCGGCTGCTAGTCCTCGTTTCATGCAGAATCTTAAGGTCTTAGCTCATGTCCAAGGCACCAAACCCAGCTCAAAAATCAATAATCGATACCTAAAACTTGAATTGTACTACTTCTTACAGGCCATTACAACAACTTAGAAGCTTCACCTGTTTTCTACTATGGTGCTTTTAGTTTCTCCGAACGCCGCAGCATGCGACATAGCTTTGCAGACGATAAGTACAACCGTTTCAGAGAGAAGAGCGCCAATGTGACGATCTGGCTTTAAGTCGATTCGATAACAAATGACGAAAACGGATGGATATCTCAGGTTTTTACTACATATGAACACTTTTCACATTCTCCCGTGCAACTCGGCTGCTAGTCCTCCTTTCATGCAGAATCCTAAGGTCCTAGCTCATGTCCAAGGCACCAAAGCCATCTAAAAAGTCAATAATCGATACCTAAATCTTGAATTGTACTACTTCTTACTGGCTATTACATCAACTTAGAAGCTTCATCTGTGTTCTACTATGGTGCTTTTAGTGTCTCCGCATACCGCAGCACGCGACATAGCTTTGCAGACGATAAGTACAACCGTCTCAGGAGAAGAGCGGCCAATGTGACGATCTGGCTTTAAGTCGATTCGATAAAAAATGACGAAAACGGACGGATTTCTCACGTTTTATTACATATGAACACTAATCACATTCTCCCATGCAACGCGGCTGCTACTCCTCCTTTCATGCAAAATCTTAAGTTCCTAGCTCATGTCCAAAGCACCAAAGAAGGGTATAAAGTCAATAATCGATACCTAAAACTTGAATTTTACTACTACTTACTGGCTATTACATCAACTTAGAAGCTTCATCTGTGTTCTACTAGGGTGCTTTTAGTGTCTCCGCATACCGCAGCACGCGACATAGCTTTGCAGACGATAAGTACAACCGTTTCACAGGGAAGGGCGGCCAATGTGACGATCTGGCTGTAAGTCGATTCGATATCAAATGACAAAAAGGGACGGATTTCTCAGGTTTTTACTACATATGAACACTTTTCACATTCTCCCGTGCAACTCGGCTGCTAGTCCTCCTTTCATGCAGAATCTTAAGGTCCTAGCTCATGTCCAAGGCACCAAAGCCAGGAGAAAAGTCAATAATCGATACCTAAAACTTGAATTGTACTACTTCTTACTGGCTATTACATCAACTTAGAAGCTTCATCTGTGTTCTACTATGGTGCTTTTAGTGTCTCCGAATACCGCAGCACGAGACATAGCTTTGCAGACGATAAGTACAACCGTTTCAGAGAGAAGAGCGGCCAATGTGACGATCTGGCTTTAAGTCGATTCGATAACAAATGACGAAAACGGATGGATTTCTCAGGTTTTTACTACATATGAACACTTTTCACATTCTCCCGTGCAACTCGTCTGCTAATCCTCCATTCATGCAGAATCCTAAGGTCCTAGCTCATGTCCAAGGCACCAAAGCCAGCTAAAAAGTCAACAATCGATACCTAAAACTTGAATTGTACTACATCTTACTGGCTATTACATCAACTTAGAAGCTTCATCTGTGTTCTACTATGGTGCATTTAGTGTCTCCGCATACCGCAGCACCCGTCATAGCTTTGCAAACGATAAGTACAACCGTTTCAGAGACAAGAGCGGCCAATGTGACTATCTAGCTTAAAGTCGATTCGATAACGAATGACGAAAACGGAAGGATTTCTCAGGTTTTTACTACATATGAACGCTTTTCACATTCTCCCATGAAACTCGGCTGCCAGTCCTCCTTTCATGCAGAATCATAAGGTCCTAGCTCATGTCCAAGGCACCAATGCCAGCTAAAAAGTCAATAATCGATACCTAAAACTTGAATTGTACTACTTCCTACTGGCTATTACATCAACTTAGAAGCTTCATCTGAGTTCTACTATGGTGCTTTTAGTGTCTTCGCATACCACAGCAAGCGACATAGCTTTGCAGACGATAAGTACAACCGTTTCAGGAATAGAGCGGCCAATGTGACGATCTGGCTTTAAGTCGATTCGATAACAAATGACGAAAACGGACGGATTTCTCAGGTTTTTACTACACATGAACACATTTCACATACTCCCGTGCAACGCGGCTGCTAGTCCTCCTTTCATGCAGAATCTTAGGGTCTTAGCTCATCTCCAAGGCACCAAACCCAGCTCAAAAATCAATAATCGATACCTAAAACTTGAATTGTACTACTTCTTACTGGCTATTACATCAACTTAGAAGCTTCATCTGTTTTCTACTATCGTGCTTTTAGTTTCTCCGAACACCGCAGCATGCGACATAGCTTTGCAGACGATAAGTACAACCGTTTCAGAGAGAAGAGCGCCAATGTGACGATCTGGCTTTAAGTCGATTCGATAACAAATGACGAAAACGGACGGATTTCTCAGGTTTTTATTACATATGAACACTTTTCACATTCTCCCGTGCTACTCGGATGCTAGTCCTCCTTTCATGCAGAATCTTAAGTTACTAGCTCATGTCCAAGGCACCAAAGCCAGCTAAAAAGTCAATAATGGATACCTAAAACTTGAATTGTATTACATTTTACTGGCTATTACATCAACTTAGAAGCTTCATCTGTGTTCTACTATGGTGCTTTTAGTGTATCCGCATACCGCAGCACGCGACATAGCTTTGCAGACGATAAATGTAAACGTTTCAGACAGAAGTGCGGCCAATGTGACGGTTTGGCTTTAAGTCGATTCGATAACAAATGACGAAAACGGACGGATTTCTCAGGTTTTATTACATATGAACACTATTCACATTCTCCCATGCAACGCGGCTGCTACTCCTCCTTTCATGCAAAACCTTAAGTTCCTAGCTCATGTCCAAAGCACCAAAGAAGGGTAAAAAGTCAATAATCGATACCTAAAAATTGAATTTTACTGCTACTTACTGGCTATTACATCAACTTAGAAGCTTTATCTGTGTTCTACTATGGTGCTTTTAGTGTCTCCGCACACCGCAGCACGCGACATAGCTTTGCAGACGATAAGTACAACCGTTTCAGAGAGAAGAGCGGCCAATGTGACGATCTGGCTTTAAGCCGATTCGATAACAAATGACGAAAACGGGCAGATTTCTCAGGTTTTTACTACATATGAACACTTTTCACATTCTCACATGCAACGCGGCTGCTAGTCCTCCATTCATGCAGAATCTTAAGGTCCTAGCTCATGTCCTAGGCACCAAAGCCAACTTAAAAGTCAATAATCGATACCTAAAACTTGAATTATACTACTTCCTGCTGGCTATTACATCAACTTAGAAGCTTCATCTGTGTTCTACTATGGTGCTTTTAGTGTCTAAGCATACCGCAGCAAGCGATATAGCTTTGCAGACCATAAGTACAACCGTTTCAGAGAGAAGAGCGGCCAATGTGACGACCTGGCTTTAAGTCGATTCGACAACAAATGACGAAAACGGACGGATTTCTCAGGTTTTTACTACATATGAACACTTTTCACATTCTCCCATGAAACTGGGCTGCTAGTCATCCTTTCATGCACAATCTTAAGGTCCTATCTCATGTCCTAGGCACCAAAGCCAACTAAAAAGTCAATAATCGACACCTAAAACTTGAATTGTACTACTTCTTACTGGCTATTACATCAACTTAGAAGCTTCATCTGTGTTCTAGTATGGTGCTTTTAGTGTCTCCACATACCGCAGCAAGCGACATAGTTTTGCAGACGATAAGTACAACCGTTTCAGACAGAAGAGCGGCCAATGTGACGAGCTGGCTTTAAGTTGATTCGATAACAAATGACGAAAACGGATGGATTTCTCAGGTTTTTACTACATATGAACACTTTTCACATTCTCCCGTGCAACTCGGCTGCTAGTGCTCCTTTCATGCAGAATCCTAAGGTCCTAGCTCATGTCCAAGGCACCAAAGCCAGTTAAAAAGTCAATAATCGATACCTAAAACTTGAATTGTACTACATCTTACTGGCTAACATATCAACTTAGAAGCTTCATCTGTGTTCTACTATGGTGCTTTTAGTGTCTAAGCATACCGCAGCAAGCGATATAGCTTTGCAGACCATAAGTACAACCGTTTCAGAGAGAAGAGCGGTCAATGTGACGATCTGGCTTTAAGTCGATTCGATAACAAATGACGAAAACGGACGGATTTCTTAGGTTTTATTACATATGAACACTATTCACATTCTCCCATGCACCGCGGCTGCTAGTCCTCCTTTCATGCAAAATCTTAAGTTCCTAGCTCATGTCCAAAGCACCAAAGAAGGGTAAAAAGTCAATAATCGATACCTAAAACTTGGTTTTTACTACTTTTTACTGGCTGTTACATCAACTTCGAAGCTTCATCTGTGTTCTACTAGGGTGCTTTTAGTTCTCCGCATTCCGCAGCACGCGACATAGCTTTGCAGACCATAAGTACAACCGTTTCAGAGAGAAGAGCGGCCAATGTGACGACCTGGCTTTAAGTCGATTCGACAACAGATGACGAAAACGGACGGATTTCTCAGGTTTTTACTACATATGAACACTTTTCACATTCTCCCATGAAAATGGGCTGCTAGTCATCCTTTCATGCACAATCTTAAGTTCCTAGCTCATGTCCAAGGCACCAAAGAAGGGTAAAAAGTCAATAATCGATACCTAAAACTTGAATAGTACCACTTCTTTCTTGCTATTACATCAACTTAGAAGCTTCATCTGTGTTCTACTAGGGTGCTTTTAGTGTCTAAGCATACCGCAGCAAGCGACATAGCTTTGCAAACTATAAGTACAACCGATTCAGAGAGAAGAGCGGCCAATGTGACAATCTGGCTTTAAGTCGATTCGATAACAAATGACGAAAACGGACGGATTTCTCAGGTTTTTACTACATATGAACACTTTTCACATACTCCCGTGCAACTCGGCTGCTAGTCCTCCTTTCATGCAGAATCTTAAGGTCCTAGCTCATGTCCAAGCCACCAAAGAAGGGTAATAAGTCAATAATTGATACCTAAAACTTGAACTCTACTACTTCTTACTGGCTATTACATCAACTTAGAAGCTTAATCTGTGTTCTACTATGGTGCGTGTAGTGTCTGCGCATACCGCAGCATGCGACATAGCTTTGCAGACGATAAGTACAACCGTTTCAGAGAGAAGAGCGGCCAATGTGACGATCTGGCTTTAAGTCGATTCGATAACAAATGACAAAAAGGGACGGATTTCTCAGGTTTTTACAACATATGAACACTTTTCACATTCTCCCTTGCAACGCGGCTGCTAGTTCTCATTTCATGCAAAATCTTAAGTTCCTAGCTCATGTCCAAGGCATCAAAGAAGGGCAAAAAGTCAATAATTGATACCTGAAACTTTAATTCAACTACTTCTTACTGGCTATTACATCACCTTAGATGGTTCATCTGTGTTCTACTACGGTGCTTTTAGTGTCTCCGCATACCGCAGCACGCGACATAACTTTGCAGACGATGAATGTAACCGTTTCTGACAGAAGTGCGGCTAATGTGACGATCGGGCTTTATGTCGATTCAGTGACAAATGACGAAAACAGACGGATTTCTCAGGATTTTACTACATATGAACACTTTTCACATTCTCCCTTTCAACGCGGCTGCTAGTTCTCATTTCATGCAAAATCTTAAGTTCCTAGCTCATGTCCAAGGCACCAAAGAAGGGTATAAAGTCAATAATCGATACTTAAAACTTGAATTCTACTACTTCTTACTAGCTATAACATCAACTTAGAAGCTTCATCTGTGTTCTACTATGGTGCTTTTAGTGTCTCTGAATACCGCAGCACGCGTCATACCTTTGCAGACGATAAATGTAACCGTTTTAGAGAGAAGAGCGGCCAATGTGACGATCTGAGTTTAATTCGATTCGATAACAAATTACGAAAACGGACGGATTTCTCAGGTTTTTACAACATATGAACACTTTTGACATTCTCCCGTGCAACGAGGTTGCTAGTCCTCCTTTCATGCAAAACCTTAACTTCCTAGCTCATGTCCAAGGCCCCAAAGCCAGCTAAAAAGACAATAATCGATACCTAAAACTTGAATTGTACTACTTCTTACTGGCTATTACATCAACTTAGAAGCTTCTTCTGTGTTCTACTATTGTGCTTTTAGTGTCTACGCATACCGCAGCACGCGACATAGCTTTGCAGACGATAAGTACAACCGTTTCAGAGAGAAGAGCGGCCAATGTGACAATTTGGCTGTAAATCGATTCGACAACAAATGACGAAAACGGACGGATTTCTCAGGTTTTTACTACCTATGAACACTTTTCACATTCTCCCATGCAACGCTGCTGCTAGTCCCCCTTTCATGCAAAATCTTAAGTTCCTAACTCATGTCCAAGGCATCAAAGAAGTGTAAAAACTCAATAATCGACACCTAAAAAATGAATTGTATTACATTTTACTGGCTATTACAGCAACTTAGAAGCTTCATCTGTTTTCTACTATGGTGCTCTTAGTGTCTCCGCATACCGCAGCACGCGACATAACTTTGCGGACGATAAATGTAACCGTTTCTGACAGAAGTGCGGCTAATGTGACGATCTGGCTTTAAGTCGATTCGGTGACAAATGACAAAAAGGGACGGATTTCTAAGGTTTTTACTACATATGAACACTTTTCACATTCTCCCTTGCAACTCGGATGCTAGTCCTCCTTTCATGCAGAATCTTAAGTTACTAGCTCATGTCCAAGGCACCAAAGCCAGCTAAAAAGTCAATAATGGATACCTAAAACTTGAATTGTATTACATTTTACTGGCTATTACATCAACTTAGAAGCTTCATCTGTGTTCTACTATGGTGCTTTTAGTGTATCCGCATACCGCAGCACGCGACATAGCTTTGCAGACGATAAATGTAAACGTTTCAGACAGAAGTGCGGCCAATGTGACGGTTTGGCTTTAAGTCGATTCGATAACAAATGACGAAAACGGACGGATTTCTCAGGTTTTATTACATATGAACACTATTCACATTCTCCCATGCAACGCGGCTGCTACTCCTCCTTTCATGCAAAACCTTAAGTTCCTAGCTCATGTCCAAAGCACCAAAGAAGGGTAAAAAGTCAATAATCGATACCTAAAAATTGAATTTTACTGCTACTTACTGGCTATTACATCAACTTAGAAGCTTTATCTGTGTTCTACTATGGTGCTTTTAGTGTCTCCGCACACCGCAGCACGCGACATAGCTTTGCAGACGATAAGTACAAGCGTTACAGAGAGAAGAGCGGCCAATGTGACGATCTGGCTTTAAGTCGATTCGATAACAAATGACGAAAACAGACGGATTTCTAAGGTTTTTATTACATATGAACTCTTTTCACATTCTCGGGTGCAACTCGGCTGCTAGTCCTCCTTCCATGCAGAATCTCAAGGTCCTAGCTCATGTCCAAGGCACCAAAGCCAGCTAAAAAGTCAAAAATCGATAACTAAAACTTCAATTGTACTACTTCTTACTGGCTATTACATCAACTTAGAAGCTTCATCTGTGTTCTACTATGGTGCTTTTAGTGTTTCCGCATACCGCAGCACGCGACATAGCTTTGCAGACGATAAGTACAACCGTTTCAGAGAGAAGAGCGGCCAATGTGACGATCTGGCTTTAAGCCGATTCGATAACAAATGACGAAAACGGGCAGATTTCTCAGGTTTTTACTACATATGAACACTTTTCACATTCTCACATGCAACGCGGCTGCTAGTCCTCCATTCATGCAGAATCTTAAGGTCCTAGCTCATGTCCTAGGCACCAAAGCCAACTTAAAAGTCAATAATCGATACCTAAAACTTGAATTATACTACTTCCTGCTGGCTATTACATCAACTTAGAAGCTTCATCTGTGTTCTACTATGGTGCTTTTAGTGTCTAAGCATACCGCAGCAAGCGATATAGCTTTGCAGACCATAAGTACAACCGTTTCAGAGAGAAGAGCGGCCAATGTGACGACCTGGCTTTAAGTCGATTCGACAACAAATGACGAAAACGGACGGATTTCTCAGGTTTTTACTACATATGAACACTTTTCACATTCTCCCATGAAACTGGGCTGCTAGTCATCCTTTCATGCACAATCTTAAGGTCCTATCTCATGTCCTAGGCACCAAAGCCAACTAAAAAGTCAATAATCGACACCTAAAACTTGAATTGTACTACTTCTTACTGGCTATTACATCAACTTAGAAGCTTCATCTGTGTTCTAGTATGGTGCTTTTAGTGTCTCCACATACCGCAGCAAGCGACATAGTTTTGCAGACGATAAGTACAACCGTTTCAGACAGAAGAGCGGCCAATGTGACGAGCTGGCTTTAAGTTGATTCGATAACAAATGACGAAAACGGATGGATTTCTCAGGTTTTTACTACATATGAACACTTTTCACATTCTCCCGTGCAACTCGGCTGCTAGTGCTCCTTTCATGCAGAATCCTAAGGTCCTAGCTCATGTCCAAGGCACCAAAGCCAGTTAAAAAGTCAATAATCGATACCTAAAACTTGAATTGTACTACATCTTACTGGCTAACATATCAACTTAGAAGCTTCATCTGTGTTCTACTATGGTGCTTTTAGTGTCTAAGCATACCGCAGCAAGCGATATAGCTTTGCAGACCATAAGTACAACCGTTTCAGAGAGAAGAGCGGTCAATGTGACGATCTGGCTTTAAGTCGATTCGATAACAAATGACGAAAACGGACGGATTTCTTAGGTTTTATTACATATGAACACTATTCACATTCTCCCATGCACCGCGGCTGCTAGTCCTCCTTTCATGCAAAATCTTAAGTTCCTAGCTCATGTCCAAAGCACCAAAGAAGGGTAAAAAGTCAATAATCGATACCTAAAACTTGGTTTTTACTACTTTTTACTGGCTGTTACATCAACTTCGAAGCTTCATCTGTGTTCTACTAGGGTGCTTTTAGTTCTCCGCATTCCGCAGCACGCGACATAGCTTTGCAGACCATAAGTACAACCGTTTCAGAGAGAAGAGCGGCCAATGTGACGACCTGGCTTTAAGTCGATTCGACAACAGATGACGAAAACGGACGGATTTCTCAGGTTTTTACTACATATGAACACTTTTCACATTCTCCCATGAAAATGGGCTGCTAGTCATCCTTTCATGCACAATCTTAAGTTCCTAGCTCATGTCCAAGGCACCAAAGAAGGGTAAAAAGTCAATAATCGATACCTAAAACTTGAATAGTACCACTTCTTTCTTGCTATTACATCAACTTAGAAGCTTCATCTGTGTTCTACTAGGGTGCTTTTAGTGTCTAAGCATACCGCAGCAAGCGACATAGCTTTGCAAACTATAAGTACAACCGATTCAGAGAGAAGAGCGGCCAATGTGACAATCTGGCTTTAAGTCGATTCGATAACAAATGACGAAAACGGACGGATTTCTCAGGTTTTTACTACATATGAACACTTTTCACATACTCCCGTGCAACTCGGCTGCTAGTCCTCCTTTCATGCAGAATCTTAAGGTCCTAGCTCATGTCCAAGCCACCAAAGAAGGGTAATAAGTCAATAATTGATACCTAAAACTTGAACTCTACTACTTCTTACTGGCTATTACATCAACTTAGAAGCTTAATCTGTGTTCTACTATGGTGCGTGTAGTGTCTGCGCATACCGCAGCATGCGACATAGCTTTGCAGACGATAAGTACAACCGTTTCAGAGAGAAGAGCGGCCAATGTGACGATCTGGCTTTAAGTCGATTCGATAACAAATGACAAAAAGGGACGGATTTCTCAGGTTTTTACAACATATGAACACTTTTCACATTCTCCCTTGCAACGCGGCTGCTAGTTCTCATTTCATGCAAAATCTTAAGTTCCTAGCTCATGTCCAAGGCATCAAAGAAGGGCAAAAAGTCAATAATTGATACCTGAAACTTTAATTCAACTACTTCTTACTGGCTATTACATCACCTTAGATGGTTCATCTGTGTTCTACTACGGTGCTTTTAGTGTCTCCGCATACCGCAGCACGCGACATAACTTTGCAGACGATGAATGTAACCGTTTCTGA